>NW_024426885.1:53498855-53522703 GCF_017311325.1 Ursus maritimus
CCCCCCCCCCCCCCCCGTTCCCGTCCTCTCCCATTCACCGCGCCCCGCCCGCATCGCGTGCTCTCCTCCTCTCTCCTCGCCGCCTCCAGTCGCGCAGGCGCCCTGAGCCGCGCTGAGTCAGGCTGCGGGGAGAGCTCAGGCAGGCCTGGCCGGGGCGGAGTTTGCGCCTGCGCGGTGCACAGCTTCGGGGCGGGGCAGGTTTATAGCCGCAGAGGATCAGCTGACGCTCTGCATTGCAGACTGCGGAGTCGGGCGTCGCCATGTACACTCTCTTCCTCCTGGCCAGCCTTCTGGGCGCGGGTAAGCCCTGAGACCCCCCCCTAGTCTGGGGAAGGGGTTCCCCGCAGAACGCGGCCCACCGGACCTGGAGCAGTCCCGGGCGTCGCCCCTCGCTCCCCGTTGGGGTTGACGAGGGGCGCTTAGTGCGCAGGCGCGCGCGCAGCGCAGATACCTGCGGGGCGAAGGGGCTGTGGGAGGAGGCTGGGAGACTGGCCGCCGAGAAGCCCCCGGGCTGGCAGCTCAGGGCTGGGGTCGGGGCGAGTGGGCTAAGAGGGCGGGACTGGAGGAGTAGCGTTTCCCTCCGGGTTCGAATTGGTGCCGCCCCAGGCCTCTCAACATCTATGGGGGTGGGCCTGTAGGATGACCCCTCCTGCACCTGTGTTGTGCTTGTGCGGGGCGCACGTGATCGAGATGGACTGGAGCCCCATCCTAAGGGACACATTTTGGCTCTTGGCCTCAGTTGCCCTAGTTTTTAAGAAGGTTGAAGTTGCAGGAAGCACATAAGTATGTCATCTCTGTTGATGTTTATCTTTACCTGTATATTTACTCTTGATCCTACATCTTGAAGATAATACAGGGTTTTGTGCGGATAATTTTGCAGTGAAGTTCACGTTTCATCTCCTTTAAAAGGTCTTGCACAGCCGCTGGCCCGTTTTAGCCGCGGCCTTTATCTTGGGGGAAAATGTAAGTACGTGAGAAGCTGTGCACAGGAGTATTCTTACACTTGTTTGTTGCCCTGAAATAATAATGATGGCTATTAAAGTCGTTGCGGGCTATGAAGGCAACGGTTGGGAGCCAGCTACATTGCCTTCCTGGAATTAGAAGGATCCCTCCTGCCCTCCCCATGTTACTGTGACCTTTCTCAGTTACTGTGCCCCAAACTCATGTCTTCACATCTTAAACCTCTTTTAAGTCATCATGGTAAAGGAAAATGAGTGAAGTTGAGTACTTATCAAACTTCTCTCGTTTTATAGTCGTGGAGCCAAATTTTAATTTCTATGCGGAGAGGATCCCAAGTCTGGGTTTTTTCAGGCGTTACAGCTTACTGAAAGGGAATAAACCGGATCGTTAGGGCCAGCCTGAGTTTATTTTTCTAGTTAACTGTAATTAGGGGCTAGCTTCCATTCTATTATGCAGCTATTCAGATTTTGATAATTAGTAATAAAGTGGATGGTGGGGTTGATGGAAAACCAAAGATACAGGCTACTTATAGGTGAAATAGATTTAAGATGTTTTTCTCATGTTAGAGCACCTCCCAAGAATGTGTCTTGACCTTAAACCACGCTCTTAAACTTGTTTTACTTGTATGCTGTGAAAGGTGATCTGCTTATAAACATTTTCGTTTTATAGTCAATGAAGAAAATATTTCTCACTGGAGTTGATACTACTTGCTAGTCCATGGTCTATAGGATAAACTATTACTAGTCTCTAAATTTTCTGCACTGGTTGAGAACAATTTTTTATCCCTATCAAACAGTTGTTCTTATTGGCAGTGAGTCACTCCTCACAAGACCCTTAGGAATTCTGAATCACTCAGATCACCGGAAGGGGACTTGTTTCTTTTGAAGTGTAAAATCCTCCCATGGTTTATTTGGAAGTACGGTTAACCAGAATATTGGGTTAACAAAGGGACCCTCTTCCCTTCCCTGAACACTTGAGTAAGTGGGAGTATGTTACAATTATAGGCCTTGTTCTAGCCTTGATACCGAGTTTGTTAGTGAACTTGCGTAGTGCCTGCAGCTGTCCTCTGCTCTCTGGGACGTGCTTCGAACTTGCCATTCCAGCATGGCACTGCCGTAGTACAGAGTGTCATCCTGAACCTAGAGATGCTTTGTTGTGTGTTTTAGTGACATCCTGGTGATTATAGAGACACTTGGTTTTGAGGGTTTTTGTGTTTTTGTTTTTTGGTTCATCCAGTGGTCCCTCCCTTTTCCCCACCTGATAAAGAAAGCAAAGTAATGGTATACTGAGAAAAATTGGAGGGCATCTAATCTAAACTCTTAAGGAATGAAGACACCGATGTGCCTCCAGAAGTGACTCTCCCAAATCACAGGCTGTTTACCGGGGAAGGCAGGATCAGAAACCAGGACTCCTGACTGTGCTTGCTCTTTCCATAGCCTTCCATCAACACTTAGCTTTTACAAACTGACTGGGTTGTAATTTATATACTGAAAACATGCACTTTTTAAATGTACAGCTTGATGAGTTATCAAGAGTGAACGTTAACCACTGTAAGCAGCCCCCAGAGTCAAGGAACAGAGAGCATTAGTAGCCTCCAGAAGCCCCTGTGCCTCCCCCATTCACTACCCTGTTACACCTGCCCCAAAGGACACCACTTTGTTAGCTTCTAGCACTGCAGATGTAATAATAACTGTTTGTGAACTTTCTGCAAATGGAATCATTTGGTAAGGGCATACTGTTGGGTGACTCCTCTCACGGAAAAAGGCAGGGCCGGTGTTAATGAGGTGATACATGTAAAGCATGTGGCGTGGTTCCTGGGATGTAGTATGTGCTCGGTGAAGCTTAGGGGCCCTGTTACTGTCACTTGTGCGGTGGCTAACAAGTGAGTGCTGTGTGCCCAACAGTGAGGCAGGTAGGCTCTCTGGGGATGCTAGAATATATTACATATACACATATATTCATTTGATAGCTTATTTTTATGATGATTCAATACATGGATTTACGGCGCAGCCTTCTGAATATCAGCAGAACTTCCGTTCTCACCTGACAGGAGTTTTGGATAAATCCCATTTCTCAATTTTCAATCAATAATCAGTTTTATTCTGAAAGCATTAATGTAATTCACGAAGGGTTTATTTGTATAAACCAATCACAGATTTAGTAAGTGCTTGAATTGCAGTTGATAAGTTGTATCCAGTACATTTTTTATGAGTGGTTCTCTGAGTGGAAGTATATTGGGTTGAGTGGTGTGAATTTTTCTAGATCGGGGGAAAGAGAAGTTGTTCCTCCATTTTCTTGGTTTGTGAAACTGGGATGGTCAGGCTGGGGCTTGACTAGATGGGGAAGAGGGAGGATGGACAGGGTGCTGCTGACCGGGGAAAGCACCTAATGAGGCATGGGAAGCTCTCTAAGCCAAGACCATGCCACTTGAGCAAGTGTGTGCCACAGCTTTTGGAGACAGTCTTCTAGTATTCTGGGCATTCTAGATTACTGGATGCCAGGCTCAAAGCCTTGCTTTCTGGCTCCTATTTGGTTCTGCCACCAGGAAGGATTAGATTTTCTTTAAATCAGCAGAAGGGAATACTGATTATTTTACCATGCCTTTTTCTTTTCCCCCCTCAATAATTTTAAAATAATGGTGAAAAATACAGTGATTGGGATGAAGAATTTGGTTGTTGCAGAAGTACTAGTTGCTTTACTTTGTTGTTGTTCTGTGAAGTTCAGAAAATAGCTAGAATTATGTCCTTGAGTAATAATTATGTACCGAAAAATAATGTGTAGACTCCATGTTTTCTTTTGCAATTTGTAATTATAATGGGATTGAGAGGAAACTGGAAAAGAATTTTATCATGTCGCTGAGAGCTGTGGGCAAGTTACAGTGTCCTTTCCATCTGCAAAATAGGGTTACTGATCATTCCTATCTAATAAGGTTGCTGTGAAGCTTTTTAGTATTTTGCTGTACAGAGGGCGTAGGTAGCAGGTACTGTAAGGTTGGCTGCTGTACCACAAATAAAAACTGTCATGTCTGTCGGCGTCCTTGTTGTATCTGCACAAGTGACTCTCCTCTGCCCTTGATTTTGTGATATCTCTTAACTTCTTTCATTTCAAAAATCTTAAATTTAATAAAAGCATTACATTGACTTATAAGTGTGTGCACTGTTTGTAATTACTGGGTCAAGAAAACCAAACCAGGATAGGCAGTCAGCAGTTAGGAGGGGGTGGGAGTCAACTCTAGTTAGCCAGACTTGGTTTCGGATGAGATCAGCCTTTATCAGCAGCCTAGCAGATCAGGGCCACGTCCTGGTAATCTGAGTTATTCCTATTCTGGGGCTGTTGTTACTAACCGTGGTACCTGTTTTAAGTCCCCTCATCTGGTTTCTCCATCCAGAAATGGGGGTGAACTGTTGAGATAATGGCTGCACACAGTGAACAAGTCCAAGAGTGTAAAAATTAGGGCAAAAGTGTATTTCCTTCCCACCACTGTCCCCCAGGCCTTTCCCAGAGACAGCCTGGTACCAGTTCCTTTGGGAGCCTTCCAGAGAAACATATAATTGACAGTGTGTGGGATATCCCCCTTCTCTCTTTTTTTTTTTTTAACCGCAAATGGTGGCATATTACACCAGCTTGGTCTTTTTTCACACATTGTAGACCTCCAAAAAAGTGGAAGAATAATTATATTGAGCACCCATGTATGCAGTACCCAGTTAAGAAACAGGGCCTAACATGGATGTGAGGGCGATCTGGCCGCGACATCTGTTACCCCATTGATCTCCACGGTTGATTCGGCTGATCTGGCTGGCTAGGCGGGTGTCCCCTCCCTCACTGCTCCATGTGTGTCCCTCCCGAAGCTGCGCGCTCGGTCGAAGAGGACAACCTTCCCCGATAGAGGAGGACCGTTCTTCAGTCAAGGGTATACGAGTAGCTGCGCTCCCCTACTGGAACCTCCAAACAGGCTCTCAAGAAACAGGGCCTAACAAGCCCCCCTCCCTTTGTAAATAACCACCTTCCGGGGCTTGGTGTTTATCATTCCTCTGCAGGTCTTTATCCTCTCAAACATGGAAGTGTGACCTTCTGTGTATGCTGTTACATTGGGTATTTTTTTTTCCTTAATTTTTATTCATTTAGTTGCCAGAGAGCAACGGGGGAGGGGGAGAGAGAAGAGGAGAGGGGGGAGCTCGAGGTCATGTGCACAAGCAGTGGGAGCTGCAGGCAGAGGGAGAAGCAGGCTCCCTGCTGAGCAAGGAGCCTGATGCAGGACTTGATCCTGGGATCAGGACCCAAGCGAAAGGCAGATGCTTAACTGACTGAGCCACCCAGGCATCCCTTGTATTGGGTATTTTGTGCAAATATTGTGTGTATTCTTGGGTTAATTTTTTTCTTTTGGCTAGTGAGGTTCATTGATGTCCATAACGTGTAGATCTTTTCACTGTAGTATAGTATTTCGTTTATGTCCGACTTCGTTGCTAGGCATTTAGATTATTTCTAGCTTTGTTTTTCTCTTAAACTGCTTCTATTCAATTCTTGTGCACATGAACAGACCTTTCTCTAGGGGGTATTCCTAGGAATGGACTTGCTAAGCTGTAGACTGTAAACTTTGCCAATTTTATAAAAGAGTGAATAGGTTTGCATTCTTCTTTAATTTATACCTTAGAGGCCATTTCATGCCTAGTACGGATAGATCTGTCTTTTAAAATTTGGAATAATTTGAGATTTACAGAAAAATTGAAAAGATAGTGTGGTGAGTTCCTGTATACCCTTCTCCCAGCTTCCTGTACTGTTAACTCTTGTATATCCACTGTATATTTGCCAAAAGTAAGGAGTGAACATCGGGACAGTGTTGTTAACTACACTGCAAACTTGATGGGGCCTTTACCAATGTTCCCACTGATCTCATGTTTCTGTTCCGGGATCGAGTCCAGGGTTCCACATTGCATTTAGTTGTGGTGTCTTAATCTCCTCCCACCTCCCAGCTGTTGAAAAAACAGTCGCAGAGGATTTCATTGTATGCATGTATCAGTTTAGTTAACCTCATCGATGGACATCTTTTTTTTTTTTTTCCCAGAAAAAGTGCTGTGAATCCTAATGACACTTCTAAATTTTAAAATTTAATCCTGGCCATATTTGGACAGCACTGCTTTTGAAAAGGAAGTATTTACTTTAAGGGGGATTTCATAAATTAGATTGAAGGCGATACTATAGAAAGTTCTTTTGGCCAGTCTTTGGGGTGACACTACAGTAAAGAAAAAAAAAAACTTCCTTTACCAGTGGTGATGGGATGCTGTCCTGCAAGTGTAGGCATCGATACCAGAGGGTCACATGGCCTCCTGTCTCACAAGGATTAAAACCCAAGGTTTGTCTTGCAGGGTTGCATGTTATCTGGCTTTTGGCTGCCTTTCAGAGCTCTTCTCCCTCTTCCTCCCATTTCCAGCCTCTGGTGCCCTGTTTATCCTCCGAGCCTTTGCATTCTGTGTGCCACCTGTCTGGAACATTTTCCTCCTGAGATGATCCCCGTGCATTCCTCCCTCCACTCAGTTGTCTGCTCCGTTGTTGCCTCATCCGAATTCCCCACTGCTCCATCTAAATGGCCATGCTGTCCTGCCCTAGTCTTGTTCTTCATTTGACTTGGCCTCATGTGTCTTCATAGCACTCACCGCTACCTGACATTCTGTGCTATGTGTATTTGCAGTTGGTCTGTCTGCAGTGTGTGTGTGACTGTGCTCGGCCCCTACTAGGCGCTCAGTGTTGCTAAATGGTGGTGTGAGGTGCTGCCAAGTGGACTTCAGCCCAGGCAGATTACTGTGCCTGAAACTTCAGTGTGGATAGTGCCAAGTCTTTATCACAAATAAAAAAAACATTGTATTTACTGAAAGCCGTTTTAAGATTTTGTGTCTTGGAGTTGACAAATCGGCAGTGACTTTGAGCTCAGGTGAAGTGTCGACCATTGTAATAGTTTCTACATCCAGGTTAGAGGGACCCATAAGACTGTTGGAGAGGGTTTTCTGTAGGCGGTAGAGACATTAGGAGTCTAACAGAACTTAGATACTCTGGTGGCTGTGATTTGTGGTGAATCTGAAAAGGGAACCAGCTATAATTTGAGAAGTTATTTCCCTTCCGTTGGGTTCCACAAATTGGCTCTTCGTAAATGGTGGCTCTAAAGCTTTTTCGTCTCCCCATCCTTATATACTCATGAGTTGAGGGACCCCAAACAGCTTTTGGTGATGTGGGCCCTAGCTATTGATATTTACCATCTTATCAGTTAAGCTGACAATTAAAAAAATAATCTTTTAGAAATGGTAAGCATTACATAATTTTAGTGAAAAATAACGTTTCTTAAACACGGACATATTAAGTGAGAAGAATGGCTTGTTTGACATTTTTGCAGTTTTTCTAACACCTGGCTAGATTGTCTGCTGTGTCTGCATGCGGTGTGCTGCTGTGTCACGTGCCATATGCCTCTGGAAAAACTCCACCGCACATGTCGGACTGAATAAGTGAAAAAGGCAGCTAATGCCTTGGTATTACTATTATGAGAATTTTGACCTCCTGGATGCCCTGAAGGAATCTCCGGGACCTTCAGGGTTCTCTGGATCACACTTTGAGAACCACTGGTTATATAGCTGCTTTGCAGGAGCTACAGGCATCATAATTACCACTTAATTGAGAGTTTGTGTATCCAGTACTGTTCCGAGTGCTTTTTGCTTCACATTGGTTTAATCCTCACAACAGCCCTCTGAGGTGAAAGCAGCGGAATCAGAATGCTGGGGCATCCTGATATCCTAGCCTAATCTGTGCCGTGGTCTGAAGTTTAGATCTTGGCATTTCAAATGAAGGGCTGTATTCCTTTTATTGACGAAGGTGAGTCAGAAGTGCCATACATAGTTGACATATTTACACGTATCTGAAACTTTCTAATGATCCTGTGGGACAGGCCCAGAGCACTGTACTTCTGTATTAGTGCGGTTTGCATGAGATCCTTTTTTAGCATATTATTGCCTTCTCCAGGTGTGCTGAGACCACCCAGCCTGTTAGCAGGGATGGGGTAGAACCCATGGTGGCTTCTAGGTGACTGAGTTGACTTTGCAGCATCTGGGCCGGGACTAGAACTGTTGACGTCTACCTGGACCTGTTCACCTGACTGGACCCTGGGCAGTCCGGCCAGGGGTTCATTTCTTCATGGTCCAGTTGTGGCGGCATCCTGTCTAAGGTGATTGAAGTTCATCTCTGATCACCACCTGATAGGTTAACACTCAGAAGAAGAGCTTTCTTTGTAGCAGTTTATGTTGCATTGAAGTGCTCTTGAATGAACTAGATAGGAATTTCTCTTCCCCAAATTAATTATGCCACATTGCATCACTCTTGTGCAAGGTATGAGGATTGCACTCTTGTCCCTTGGTGTTTCAGTTGATTGCACAAGCCGATTTGCCTGACCACTCTCTTGCCTTCTCCACGTAGATCAGTTTTTTGTCCTTTTTTTTTTTTTTTTTAAATATTTTATTTATTTGTCAGAGAGAGAGCGCGCACAAGCAGGGAGTGCGGCAGGCCGAGGGAGAAGCAGGAGCCCGATGTGCGATTCGATCCTAGGACCCTGGGATCATAACCTGAGCTGAAGGCAGACCCTCAACTGACTGAGCCACCCAGGTGTCCCGATCAGTTTTTTGTCCTGGAATGATCTTACTTGTGAGAAAAATTAAGGAGCAAGAGGAGGGAAAAATTGAGGGAGAGGAGAAACAGGGAAGAACCTTTGTCTTAGATAACAGAACTAATAGCTTATTGGGGCCAGAGGTGATGGGATGTCAGCCAGGCGAGCTCCAGAACTTTATCGCTATAGTTTCCTTTTGTGATAAGAGGAATTTTTGGACCTTACTTCCTTCAGATCAAGGCAGACCTTGGAGCATATGCTATTCTGAATGATGAAATGGGCAGTGTTTTTATTTGGCTCCGCAGAATGCTTCCCAAAACAGGATCCTCTAAAGAGGAGACAGGTGCTCCTTGCCGTAGAAGCCAGCTTTTGGATGGAGCAGTCAGTGTTGAGTGGATTGCTTTAATTTCCTGCAGGACCCAAGAACCTGAGTTCTGAGAAATGTCTTGAGTGCAGGGAGCCTGAGGTATTTGCTGCCCCTCCCCGGGGCTTAGCCTCTCCTGGTTTCCTAGCAGCCTGCCTGTTGCCATGGTGCTCCATTTCCCAGGCGGCAGATCCATTGCCCTGTGGAATGTCTCCTCGGATCACTGGTGCTGCGAAGCTGCTTGCATTTTCTGTTACCCTTTTTTTGGTAACTAGACTCTGAACAGTATTTAGCATATGTTACCTAAGATATTTACAAGGAAAAACAATGGCTAAAATAATAAGACTGTTTTAACAAATGGAGCATAAGCTACATCTTCTTGGAAAGGTTGTCCCCTTCATTCTGAGAGTGTTTTTGAAAACCTTCGGTGATTAAGTTACGTATGAAGACTTAAAATATCCTTAGTGGAGTCCTTTGGGGCTCTTCTGGTGAGTGAGGTAGATGATGAAGCTGGTATTTAGTTAGGCTTAGGTTTGACTGCAGACAACAGAGACCTAGAATAGTATGGCTTAAATATAATAGAACCGCCCCTGTCCTTCCACGGGAAGTGCAGGAGCCAGACAGTCCAGGGCTAGTGTGGTGGTTCTACTTCCAGAAGCACTGAGAGACTGCATCCTTGAGGTCTAGCCCCTTTCTTCATGAGTGCTAAAGATCCAGCCGTCACGCTTGTCTTTCAAGGCCGGAATGTGGTTTCACGGCCAGACCCCGCTACAAGGGAGACTGGGAAATGTAGTTTTTAAATCTTGGCAGCCATGTGTGTAGCTAAAAATCTGTGCTTCTGCTCCCATGAAGGGAGTGGAGAATGGATATAGGGAACAATTTGTGGTCTCGTAACCAAACCCAAGTTCCTCTCTTGGGTGTGCAACAAAGCCAGTCTCTGAGACATCAGGTTTGCAGCAAGGGAAGCGTTTATTTGAAAGCCAGCCAAACAAGGAGAGGAGAGGGCAAGCCTCAGATCCTCCTCCCTGAAGGGGGACAGAACAAGTTTTATAATCAGGGGTTGAGATTACGTATGTGTGTTGATGAAAAGGGTGGGGAAACAGGACTGTTCATGAGGAAAGGTGGAACATGTACGTTGAGCAAGCACGTATGTGACCTCTCCCATGTTCACTTTGGGGTGGGGACGTGAAATTAAAATGAGGCCAAATTGGGGTCCTGCCATCATCATCTTAAGTAGAGGGGCTATGTGGATGCTCTGAGAGCCCCTATAAACTGGATGGGGTTTTGGGCTCCTATCTCAGGTAAGGAATGCAGGGTCTTGCTTGCTCATAGGCTGGAATCTTATCAGTAACCTTGAGCCCAGGCCTCTGCAGGGACAGCTAGTGGATTTGTTACTGGGGTCTGAAAAGAAACAACAGCCGATTAGGGAGAAACAGGTCTGTGAAAAAACAAGCTTTAAATCCTCATAGTTTCAGCCTCTTTAACCCTGTGGGATACAGTTTCAGTTTCTGCCATATTGGGCAGTAATAATTGTTCCCTGAAACTGGTGGGTAAGGTTTAACTTTTTTCTGACTTGGAAGGTAACATGGGAAGAAATTGTACCACGATAATACAAATCAGAACGTGAACGCTTTCCATTGGTGATTCTTCCCTCAAGTCCATCATTAACAGTTAGGTGCACAATTAACTGAGCTTTGTAGATACCCGGCACTCTGTCCTTCCTTTGCTTTCTCATTGATTTTCACAGAATTCCCGAGAAAGGGGCGCTCTTTTTTCCATATTTTGCAGATGATTGTGGCATAAGTAGTTGTCCAGGTCTTGGCATTAATCGCTAGCAGAGCAGGGGGTTTCAGTCAGGCCAGTGTTCCCCCCAGCACTCAGGGCAGCCATCATTTTGTCATATTGCCTCCTCGTCCTTCCCGAAAAGGAAAGGTTTGGAGGGGGCTTTTCTGAAAAAGGTGGGTTCCAGAAAGAATTTGAACTATGACAACTATATCAGGATTGGAGGCAAAGAAGCCCCTAGCTCCAGTGTCATGAATTATTGAGAGCATTTCGTCTGTGGTGTTGTTAGTGCCTTGCTGGGCCCCTCTCATTCTTGCTCATGCAAACCTCTTGTGTAGCACCTGTGTACATAGTGTCGACTCCTGGGCTTCTGCGTGGAGCCTGTGTTCCACTCTGTGTGACTAGCATTTGGGATGTAACTCTTTAGGTCTTTAAGCTGCCAGTGAAGTACTTGATGAAATGCAGAGTAAACAGACACAACAGCCTGGATTCCACTATTTGTGGGAGCACCTGTTTTGGGCAGGAAGTGGATCAGAGAAAGTCCTGCTGTTGCTACTACAGGTGGTGATGAGGATGATGATAGCACTTGACTTCTGTAGTCCTGCCTTGTGTTTTACGAATACTGGTTACTTTTATGAACTTCTAGGAGTACTAGTAATAGGCCCATTTTGCAGATTGGAAGACTGAAGTTGTCAGGTCACCTGACTAGAATTGGTGAGCTGTGATCTGAGCCCTTGACGGTCTGATTTCAAAGCCAGTCTGGTAGGGAGTCGAGATATGTGGATAAATGAAAGTGCCAGAGTGAGGCTGGCAAAGGCGTGATGGCTGAGAGATGTAATCATTCTGGCAGTTGGAAGTGCATAATGATGTCGCCTTGATTCTCAGCAACGTTCCAGTGACCCCAGTAGCTGCATCTTCATTTTACAGATGGAGAGCAAGCTCAGGACAGTGAGTAGCTGAAGGTCATTTATTTGGGTGGGACGTGGAGGCAGATCTTGTTTTGTTTCGCTTTGTTTTTTTTTTCAATTTCCCACATTTGAAAAACATTTACTTTAGATGGTGGGTCACCTACCTTGGAGGTCTCATTTTCCAAGTGCAAGGGTTACTTTCTTTTTGCAAGAGGTCATCACACCTAAAACAACGTGGCTCTAGTGAGCTCTCCCTGCCTTCCAGGCCCACTGAGGTTTTTGTCTAGAGGCAAGAGCTGCTGCAAACCCATTTCTGGTCCAGCTCATGGCCGCCGTTCTTAGTAAAGGAAGATTGCATTACAGCCTCTTTGTTATAAATGACCTACATGTGGGTCCTTTAGAACATGTCTGTTTTCAGGGGCGCCTGGGTGGCACAGCGGTTAAGCGTCTGCCTTCGGCTCAGGGCGTGATCCTGACATTGTGGGATCGAGCCCCACATCAGGCTCCTCCGCTAGGAGCCTGCTTCTTCCTCTCCCACTCCCCCTGCTTGTGTTCCCTCTCTCGCTGGCTGTCTCTATCTCAGTCAAATAAATAAATAAAATCTTAAAAAAAAAAAAAAAAGAACATGTCTGTTTTCTTTTAGGCCTGGGGAGTAAAAAGGGAACACAGTGCACCCATTCCTTTGCTAAGGAAATACAATTGAAGTTCTTGGTCTTAGAAAACAACACAAAGCCTGTCTTTCCTTAATAAAAGGAAACTTGCCCGAAGGGTTTTAGTGTCTCTGAAGGGATGATTTCTGTAATCTCAGTTTACCAGTGTGTTGTCATTGAGGGCTCAAGTGGCAGGCCTTGGAACCCAGAGGGGTAGTGCCTGGTTCGCCCTGAGGAGTGTTTGTGCCTTAACATATTTAATTAGAACTCTCCAAGGGGTCAGGCACATGTTTTCTAAGAACTTTCTTAGAGTTCAGCATATTGCCTCAAAAGAAGGAAGTTGGTGTTTGGGGGCAGAGTGTGGGAGAATGAGAATAGAGATGAAAGCTTTGCTGGGAGCATGTTTCGAGAAACAACTCATCAGAAAGTGGCTTAGGGTAATTTTTATATGTTGGTTATGTATACCCACTGAAAATGTCGTTTGCCTCATTGTTACGGGAGTGAAGATGTGTGGCCCCTAAGAGGGCTTTTAGCGCTGCTCACCACGCAGGATCTCTCACACAGAATTCCTTGTAGGTTGGGCATTTTGTTTCTGTGTGGTTGCTTCTGCTTTTGGAGAGGTCATCATCTGATGAGGCAGCTCACTCCCTCTTTATGACCCTGCGGACGGCCCGTGCCTCGAGCTGTGGTCTGTTTGCCTTAGCCTCTACCCATTGCTCTCAGGTCTGGGTCTGAAACCTCACACAGCAGATCCTCTCCGTTGTGATAGGTGGAAAGCATCCTTTCCCTATGAAGATGGCAGTTTCTCTGAAACACTGTCTCTCCCAGCTGAACACCTCCAGTCTTCTAAGGGTCTCGGGAATGGTGTCACGTGCCCTCACCTTTCCGACCTGCTGTGCTTGGCACTGACTCGGGGAAGCAAAGCAGGTGTGTTCTGCCCTTCCTGAGGCTTGAGCACCACTGCCCCTCCGCGGGCTTGTGTTCACATTTGTTTTTTTTTTATTTTCATTATGATTTTTTTTAGATTTTACTTCTTTATTTGACAGAGAGAGAGAGAGAGAGAGAGCCCACAAGCAGGGCTCACAGCAGGCAGAGGGAGAGAGAGAAGCAGGCTCCCCGCTGAGCAGAGAGCCTGATGTGGGGGATCCATTCCAGACCCTGGGATCACAACCTGAGCCAAAGGCAGGTGCCCCTCGTGTTTACATTTAAGTTTAACCCTGTGAGTTTCATTTTTCTAGCTGTCCTTTTGGAATCTTTCTGGTAGCTTTTCTTTCATCCTGTTGCGACCACTTTTTGCTTGGAATTTTTGGTATGAGCTTTCCATTCGAGTCAGGTGCCCCATCATCTGAATCTCCCCCCCCTTTTCAGTTCTCCCACATCATGCCTGGGTTTTTAAGACCGTAGCATGAGCTATTGCCCATGGTGATTTTTCACATAGGGACTAGTGTGCCAGATGAGATCTTCTCATTGGGCCTGAGGTCTGTCATTGCAGCCTGGCTCCTGAGAAGACAAAGATTTCTCTCCTTTGGAATGTTCAGGAATTCCCTTTCCCCCTCTCAGCCGGTCTTTTGTATTTCTGTCTTGCAGGGGCCAGTTCAAATTTCATTTTGAAGAAGCCTCCTCCAGCTGCCCCTGTGCAGCTAGTCTTTTTGCTGCTCCAGGACTTGTCATCGGCCCGTTTCTGTTAACATACCACCATTTCTTCGGGGTCTGTCCCTCCCACCCGTGGAGTCAGCCCAAGTCTGTCCACTTTTCCCTGCTGCCTGAGCGCAGTGTTCTTGGCCCAGTCAGTGGAGTTTGGTAATCACGCCTTCTTAGTTGTTTTCCCACTTGGGTGGAGAAAACCCATGTTTGCTTTTAGAGCCAGGCTTCAGTCCTCAGCTGGGGTCCCTGGACAGGGGTAGTGTCTGCGAGCTCCCTGAAATGGCGTGAGGGTGTTGTGTATTTAATACATTTTCCAGGAAAAGGATTCGCGTCTCAGAGTGTTCTGATCCCACTGTTTGGTTCCCTCACAGGGCATCAGGTCCTGAAATAAGCCCCTGAGCCGTCCCCGGGTAGCTCACTGGCATCACCCACGCTTGTGTGTCAGCCTCACGTTACGGATCCTGAGGACACACAGTTGTTTCTGTTCATAGACATTGGGTCATTTTAGGATATCAGATTTGTTGTATACCACAGACTATTTTTCTAATAGGCACCTTTAAAAATTTGGCTTTAGGTCGGAGGACCATGGGAGTGTCTTACTGAGAATTTAATTTCTAGGAGCTGGGAGTTTAGTTTATTTCCCAGTGTCCATGAAATGTTCTAGATTTGACTTTGAGGATTTCATAGGTCTACCAGCTTGGCCACCATGCATAAATTCCTTTTACTTGTGAAAGTTCTGAGGTGGGCCATGGAGTGACAGTAACTGTTGGGATTGTGGAATGACTTGGGTGTTTGTTAGCTGGACTAACCTCAGATAACCAGCTACCCAAGACTACTTTTAGGCCAGAACAGTTTGGCCAAAGCTGGTAACAAAGTCATTATTGTACGTGATTACTGTTCCAAGTTCCTTGAAGGAGTAAATAAGCTACAAAGTATTCTTGCTTCGTGGGCCTCTGATAGTGCATCCTGTTCCTGAAACTTGATGGATTTTCGTCCTTGTAGCCAATTCCTGACTGGGATGGTTGGAGAAAAACCCCGGATCAAAGTTCTAGTTCACTGTTACTTGTGAGAATGGAGGATGGTGGTCAGGCCTTATGTAGGGAGGGCTGCTCCCTGGCCCTGCCTGTCTCTCTGAATCCTGTCTGGCTCTCATCTGTTGATGTCTAACCTCTTCTGGCTTCCCTTTGTATCTCTGTGCATTCTTTTGCCTAGAGACTCATTTTGTAGCTTCCTGTTATTTTTCCGGCATATTTTCTCCCAATTGGAGGTAGAACCAGTTGGTGTATCTTGGGTGCTTTTCAGGATCCCTAGGGCCCAGTGCATGGAAGGAGCATGGGAGGTGCTGCTGGAACCTCTTGGTTATGTGTGCTGTCTTTGTGGACCCCCCCCCCCCCCACTTCCCAGAGCCCTTACCCTTGTGACACAATTGTTGCCCCCTCCCCTTTACCCGGACCTACAGCTCAGGGCTGGCCCCAGCCTCGCTTGGCTACATTACGGGTGCTAAACTTCTGTGAACCATCTGGGGATTAGTATGTACTGTTGAATCTGCTGCATGTTTCCGCCTGGAAACCAGGGTCCAAGCCAACGGCTGTTGGAATGTGGCTAGTTCGGCTGCGTTTGTGAAATGGTTATGGATGCGATTTTTGCTGCAAAGGGGCATCGAAGGCAGTAACCTGGGTAGCAGATTAATAATTCATTTGCGGGTGTCCGAAAGGGTGCAGATCATCGGGCTTAAGCTTTCTGCAGACCTGTGACTCAGTCTTTTGTGAGTAGTTTGTGGACTATAGCTTTGGTTAAACAGCTAGTAATGACCGCATTTCATTGCCTTCCCTCTCCTGGAGCGAGAGCACCTACCAGCCTCCACGCTTTGTATACCGCGTGTGTGTTACACGTCTGTGGAATCGCTGCGCCTTCTCGTTGGCTTACAAACTGAAGCGAAGTGCCGCATGACTCCTGAGGTTCTCAGTCTGGTTCATCGGTGGCTGTGGGCTTTCTCCTCAGACTTGGGTCTCGTGTTTCCTTTTCACAGAAGGTGGTTCTGCCCTACTGAGGTGTTGTTGGAGTCGGCCTCCTGCGCCGTCACCCATCTTTGTGTAGCCTGGTGGAATCTGTTGTTTTTTAGCGGAATTGTTGGCTGAGAGATGAGGTGCCAAAGTCAAGGTTACCATAGACCTATTGTAAGAAACATAGGTACTCTTAAGGTAGTTTATAAAATATTTTTAAAGAATTATTCGTATACATCATGACGTTGGGAGTTCAGCCAACCACCTGCTTCGTTCTGTTTTTTGTGCAACTTCTGTATAATTTCATATTCTTGAATTATTTTTCTACGTGACACATAATATTTTTATACTTAACAGCTACATAATCTTTGTAGTAAGAGTATCGTTTTTTTCCCCCTCTATTTTTGGCCATTCAGGTTACATCTACTTTTATTCTTAGTATTGTGAACTATACTTCATAAATACAGTTATGCATATCATATTTTGCCTCTTGGATTGCTGTATTTCCTTAAAATCTATTTCTAGAAGTGGATTACTTTTTTTTTAAAGTAGGTTCCACACCCAGCATGGAGCTCAATGTGGGGCTTGAACTCACAACCCTGAGATAAGACCTGAGTTGAGATCAAGAGTCGGGATGCTTAATCGACTGAGCCTCCAAGGTGCCCCAGAAGTGGATTACTTTTTTGAAGAGGGTTCCCCCCCCCCCCAGTTTTTGAAATACATTAATATACTAAGAAGTCCTTACCGGTCACACTTACTGGCCTTACAAATGCATATTTTATGACAAACTTGCCACTTTTCTTCCCCTTGGCTATTTAGCTTTCAAAATATGACACCTTCTTGCTGTAACCTGCATTTCTTTGGTCCTAGGGGACTTTGTACCTTTCCTGTGTTTTTCCCTAGTCCCATTTCTGCGCATTGACTTCTGCCCTAGTCCTTTCTTCATTACCACATGCCGCCCCCCCAGTTTTGAGCGGACACGTGTTCACTGGGTGATACAGGAATGGATTATGGAGGGTTTTTTGTTAGACTTGTTTATGAGAACATATTCACAAAGTGAGCTTTACAAAAGGGCTCTTCTACTAGAACATTAAAAATCATTGTTTTTTGTAATAAGAATATGAATCTTGTTTTCCCTCCAGATTCAAAAAACCTGGCTTTGTCATTCTATAGAAGTTAAAATTCTCTCTAACAAAATCTGCCAGTGTTTTCCCATGATTTCTTTTATTCATGGAAGATTTTAAGGTTATAAAGATGAAAAAGCCTGATACTGTTTAACATAGTTCAGGAGGAAAAAAGCAAACCAGGTACTCCCCGCTCCCTCCCAGCCCCGTGACCTAGACTGACTTAGACGGTCACTGAGCTTCTGGACCCAGTGCCGCTGTGTGGTTTGTGTGGCGTGCAGTGCCTGGGCTGGTCCTTCAGCCTGGGTGGCTGAGTGGGGCGGGCCACCTTCTCATGCCGGTGTTTCTCTTAGCTCTGGCCAGCCCTGTCCTAGGCCTGAAGGAATGCACCAGAGGCTCGGCAGTGTGGTGCCAGAACGTGAAGACGGCAGCCGACTGCGGGGCCCTGAAGCACTGCCTGCAGACCGTCTGGAGCAAGCCGACGGTGGTAAGTGCCGTCGGGACCGTACTGATCTCCATATGCCGTCTGTAGCTGTTGCCATTTACAATGCGCTTTCTCTTGCCTCACTTCGTTTGCTCCTCACGGTGACCCTGCGAGGGAGGCAGGACCTGTTGCAGGGTGGATCCGTTTTAGCACAGTGGAAACAGGGTCTCAGAGGTTACCGTTCCATTCCCCCAAGGTCACTGAGTCTCTTGGTGGTAGTGAGGTTGAGGTCCGCCCATGGCCACCTCTGTGTGCACTCCACGCTCCTTCCGGGCCTCTGTGCGCGTCCCACCTCTGTGCTCCAGGTGAGGGACCAGAGGTGTGCAGCTTCCGTTCCTGGGGCTGGGTGCACGGGCACAGCTCTGTCCTTGGTCACTCAAAAAAGTAGATGTTAGGGGCACCTGGGTGGCGCAGTCAGTTAAGCGTCCGACTCTTGGTTTCAGCTCAGGTCATGATCTCAGGGTCATGAGATTGAGCCCTGTGTTGGGCTCTGCACTCGGCACAGTGTCTGCTTGAGTTTCTCTGCTGCTCGTCCCCAGGTGCACGTGTGTTCTCTCTCTCAAATAAATACATCTTAAAAAAAGTAGATGCTAAACTTTTGAAATCCTTCCGTGCTTTTTGGTATTTTCATTCTGCCCTTCTCAGACAAGCAGATCACTGATTCAGACCCTAGAGCTTAGTAGCTATTTAAAATTTTATTTCTAGCTGTAGCCAAACTGGAAAAGATGCTACTGATTTTTTTTCTTTTTTTTTTTTAATATGGAACACTTCACAGATTTGTGTGTCATCCTTGCATCTAAATGGTGTTAAATATAGCATACTAATGTGGGGCTCTAACACTCATGAGGTTACTCTGAGATGACACCGCTCAAATGCAGTCTTCCTGCCACCTGAACCCTCTCGGGAGACGCCTGAGCTTTGCTGGCTGTCCCACCTGACTGCAGAATGTGCGTGGGCTCGCTCTGGGATGTGCCACCTGATTGGGCGGATCCGGTTCCAGGTCTAAAACTCAGTCACTAGCGGCCACTAGTGCTGCTGCGTTAGGAGAACAATTAAAAACCCTGTTCTTCTAGAAATGCTTCTGAGTTTGCTAGATCACTACCCTCTGTGGCCAAAATTACTTTCTGATTTGGTTTCTAATTTGCTTCTCATCTTGTTTTTAATATGGCTTCCTCTTTTCAAATTCAGCATGTGACAAGGGAGGGCTTCAGCTCTTTCTCTTTTGATAGGGCAGCCTCACAGGCTCCTGAATCCGCTAGTAGCCTGACCAGGCCCAGAGGTTCAGATAGATTTCTTTCCATGTAGCTAAGTTACAGGTGTTCCTTCATTTGACTCAGACGTTTTAGTTCCTTCTTTCTTCATAGGTTGAAAATCAGTTGCCCTTGAGAAGGGAGCTTCCCATGGACCTCAAGAAGCAGCTAAAATCTCCATATCCCGGGCCACGTGGGGCGCTGGGTGCCCAGGCTTCTCAGGGACAGGCGTGCTGTCTAAGCTCTGGGGTGGTGACAAATGGCTTCCATGTGAGCATAGCAGCCCCTGGGAGCCAGAAGGTAGATGGAGTGTAGGAGTCAGTGCCAGTGTCCGGCTGGGCTTCTCTGCCTCACCACCTTTTACTCTGTGATAGTGATATTTGGCCCCAGGTGACCGGTTTTCTCGGATTTCTGCTGCTCTGATTTTCACCTTTCCAAGCCTCAGTTTCCTCCTGGAGCTGTTGTGAGCATTAATACATTTGGCCTGTGCCACGTGTGCTGGGGTGTAGAGGGTACAAGAAAAGGGTATCTCTCCCTAGAAGCACAGAGTGTTCTGATCAGTCCCCCCGATCCTTCTCCCATGGCATCCCTGTGCTTCTCATCTAGGTTAGGGAACCAGAATGTGCCAGTGTGTCTGACATCCCTGGTTAGATAGGCCAGGACAGAGGCCGGGGGGGCTTTTTAGCTGGGTAGAGTGTGCATTACGTCCTGCAAATACAGATCTCTCTCTCTCATGTTCTGTTCTCCTAGAAATCCCTTCCCTGCGACATATGCAAAGATGTCATCACTGCAGCAGGCGACATGCTGAAGGACAATGCCACGGAGGTGAGCCGCCAGGAGTATGTGTGACCACGTGTGAGCAGCGGCCACATGGCCATGTGCATTTGTTCCTTGAAAGAGCTTTCTGTGGCTTTGGGGGTCTCACGAGGGATGGTCTAGGCCCGGGTAGGAAGTAGTTCAGCTCTTGTGAGCCACATACTTTTTCTGTCACCTAGTTTTTTTCTTTTTCCCCCCAAATCCTTAAAAATGTAAAACCCATCCTGAGCCACAGGCTGTACAGAAAGAGCCTGTGGGAGCTAGCTTGCTGTCCCGTCTCGGTGTTTAAGTGCCCAGGGTTGGTGGGGGTTTTCATATCGCTGGTCGCTACCTTTAGGTCCGTTCTGGCCCTCTCTGCTCAGAGTTCCCTGTGCCCGTGAGACTGCGGGTCAGAGCAGCTTCATCTGGAGAATGTTTGCTTTTTGCCTCTTGGTGTGATGCAGCCACGGCCAGCCACTAACCCTCTCCCAGGGCTCTTCCCTGAGGCCGCTGTTTGCTGGGAGGTGTGGAGGTCCTCTGCTCTCAGTCGTTTGCAGAGCAGAAGTCCATCCTGACCCAGCCCTTGCCTGTATCCCCTTAGCAAGAGATCCTTGTGTACTTGGAGAAGACCTGTGACTGGCTGCCTAATCCGAACTTGTCTGCCTCGTGCAAGGAAATGGTTGACTCCTACCTCCCAGTCATCCTGGACATGATTAAAGGACAAGTGGTACGTGGTGGAGAATAGACTCTTCTTTTAGGGAACTTCTGGGGCCCAGGGAGGTGCCAGACCAGAACAGTGATTAAAGTGGAAAGTCTTTTCTCAGCAGCTCGCTAGTACAGTTCTGACATCTGAGATGGCTTTGCCCAGCAGACCACTCTGCTTGTAAGTTTCACGGCTGGGGGAGAGCACAGGAAATGGGACCTTGCAGAACACTGAAGGAGTTGTAGACTGCTTCAACATTTACACGTGCGCATTTGCTAACTCATGTCAGATCTTTAGCTCTCCCTTTGAGCATGCATTTCATTTCATTTCTGTGGTTTTTATCCTAAATGGACTGAGCTAGAGGGGTGTTCTGCTTGCATTCTAATAAGCATCTACCGTGCACAAACCATGCCACTGCACTGGTTGGCTTTTCAGCCACAAACAAGGAGCTGGGTTTGTGGAATTTGGAAAGACCCTAAGAAAGAAGAGGTGCTCAAAACACAGGGCCAGCAGGGTAGAAGTGTCCTGAGACTGGATGAAGGTTTTAGCGAGGATGGCATGGGTCACACCATGCAAGGCCTTTTCGGCTCTATTTAAGGATTGTAAGTGCAGTAAGAAGTCCTTGGAGGGTTCAAGGGGAGAAGTGACATTAGAGGTGCCTTCTTTAAAGGGTTTGGTCTAGGTCCCACCAGTTGGGAGTTGGAAGAGGGGAAGCTGGCAGGGCAGTCCATGTGAGATGTGATGGGGCAGTGGAAGGGGACAGGTGCACGTTCTGTTTCAGAGGAGAAATGGGCTGGACCTACTGAGGGAGAGGAGGGACAAAGGGAAGAGTGAGGAATGTCTTCCAAGTCTCTGGCTTGAGCTGCTGGGAGCTGGGTGAGGGAGCCATTTGCTAGAGTGGAGATGGAGGGGGGAGCAGGTCGGGTAGTTTTGTGAGCAGGGCATGCGTATGTGAGGCCAGGAGGTGAGAACAGAGACTCATTCAGGGGCACTGGGCGGTGGTTTTGTTTCCTCTGGAGAGAGGATTTCCAGCTAGACTTCTTTTCCCACTAGAGCCATCCTGGGGAGGTGTGCTCTGCTCTCAACCTCTGCGAGTCTCTTCAGAAGCACCTGGCAGAGCTGAATCACCAGAAACAGCTCGAGTCCAATAAGATCCCGGAACTGGATGTGGCTGAGGTGGTGGCTCCCTTCATGGCCAACATCCCCCTCCTCCTCTACCCTCAGGACGGCCCCCACAGCGAGCCCCCGCAGAAGGTAAAGCCGCAGGCCCAGCCACTGAGTGCCCCGTTCCTGCTTGGTTAGAGATGAGACGTGAGAGGGTGTGTGTGTGTGTGTGTGTGTGTGTGTGTGTGTGTGTGTTCTCACACTGGGGGCTTATTCCTTCATTTGACCCTGCAGTTACCCGAACCACCCTTCAAATGGTTATGCCGCGGAGGTTCTGAAGAACTTGGGATATTTAAAGTATGCAAAGACTCTCTCCATTCCAGTTTTATTGAAATCAATGCCTTATTGATTTTAAGCCTATTGATAATTGTAGAGCCTATAAAGACACAGAACTGGGGCACTTGGTTGGCTCACTCGGTGGGGTGTGTAACTCTTGATCTCAGGGTTGTGAGTTCAGGTGCCACATTGGGTATAGCCATTATTTAAACAGAACAGAACAAAACAAAAACCAGACTTTAAAAACAGAACTGTTCAGTAAGTCACTGCCTAGTGCTTTGGTCATGAACATACAAGGACATTTTCTTGGGAGTTTGGATCCTCTTATCTATCATAGGAGTATGCTATGTTTACAGCCTGACACCCCCCCCTGCCCCCCTTCTCTGTAGGCTGGTGGGGACGTCTGCCAGGACTGCATCCAGATGGTGACGGACATCCAGAATGCTGTAAAGACCAACTCCACCTTTGTCGAGGCCTTGGTGGACCATGCCAAGGCACAGTGTGACCTCCTGGGGCCTGGCCTGGCTGACATGGTAAGCCTTATCTCTCCATGCATGGGAAGGTACACTGGGTCAGGGAGCTTGGGGGACCTAGGAGCGGGGGACCCAAGAAAACTTCAGTTCCCGAGGTACCGTTTTAAGTTCCAACTCCAGGGCTTTGAGGAAGAGATGGTTCAAACAACTGTTTTCTTTTTCCACAGAAAGCATCTGGAATAGTTGGTGGGTACTTAAATACTTTGTTGGTTAGTTGAATTTGTATGTGTAAGCAAATACTTGGGATAAGAGTGGAAGGGGACCGCTTTTGTGAGGATTTGTTTTCCTCCCAGTCACTGTATGTGTAAGAACACTAGAATCCTTTATAACCTTGTTTTTAAAAGCCTGGCTATTGTATATTCATAATCCTGAGTGTGCTCTCCCCACAGCCTGTGGGGTTTTCCATGGAAGCCATGCAAGGACTTGCAGGATGATTCACGTCTTCCTTACCTTGGTGATGTTAGTCCTGCAGGCTAAGAAGCCCATTTTGTTAGTCTCTTAGAGGGTCTCACTTCTTGGACCCTATTCACATTAACTACATGTGTTTGAAATTAATCTGTAAAACCAAAGTACTAGTTTTGTACCTGGCAGCGGAAAAACCTTGGCCAGACTGGATGTAGGGAAGCTGGTTGTAATGACTCCATGGGTCTGGGATCAGAGCAGCCATCTTGGGTAGGAATGGCTGGTTCTGGGAGCTCTGGGTTCTTCTGTTGGCTTCCTCTGGGAGTCTTTTGGCCTCCTTGAAGTATTTTTGTATCTTGCTGTGTTAACTTGGCCTCCCCAGTTCAGCCCTGTCTGAGGGCCGTTACTACCCTTGGCTTTCTCACTGTGGAGGCACCCCAGTGTGGCCAGAACTACTCTGTGAGGGTCTACAGGAATTATCTCGCTGTGGATGAAAATAGATATGCTGAAAATCATCATGACTTGATTCCTCGTGGATTTTAGCTTTATAAGCTTGTCCAGGAATGCATGAGCGGGTTTGAAAAGTCACTTTGGGTTCATAGCAGCATGTCTCATATCCACATTCAGAACTGCTCCTGAGTGGTTACTCTGTGACCTTGGGGCAAGTGTGGGCTGTAAAAGGAGATTGGAGGACCTCTCCTCTAAGGTCCTTTGGGACACATTTTCAAAACACCCTTTGCACACCTTTTCCTATGAGGTATAGGATAAACAAATAGCCATCTTTATCTCGAGATGTTTGTAAGACTGCACTCTTCGAAGCTCTATAGTCACCTGTTGCCGTTGCTGGAAAGGCTGGGTTTTTGGTGTGTGTTTGCAGCAACGAGTGTCACTCACAACCGTTGTCTCTCTCCCCAGTGCAAGAACTACATCAACCAGTATTCTGACGTTGCCGTCCAGATGATGATGCATATGGTAGGTGGCAGGGAAGTTCCCTGTTAGCATTCTTTGCCTCGAACTGTATGATTCCCAGGATTTTGAACATTACATGGTTTAGTCTTCCTTTTCTCCCTTCAGATAATGAATTGGGTCAAAACGAACCTCGTTCGACCAGCAGACTCTCTACCCGCAACTCAGTACCCCCCCCCCCCACCTTACCTTCCCCAGCCC
>NW_024426885.1:53522713-53594912 GCF_017311325.1 Ursus maritimus
CCCCCCCCCCCCCACCTTACCTTCCCCAGCCAGGGGACAGGCTGAGGCAGCTCCACCCCCGGGACGGCCCTGTGGCTTCCTGGCGGTTAGTTGGCTTGTGCAAATCGAGCTGGCCATCAGATTTCTAGTATCTGGCTCTTATCCTGGGACTCGTGGGAGTAGTCTGCTCTGGAGCTAGTCCAGGCCTGAGAATGGCTGCGTTGCAGCGTGAGTGTAGGGGTGCGGGGAGCCCCGCCTGCCACAGTTGGTCCTGCACCGCAGCGTCCTTAGCCGTAGTTGCTGCTTGAGCCCACGACTCCTGCACTTGCTTCTGACGCATCTAGCTGGTACGGGCGTCCCTCCATCGTTAGAGGTAGAAGACCCTGATCGTGCGGTGGGCTGGCCAGCTCCGCGCAGTAAACTGTGGTTCAGAGCAGGGTGGGCTCAAGGAATTTGTACGTTGGGAACGTGCCCTGGCTTCCTGAGATCTAAGCTGCAGGGCTTGAGGGGGGGTGGGTTGCGCTTTTTGTGTCTCCATCCTGCTGGCTTTCTGACTGCGTTGTTGGTTCCCTCACCAGGGGTCAGCAGGCTGTGGCCCACTGCCTGTTCCTGTAGTTTTATTGGTGCGCAGTGATGCCTGTCCCAGTTTTTGCTGCGACGGCAGCGTTGCAGACCTGAGAGCCGACGGGCATGGTGGAAGCCGTACCCTGTGGCCTTGCTGTGACTGCTCTGGGGCTCTGTCCAGACATGAGAGGGCTTATTTGGGATTCTTAGACCGTGCCTTGTCCTAGAAGTACCTCAGAGGCAGCTTACAGAGACACACAGCTAGAGTAGGAAATAAATAAGCCTTTGATTTTGATTTGGTTAAGTGCTTTCTCATAGCTAACTAACAGTTTTCTCACTGTAAAAGATACACTACACAGATGTTTTTTGCAAATATGGAAAATACTTCCCAAATCAAAGATCATTTGCAATTAAAAAAAAACAGTGAGGTAGTATGGTTATGTGTTATTTCAGACTCTGTAGTTTGCACTGTTTTGCTCATGAATGTATTGGCCATTAAACATCCTTGTAAATGATTTCTAAGCGGCTGCATAATCTGCTGTTTGGGTGGAACATACTTTCTGTTAACGCATCGCTCTGGGTGTTTAGGTTGCTTTGGAATTTGTCTTGGGATCAAAAGCGTGATGAGCCCCCGTACAGTTAGATAGATGTGCGGACCCCTGTTTCTCCCTTAGTACAGATAACTAGAACCGACCTTCCTTCGGCCTTCCAGGCTGGCACCTGGCTACCTGGGGTAGTTGCCCTGCAGCCTGGGGAGCAGTGGGTGTGGTTCAGGATCCCTGACCCTTTTGGGTGTATTTTATATTCTGGCACACAGCCCTGATTCGGGCAGTCCCGTGTCCTGTTCCAGTTTGCTGCTTACCATCTCGCAGGCATGTGGGCCTTAGGCTTCTGAGGACGGACAGCTCCTCATCACCTGGCATTTTCTGGGGTCTGCTGGCCAGTGTTCTGAGTATGATTTGGTGTGTCGGGCATGGGGCCTGTGCACACACCAGCTGGACAGTGTGATCTGTCCCTTGGGGGCCAGAAGAGCTTTCAGGGCCCCCCGAAGTGGTAGGAACAAGGTAGGTTGCTGATTTGTGACTGCAAGGTTTCCCCTGAACATCTCGTGATGCACTTACACCTTCGTTAACTGATCGTTGTTGTTTTAATTTTTTCTTAACTGTTGTGTCCTTTCCTTTCTCTTGTTTTCATCTCCGATTTCCTGTTTTTGTTCAACAGCAGGATCAGGTATGTGGTGGGGCATCTGCTTGTAGTAGCAGTCTGCTGCTTGTTGTAGTTGTTTTGCCTTTTTTTTTTTTTTTTAACAGCATGATCTGTGTTTAATAGGCTGGTGGGGGAGCTTCTGCATCTCTCCCCTGTGACTTAGCACTTGAGGTCCTGGGGGTCTCCTCTCCCCTTCAAGGGGCCAGAAAAGGAAGCCAGCAGGGCCTTGGACTCCAGTTAAAAACCAGCACTCAGCTGGCCATGTGCATGCCAGCAGTGTGATGATGGGGAACCACGGGTGACCCCCGAGATGCCTCGGCCTCCTTAACTGTAGGCCTGACTTCTGGTGGGACACTTTGTTTCTGTCATGACTCGGGGGAGCATTGCATGTCTTTAGTCCTGTTTTTCTTGACCCCAGAAATGCTTCTGCTGCATGAGCAAATCATTTGCAAATAGAGAGCAGACTGTTCCGTCTGTTGGATCCAGAGAGTTGGAAACAACCTCTTGATTTGTGGCTTCTGCCCCTCTGGGTAATGGGGTCCTGCAGCTCCTGGAGCCACATCAGATGGCTCAAGAGCCAGGCCAATGGTGGCATGATACTGGGACCAACCCCCCAGCCCGTACTTACTGAGCCAGCACCCCCTTCTGAGCACTGGCATCTCTCTGTGGGAGTAACGATTTTTCAAATGTATTGTGAAGTCTAATGGGAGAGGACTTTGGCTGAAATAACCTGAATTTTCACCTGGGCTGCCCCAAGGAGGAAGCAGAACAAAGCTCATCTGAGACAAAGCAGCCACACTCCTCCTGAGTCTTGGTCTTTTTTCTAAAAAGTTTGCTGTGTCTTTGGCCCCATTCTGGTCTTCTCCCCATTCTTAAAGTGTGCCAAAGACAGGCTGTTTAGGATACTTTCAGACTTCCTCCGTCTTAATTCTAGAGACTTCTTGATACTAAGGTGAACAATAGCCATGGTCTAGCTCTCTTGCATTAACAGGTCTCATGTGAGCAGTCCTGTCCTGCTGCTGTGGTTTGGTGGTGGGAGGCAATGGCCGTCAGGCCCAGAGCTAGGCGCTGCTTGCATTTGGTTCCCAGAGTATACAGAGCATGTCTGCTCTTCTCACTCTTGGCCATCGTCATGGTGAAATGGTTAAGATGTCCATCTTACCCAGTTCCCTGTGGTTTGGTGTCTGGACGGGAAAGGGGATCAGTCTGGAGCTTCGGTGACCTGAAAGAATTCATCAGTTGGGGGCATTGGGTTTTTGTGTGTACTGTGTTTGCGCAATTGTAAAAATCAGAATGTGTTTTTTTTTTTTTAAGTCCGCCATTTTTTTCTTAAACAGTCCTGCCACTGAAGGATCTAAGACATTTGGCTTTCTGTTAGTTTGTGGGCATGGTGGTTCCTCCTCTAGAAAGAACATGCAGCTTATTTCCTACTGAGAGTGAACCAGCTCAGCCACGAAACAGGTCCTAGAACAGAGCAGGGGTCCTCAGAGAGGATGTGATTGCTTGTGAAAGGGAAACAGGTGCCAAAAGCCTCACTTCCCGGGGGTGCTCCCTGGGGTGCTCCCTGGCTGGAGCAGGGACAGCCGTTCTGTCTGCTCTCCCTTCAGAGTTTTGTGTGGCCTCCTCCCCGTGTGAAACTGGTTCATCTGCATTTTCAGGAGTCCCTTTAGTTTTAACATGGAATCTTTGTCTGTTCGGGCAGTCAGACTTGACACTGTGACCAGGGTGCTTCCCCAGCACCCCGACCTTTGTGTGTAGAGAGTGGGACTGGGGGAGGGTGGGTGCGGGCCTGCATCTGACTGCTTTTTCTGTGCCTTCTCAGCAACCCAAGGAGATCTGTGGCCTGGTTGGGTTCTGTGAGCAAGTGAAGGAGATGCCCTTGCAGACGCTGATCCCTGCCAAAGTGGTCTCCGAGAACGTCATCCCTGCCTTGGACCTGGTAGAGCCCATGAAGGTACCTGGTGTCATCGTGTTGCACTGGCCAGGGCTGTGTCATGCCCGGGCCACTCCATGTGTACCACATTCTGTAAGGCACACGCTTTTTTGGTTCCCTGCCTGACTCCTAAAGGTGTTTGAGTTTGAGAACATCCGTTAGTTTGTGGTGTCCCTGTACGAGTGCAGCGTCCCGCTCCCAGCCCTGAGTACGTTTATTCCCTCGGTTACGAACCCGAGTGCTCCACGGGGTCAGCCTCCATTGTAGCATGTCTCCCACCTCCTCGGACACGGTTCTGCCCCCCCGCCCTGCCCACGGTCACTGCAGCGCAAACCTCATGTTCCCAGAACACCCGGGGCTCACGCAGAAGCCTCTCGGTGTGCTGCCTTGCGTGCACGGGGGTGTGGGTGGTTCCCTAGCGCCCTGCACTTGGTAAAGACGCACCGCGTTCCCGTGTCCGTTTCCGTTCAGCACTTGCTACGGGTCTGCCAGGGTTAGAGATCGAGTCCTGAAACTGTTCAGCTGGAGTGGTCAACAGACTTGTCCCGGTGTTCATGTGGCTCCCGGTTTAGTGCTTCAAAGGGCCCAGGCCCTGTGACATCTTACCATGTGGCACACGCACGTGCTTCTTCCAGAACTTCCTGTCACTTGACCTTTAGCCGTCTCGTCTCCGTCTGCTGCCCTCCCTCAGCGTGTGCAGCGTCTGGACCACACAGTTAAGAAGTCAGATGGAGTTGGGGAGGCAGAAGTGCCTCGTTTTGCCAACCGAATTAATAGCCAGAGAAGATGGAGGAGAGTTACAGCTTATATTCTAGCCGCACGGGACTACTTACGTTTAAATAAAATTACACCAAACTTAAAAAAAATTCAGTTTCTCGGTTACCCTGGCACATTTCAAGTGGTCCGAGGACACGTGTGGCCCATGCTGCTCTGCTGGACTGCAGAGATGGAGAATGTTTCTACTGTCACAGAAAGTTCTGTTTAGCAGTACTACTTTATTAAAGGCTGGCTCTAGGAAAGCAACCTCAGGTACTAGTGAGACTTGAAATTCAAGAGCAGGCCTGAAATGTGTTTAAAGCTCTGTCTTGTAAACAGCGGACAGGTAGTGAGTCCTCACTCTGCCCTGCGCCTCCACCCACCTTCCCAAAATGACTCCGGAACGCTGAAATGATGGTGACAGATAAGATACATCGTGCGGACTGCTCTTTGGGGTCGGGGGATGGTTTCACTGCTCTGTCTTCTGAAGTGTGGATTCCTGGTCTGTCTGTGGGGTTGGGGGTGCACGGCAGGAGGTAGTGGTGGTAGAGCACTGGGCAAAGGGATGGGTCTTCCGCCATGCAAAACCAGCAGGGACAGGAACTTGCACACTGGGAGGAAGCCACCCTGTGTCCCTTTGTTCTCCTGTCCCTGGCCATAGGGTGTCCCTTCCCCTTTAGAGCAGCAGGACTCGGGTGAGGTGAGGGTCTCAGCATTAAAGTGCCCTCCTGCCCTTCCCACAGAAGGACATGGTCCAGGCGAAGGCTGGGGTTTACTGCGAGGTCTGCGAGTACGTGGTGAAGGAGGTGGTCAAGCTCATTGACAACAACAGGACCGAGGTATGAGCATCTCTAGAATGCTAGTGTTTCCGTTCCCTAGTGGCAGAACCAGCAGAAGAGGGGGGCTTGGCCCTTGCCGGCATTGGACACCAGCCCTGGGAATCCTCACAGCCGCTGGCCACCGGCGGGTGCCTCTGGGTGGGGGTCGGGCTGCTTTCTGGGGAGGAACTAGCACCTTGTTGTGGGCTGGTTTCCTAGTCATGTTCGTATTTTGAGAATCTTCCCCAGCCCTGTCCAGCCTATTCTCTTCTAATAAGGATCGTCTTGTGTTGTGGTTCAGGAAGAAATACTTCACGCTTTGGATAAAGTGTGCTCGAAGTTGCCTACGTCCTTGTCCGAAGAGTGCCAGGAGGTGGTGGACACTTACGGCGCCTCCATCCTGTCGATCCTCCTGCAGGAGGCGAGCCCTGAGCTGGTGTGCGGCATGCTCCACCTGTGCCCCACCCGGGGGCTGCCTGTGCTGCCCGGTGAGCGGGTGAGGGCGTGGCCGGCCGGCCCCTGGGGCTCGGGGTGGGGGGCCTTGCCGGCGCTGAGCCTGTGCTCCTGTGTGTAGTCCGTGTCATTCAGCCGAAGGACGGGGGCTTCTGTGAGGTATGCAAGAAGCTGGTGAGCTATTTGGACCACAACCTGGAGAAAAACAGCACGAAGCAGGAGATCCTGGCTGCTCTCGAGAAAGGCTGCAGCTTCCTGCCTGACCCCTACCAGAAGCAGGTACGCCCTGGGCTGCTTTGGGCCAGAAGGTCAGAATCTGCCTGCGGAGCACAAAGCCTGGGCTAGCTCATTGTGCCGCCCATGGAGGTTTTCAGGGAAGACTAGCCATTTCTTAGAGGGGTCTGTTGGCTCAAGGAGAGCCGAGGAGGGGGAGTAACAGGAGCAGGTGAGGGGGGAGGCGGAGTGTGGGTGGGTGGGGCATCTGGGAAGGGGTGCCGGGCTGGCAGAGCATGCGTAGTGCCCCTCCTTTTATGCCCCGTCTGCTGGGCATGCCTTGACCTGGACCCGTATCCCTGTGTACTTAACAGTGTGACCAGTTTGTGACTGAGTACGAGCCTGTGCTGATAGAAGTCCTGGTGGAGGTGATGGACCCATCCTTCGTGTGCCTGGTGAGCTCCCGGGAGGGGTGTGGCCTGGCTGGTTCTGCATGGGGTGGGGGGGGTTTACCTCTCAGGTTCTAGCAGAGTCCCTGGGGATGGACTGTGGGAGGACAGGGCTTCCCACAGCACTGATGTTTTGGAAATATATGTCCGAGCTCGAGTTCTGGCTGCTTCTAGAAACTGATAATCTCTGGTTTTGAAAAGGATCAGTAGGGCTGATCTGATTCTTCCCCCTTTTCACCACATAGAAAATTGGAGCCTGCCCCGCAGCCCGTAAGCCTCTTTTGGGAACCGAGAAGTGTGTGTGGGGCCCTAGCTACTGGTGCCAGAACATGGAGGCAGCAACCCAGTGCAACGTGAGTAGCTCGGCAGCTGTTCCACAGGCCTGCCTCGCCAGTCGGGCGGCTGCTGTGACAGTCCTGGGTGAGGGGCCCCGCGGTCGGTGCTGTGCCCAGTCTTCGTGTCAGAGGAGACACGGAGGCCCAGAGAAGCAGCTAGGCCTATTGGTGGCTGCCCAGCAAAGGCAGGAGGACTAACAACATTCTTGCCTTTGAGAAGTGAAGGGTGGGGGTGTTCTTTAGTGTTTTTTGCTTCTGCTTTCTTGTTTTTGCCTTTAGTTTCCATGTGACAGGGTCAGGATCAGATTTGCACAAGGCCACCCTAGAGATTGAACAGGTCCTCCTCTCTCTCGGGTCAGTCTGGGCTGGAGACTGGCCTGAGTCTTCACCCAAGGCCGAGCTGCTGTTCTTGAGTGACGCTGAGACTTGGTGCCTGCCCAGGGCCTGCGGCACTGTCCTGACTGGGCCGCCACCAGCGGTGCCCCACACTGCTTGCTTGGGTGGGGACGTGTGGACTAGTCGGTTACGTAATGTTCTTTGGCGCAACCTTGTCTTCCTCGAGCGGGTTCCTCCTGACCAGTGGGGCATGACTGCCGGTCCGGGTGAATCAGGTTGGGCCCCTGCAGGGAAGGGGTGGTGATGCCCACCCGGCCGTGTCCAGCTCCTTGCCCCTCTGGCCCCAGCGCACAGCACAGTCAGTGGACGAGTAGGTTCCTGCTGCCATCCTGGGTGCCGGGGCCTGTGGGGCCCTGGGCCTGTGGGGCCCTTGTTCTCAAGGCCTGAGCTGGTGTGCGCTCTCTTGGCTGAGGAGTTCGCCTCGGGCGCCTCCGTGCCACCTGCGGAGCGCTGGGACCCCGCATGCGAGCAGGGGGAGGGGCCCCGGACCCACCTGCAGGGGCGCACGGCGCTCAGGTGCTTTGCAGCTGCTGTTCTGGCCTCGTGCCTTAGGCGTCCCCGACACTCGGGGGGGTCACCTGCTCCCCAGTTTGAAGGGGGCTGCTGTCAGCTGACTAGGACAGGAGAACGGGTCCCATTTTTGCGTGCCAGGAGTAGAGTTTGTCACGTGAAGACTAAATCCAGCTTCCTCTCTCCTGTCAGGCTGTGGAACATTGCAAACGTCACGTGTGGAACTAGGACGTGTGGAACTAGAAGGGACGTTTCATCTTGGAGAAACTGCAGCATCTTTTCTATTTGTGTGTCTGGGGCAGTGAACACACTGATCTGTTGACTCTGTTATAAAAATAGGTCCCCTTTCCCTCCCTCCCTCTCTCCTCCCCCGTAGCCTTGCTGTCAGTGCGGAAGTGCCTGGCCCGCAGCCGCCACCACGGCTTCACTGTCCCTTTCCTTTGCCTGGACAGGTGGGCACGGACTGTGCGCTGGAGGGCGTTCAGCCTGTGCTTCTGCGGTGGCTCCCTGGAGGTGGCGGCGGGGGGCTCTGGGGGCTGGCGTGCGCCGGAGCTGCTTGACCAAAGGCTCTCCGTCCTCTTGGCCGGGGCCTTGTTCTGAGCCCTCCGCCTGCCCCTAAGCAGGGGCCTCCCCTCTCCTGGGCAGCTCGCTGTCCCGAGAAGGAAAACAAAGGCAGTTCTGTATGAAAGATTAGAGGCTCAGGATAATGAGGCTTTTTAAAACCACGTAGTTCTCACTGGAGGGGAGATTGAGGAAGCAGCTGCTCGGGAGACCTGGGTGTGTCTCGGGTTTGCTATCCCTGGGTCACCCTCCGATTCAGCTTTGGGGTGTCTTTCCTGGTGATGCCTTGGTCGGGGTTCTGTGGGTTTGGGTGGGAGGGGGAGAGCCTGCCTGAATGTCATCTGCTAGCTCCATGGGGAGGTCCCGTGGGCCTGGCTTGTGTGTGTGGACAGCGGTGGCCGCCTCTTGCTTGCTCTGTGTCCGCCTGGCTGCTGAAGCCTTGCTTTGTGCGTCTCTAGTGCTGCCCGGGGACCCCCTTGGCTCCGGGCCTCCCGGCCTCCTCACCTCCAACCCCCATTTCCTAGATGTTCTTTTTGACCTTCGGATAAACGTGGATGAGAAGCTCCTAAGCCTCTGGCTGTCAGAGGGGGTGCTGGGGGTGCTGTCCAGGGGCCTTGGCTGCCGCCCTGCCTCTCCCGTTTAGCCTGCCTCCTCTTCTGTCCCACTTCTAGTTGCCAGGAGACAGCGAGACGTGCAGTTGCTATTAAATGGACTTAATGACTTTTTTTGGTTTGTTTTGCACTAAAGTTTCTGTGATTTAACAATAAAGTCTGTTAACTAGACGTGAGCCTGAGTGCTTCTGTTAACACCTCAGCCAGCGTTTGGTTTTGGAGTAGCTCCGGGGCCGTGAGTGTCCGGTGGTCCTCTGGCCCCTCTTGGCCACAGAAAGCAAGCAGAGTGGCAGAGAGAATCCCGCCTGGCTCCTCTCTGGCCAGCCCACCCCCTTGCCCTAGGCCAACCCCAAGGGTAGTTTACGGGAGCCACGGTGAATTGAATTGCTGTTCAGTGACGCTGAGTTGCTTTTCTTATTTAAAATGCAGACCATTCCAGAAACGTTCAGTGAGTCCCAGTTAAACAAAATCAAGGGGAAAATGTTGAGGGAATAACTTAATTTAAAAAAGGAATACACACAAACACTCTACATTCAGAACCCAAGGGAACACCAGTCCTTTCTCTTTATGAGCTGGACACGTTTGGGAAGCCAGTGGAATGTAGAGAACGCAGTTCGCTGACATTGACCATGTCCATCTGGGGAGTCAGGGCTCACTCACTGCTCCCAGCTGGGTGTCTAGCCGGGGAGGGGATGTGCTAGAAATGCATTGGGACTTGAACTGAAGTCAGGGAGTCAAGGCCAGGTGGGGTATGCCAGCTCTGGGCCTCCCTCCCCTGGTGCTGGGCGCGGGGAATGGGAGATAGATGGACAGGGATGTGGGAAGGGCCTGCTTGGCCTCTTAGAGCTCAGCCTGGGCTTCTGAGTTCATCCTCAGACTCCTGGGCCCCCAGTGACCCTCCTTACCTTGTCCTTAGATGCTTTTTTTTGTTTGTTTGGTTTTCTTAAAAAAATAACAAATTTTATGAAGGTAGAGGTCAGGTGCTGAATGGGCGTCTGGCAGAAGTGGAATCTGAGCGGCTGGGGCGGGCTCCCCCAGGCCGGCCCGAGGCTGTAGAGTTGGCCTGGGGAGGGGCCCCCACTGTAGTCCTGCTCTGCCCTGCCCTGGGAGGGATGGGGGACAGCAGCGAGGCCCCCCCGTCCGGTCATAGCTCTGTGATCTCCAGGGGGCTCTCAAGGATCACGTCACGGAGCTTGTGCAGGGGTGTGGATTTGGCCGACTCCGTGCGGGCGTTGCGCTCGAAGGCACTGGCTTCCGCGGTGGTCAGGGTCTCCAGTGAGCGACCTAGGCCCTTCTGGTCATCCTCGGGCAGGCTGTTAAGGTCGGTGGCCAGCAGCGTGCCCGTGCTGCCGTGTACCATGTGGATCCCGTCGGGCCCCTTGAGCTCTGCTGGTGGCTTGTGGCGGAAGCGCAGGCTGCCCTGGCCAGGGCTACGCTCCCCCGGCTCGTCCTCCAGCTCCGTCTGGATCAGCTGCAAGAGGCCAGGATCCCCCTGTGGCTCTGGGACCCACCCAGGCTCAAGGCCATGCCCAAGGGCTGAGCAGTGGATGGCCCCAGAGTCCCGCCTGCTGTGTCCCTGTTTCCTCCCTACCACACACAGGTAACTGCAGTGAACTCGGGGCTCGTGCTGCAGCAGGCCTCTCAGCTGATGACGGGGTTTCTCCAGCTGAGTACCAAGGGGCACCACGGCCACTTAGGCGGTGCTACAGCTGTGTTCTTAGAATGTGGGCTTCCCAAGAGAATCTGGAGTTTTGTGTATCTGATGATATACAAAGATCCTATGATGCAGTTTTGGTATCTGGGTTTGTTACCGATCTGTCTTCCAGCAAGATCCACTCTGGCCAGGTAGGGAGTGTCCACAGCTGAAGTTGGAGGGGTGACGGTATAGTGGAAACTCAGCATGTGGCACTTTCGTCCCGTGTGGAACTGTTAGCTTTGGCCTGTTCCATTTGGGAATTGTTGGCCCAGCTGGAAATCTGGGTTTTTAAATAAAGTCTGAATTTTTAAGGTGTTGACATTAACTGCAGGCAAACAAACCTATTTAGACCCATTTGACCCTGAGCCAGTTTCCTATAGGACATCACTCCTTCAGGGCGTCTTCTGGGGCTCAAGTCTGAGAAACACTCCCCAGCACCCACCCCGGGAAAGCCCACTGCAGAGCCCAGAAAGGACACTTCCTGGATCCCGCCCTGGCTGCTGAACTCCAGACTCTGAGGAGGAGGAGGGGGCTGGGAGAGAGATTGAGAGAGGGAGGGAGGGAGGGAATGAGCACCCCCAGTGCTGGGGCACAGCACACAGCTCCGGGCCCGCCCGGCTACCTCAGAGACCGAGGAGTGGCAGGAGGCGGCTTTTTGCACCATCCGCTGTGCAAAGAGCTTTTTGAGCCGCAGGTAATCCTCCAGGACCACCTTGAGCAGCGAGCCCTGGGGGAGGGAGAGGGTTAACCCCCCACCGAGGCCCTCCCCTGCCTGCCGCAGCCCTCACTCCTGACACTGATGGGGGTGATGGGGGTGATGGGTGAGAGTAGTCTAGGGTACACAGGCTCCTGATCCAAGGCAGAGCCTGGTGACAGGGACCAGCCGGAGCCCACGTGGGCTCCAGGCCACCGCAGGCTGAAGCAGCTCCCTGTCTGCCCAGTGCCCGGGCCCCGCTTTCCGCACGGTCATTCCTGCCTAGTGGAAGGCAGATCAAGCCGAGCCTAGAGGTGGAGAAAGTTGTTCCCTGGGATCCTCCCCCATCCCTGTGTCCTCTGGAGCGACTCACAGCGCAGTCAGAGGTCTGGGTGCAGGGCCCTGAGGGGGGTGGTGCGGGAGCCCGCAGGGAGGACTCACCTTGATGGGTCCCTCCCGAATGATCTGGCCCAGCTTGGCAATGTTGTCATACTCCTGGATGGCTGCCCGCAGGTATCGGTCATCGTCAGGCTTGGCTGCTGCCGGTTCACGCCCAAAAGTTCCCTGGGGAGAGAACCCGAGCTGGAGCAGACGTAGACTGCACGCACACACGTGTACATACACACGGGGCTATGGCTACAGCCCCCCGCCCCGCAGCTCTGGCCGCGGCTCACGTGGGTGCGGGTGGGGCTGTTCCACAGGTCTGCGATCTCGCTCAGGTTCTCGGGCAGGTCGTCCTCGTGCTCTGCCTGGGCAGCCAGCTCCAGGTTCCGGCAGAAAGGATCCAGCCACACGGGGTTGGCTCTGCGCATGGGGAGTGGGGGGGGGGTGGAGTGAGGAGGGACAGCCTGAATACACAGACGCCTTGTAGCTTCACCTCTGACCCCTGCCCTTTTCCCTGGCCAGCAAGGGACTGGGGGTTCCGGGTCACGAGAAGGAGGCCCCTTGCCTGTGGCCCTCGGGGTGTACCCTCCCACACTAGGATCCTGCAAGAACCAGGACAGTGTGTCAGTCTGGATCAGCTTTGGTTTAAAGGCCTCACTCTGTACCTGGTATCCAAAGTCTGTGTCCCCTGGAACTGGGGGCCCAATTAGGTGTGGATCCTAGCTCAGCCAATAGTTTGTGTGTAGAGAAGGGTAACTGCCCCACTAGGGGGCACCCCCACCCCAGGTTTTAGCTAGTCTGGTTCCTCAGAGCTTGAGGGGTGGTAGAGAACCTACTCCAGTTGGGTCCTGGGCAGGCCTCCCCAAAGTGCACCCTGAGGGCTCAGGGACCCCACTCACCCATCGAAGGAATACTTGTTGGTGTTGGGCATGTCCATGATGTCGATGAAACCACGGTTCCCTGGAGGGAGAAGCGCTGGGGCATGGAGGGCAGGGGTGCACCCTGCTGGGCCAGGGGAGCCGAGCCAGCCTTGTGAGGCATAGGCAGGCGCTCTAGGCCCCTCGAGGCCCCTCCTGCGCTCTCAGCCCCGCCCCCCAGCCCTTGCTCACCTGCTGAGCCAGCCACAATGGCTTTGAGCTTCCTCTTGTGTCTGGAGGGAAGCAGAGAGAGGGGCTGGTGAAGGAGGCTGGACTGGGCTGGCGTCTCAGGGCCCTGCCTGCCTCTGTGACCGTCCCAGGAGCGGGGCTGGTCAGCCTATCCCAGGGCAGGGAGTGGGGGTCACTCACACGGTCCTGTAGTACCAGTTCATGAGGATGAAGAGCATGGCCGCCAGGAAGAGGAGAATGGCCAGGACAATGATCGCCATCTGGGGGAGCAGGGCCAGGCATGAGTGGGCGAGAGCGCCCGGGGCAGGGGGGCGGCGGGGCTGCGTGCGCCCAGGACTACCTGCAGGGCAGACATGTCGTCGGGCAGCCGGACAGAGATGGCAGGCTGCACATCCAGGACGTTGTAGTTCCGGAAGAGATTCCGTAGCTGCTCCTTGTTCTCGTCAATCATCTGGATCACCCTGCGCGAGGGGCAGGGGCCTCAGCTCCCCTCAGCCATTCCTTAAGGGCTTGTCCCACGCAGAAAGGTCTGCCGAGCTCCTGCCTCCGCCTCCCAAATTCACTCCCACCAAGCCTTGCAAGATCAAATCCCACCCAGCGAGAATAGCTTCGTGCCTTACAGGTCCACCACCCCTCACCCAAGATCCTGCTTGCTCCTCACGATTCATGTAACACTCCCATTTTACAGATGGAGAGAGTAAGGCTCAGAGGGGTGGAGGACACCCCCAAACTATTCTTTACCAGGCCTGCCCACCTCTGGGGGGAAGCCCCCACACAGCCGGCTTGATTGTGTTATCTGCCTCCTTTGGGGGGTCCCCTCCCCAACTCCAGGGCAGGAAGGTGGGCCGATGGTCTGAGCACAGACCCCACCCACCGGTCCACGTCCAGGATGCGGTTGCTATCGCGGTTCACCACATGGATGAGCAGCTCTGTCTGTGCGAAGTTCACCCGACCCTTCTTGTCCACATGGAACTAGGCGAGAAGGGGCATCATGGGCTGTGACAGGAGCAAGGGATGGGATGGGGAGCCCCTCCTGGCCTGCCCTGCCACTAAACCTGTCACTGCTGAGTGCTCCCCGAGGACCAAGCGTGATGCCAGTCACTTCCCCGCATCGGGCCAGGCACTGTTACTAGCCCCATTTTACAGGTGGTGATACTGAGGGCCAGAGACGCGGAAGGACTTTCCTAAGGCCACGTGGCTTAGGGAATGACTGAGGCGGCACAGACCCCCTTACCGACCCCTCATCTCTCCGTGATGCCCTGTCCCTGTGGCCTCCTCCCCTCAAAGCCGCTAGCCCCAGGGCGGTTCCATGGGGCACCTGCACGTCATCAGTGTTGACAATGGCGCCAGTGATGTTGGAGAGCAGGCCGATGAACTCCTCCTCGAAGCCACGCACGCGGTCGGGGATCTCGTTAATGACGATCTTGACACGCTGGTCGTCCCTCAGGATGTAGATGCCGACGATGGCCGTGTCATTGTGGCCTGCCAGGTCCCGGGCCACGATGTCCACCACAAAGTAGCCAGGGCTGTAGGCCATGAAGAGGTCGAAGGTACGCAGGATGCCATCCACACTCCCTGCAGGAAGAGCCCAGGGGCAGGGGCAGCTCAGGGGCCACCCAGTGCCCCGAATCCCCTGGGGAGGGGCAAGGGCCAGGGCATTTGGACACACTGACGGGAGGCGGCATCTGAGGCCGCAAGTGGCTGCAGGGCCCGGGAGAGAGCAGAGATGACCGAGGAGGGGGGACAGGTGAGTGTGAGTGTTGATCGGAGGGAGCAGTGGCGTTGGCCTCGGCTCGGCTGGTGACGACCCTCAGAGAAGGCAGCCGGTGAGCCGGTACTTCTAGAGATTTTCTAAGTTTTTACTCAAACCCTGCGAGTTCCAACACAGCTGTGGGCTGCACTGACCTAAGGATGATAAGTTTGGGACTCTGTTGTCCCATGCTGGGGGACCAGGGGACACGTCTGAGCCCCCCAGTGACTCTCTCTCACACACACACGCACTTCAGAATTCCACAGCCGCACGAGAGAGACGACGAGAGGTGGTGCGGCGGTCTTCGAAGACCGTAGACCTGGGTTCAAGGTCTGCCACTTTCTAGCTGTGTGACCTTTAGCAAGCTCCGTAGCCTCTCTGTGCCTTAATTTACTAAACGAGGAGCAGTAGCAGATCAGAGGACAAAGGGATGGCGTCTGGTGGTGTGACTGGAGGAGGTGGCCTGTGAATTAGGCTTCAGAGGATGGCTGGAGCGCATCTGAAGGCAGAGGTCAAGGTCAGGATGGTGTTTCAGGAGGTGAAGACTGAGGGCGAAGGCCAATGGCGGGTGGTATCGAAAAGGCTGAAGGAGTGGTGAGGCGTTCAGCTCGGGTGGGCACGGGGCCCTTACAGGTAGTGGGGGCTGTGGAAACAGCAAGACGGACTGGGAGGAAGACCTGGTGAACCTTGAAAGCCAGGCCAAGGAAGAAGTCTAGATTGACTCTAGTAGACAAGAGTGGGGAAGGGGTGGGGTCTAGAAATAAGGTCATGGGACACCCACCAGGACACCTGCTCGAACCTGACCCAAGAGGCTCAGCTGTCCACACGGGCAAATGCACAAGTCAGCGTGCATACCTTCAGGTAACGTGTGCTCCCCAGTGCTCACCACGATGCCTGACCCAGGGGCAGAGAAGTGCGCAAACGGGAAGACAGGTGGACGTGTGGAAAGGAGGATGCGAAGGTGGATGGATGAGTGGACGGGGCAGATGGGTGGATGCGTGGACGAGAGAGGAAGGCTGGATGGATGCTCGGGGGTGCAGACTGACACATGGGTTGATGATAGATGGATGAGAAGATGGAAGGAAGGAAGGAGAAAGTGGGTAGTAGATGGAGAGGTGGAGAGGTGGATCCGGGACTAGAAAGGCAGATGGTGGAAAGGATTAACAAGGGGCTAGCTCTATGGCGGCTGGGTGGCTGGGTGGACAGAAGGATTCGCATGGCTGGCTGGCCAGCCACTCATACCCTGTGGTGCCCACACAGACCCCATCTCCTCCAGACTACAGTCCATGCAGTGACCGAGGTCTCGGGTGGAGGCTCCTACCCATGGTGAAGACCTGTCCCACGTCCTCAGAGTCATTGGCGAGGGCCCGGAAGTAGTGGACGGCCAGGATGCCGTAGAAGACGAGGCTGTTGTTGCCAATGTCTGCATCCAGGGCCAGCACCTGGATCAACTCTGAGCCCACCTTGGCGTCGGTGGCCACTCCTGCGGAACAGGCGGGCGGGTGTCAGCGGCAGGGCAGGGGTCCCCCTGCAGCCCGGCCCCGGGCCCGGCCCCCATACCTGCAGTGTATTCGGCCTTGGTGAAGCGCGGGGGCTGGTCGTTGATGTCTTCCAGCACGACACGCACCTCCTGCAGGGTGAGGTCAGTGACCAGGTCGAGGGCCGGGGAGGGCCCCCGCGGGGGTGTCCAGCTGCGGTTGCTCGAGGCCTTGACGATGAAGGAGAAGACCGCTTCCCGCTCCCGGTCCAGGTCCCGCAGCACCAGCAGGCGCCCGTCAGGCCGCAGAAGGAAGTTCTTCTCTTCGTTGCCGGCTGGGGGCGGGACCAAGGCACGGGGTGAGGGGATGGGGCCGGGGTGGGGCACGGTGGGGTCGTCTCCAGCCCCGGGCCCTAGGGCACCAGCCCCTGCAGGCCCCACCTGCAATGGAGTAGTACACGACGGCGTTGGGGCCCTCGTCCGCGTCCACGGCGCCTGTCACGTTGCCCACGAGGGTGCCGCGTGGAGAGTGCTCGGGCACTGTCAGCAACTGGTACTGGGGGCTGCCTTTCTGCGGGGGGAGGGGGAGGTCACAGGAGGCCAAGGTCGGAGGGCCCTTGCAGTGCCTTTGGCGGGTGCTGAGGGAATTCACTGCCCAGGCCCTGTGCGGTGAGCAGAACTTCTGGAACGTCAAGAAAGCATGGGCTGGGCCTGGCCTGTTCTATGAAGCATCCCGGCCCCTGACCGGATGTTTGAACAAGGGGGCACACTCACAGACATGTGCATGCACTCACACCCCTGCACTCAGCGGTCTCCGGGGAACCTCGCATCCCACGTGCACACGAGAAAACCCCCGCCGAGCTGCAGAGTCTGAGCGGACAGGCGGGGTCAGCCCCAGCTCTGAAGCGGAGCTGAAGTTAGGCTTCCCGCGCTTGTCTGCAATCAGGAGAGCTGCGGCTGCACCAGTCGGGCCTGCGTGCTTTTCTGGCTGCCGCGTGTGCCCTGACAGAGCTGCTCAAGAGACAGTTGTTCTGGGAGGTGCCGGCGACTTCCCGTGCGTCCGGCACACTACGCTGTGTGCACAGGAGAGTGAGCATGTGTGCCTGCAGGCAGGTGAGTCCCTGTGTGGGTGTGGCTGGTGCCCGGGGGCGGGGGTGGGGGGGCTCACTGGAGGCCTCACAAAGAGGGGTTCATTGTCGTCGATGTCCTCCAGGGCCACTTGCAGCGGCTGCATGGTCTCGTACGGCACTGGCTGGCCCAGGTCGCTGGCCACCAGGATGAGCTGGGGACAGAGGGACACAGTCAGAGGAGGGCACTCCCGGGGGGGCCAGCTCGCCACCCTGGCAGGCATTCTAGGTGGGGAGGGGGTGGCCCTTGCGCCCGGAGGAAAGCCCCGCCCTCGGCCCCACCCCACGCTCCGGGCCCCGCCCCCTTACGCTGTACAGGGCCTGTTTCTCGCGGTCCAGGCGCTGAGCTGTCTGGATGAGGCCGCTGATGGGGTCGATGGTGAAGTACTCCCAGTCCCGGTTGCCCGCCGTCTTCAGGAAGCTGTAGCGCACGGCCCCATTGAGGCCCTCGTCCTTGTCCGTGGCATAGGCTTCGTATACATTGGAGCGCAGCGGGATCTCCTGCAGGGGGTGGGGGGGTTGGCAGGGAGGCTCCTGGGGCGTCTGAGAGAATCCCAGCTCCCGGGGCCTGGTGGCGCTCTTGTTCTTTGTCCTCACTCAGCAGAATGTCCACGCCACCTTCCAGCGTCCTTAGGAAACGTCTGCCTGCTCAGCTGGACTCGCCTGGAGTCTTGAGCACGAGCTAGAACATTCCTTCACCCCACCCCCACTCCCTGCCCCGAGATGGTCCTGCCTGGTCTCCATCTGTCCTGCCTGGTCTCCATCCACCGTGCTTCAAACTCTCTCAGGGTTATTGCCCTTCCAGGGACTTCCATCCCTTGGGTCCCACTGGAAGGCAGAAGCGGAATTCAGAAGCTGAGGCCACAGCTACCCCTCTGTCCCTGAGTCTGTATTGCTCTCTGCTACCCTAATCACAGGAGCCCTAGGTGTCCCCAGACAACACCGTCTACCCAGTGGGGTACCTGACAATGAGGGACAGGCAGGTAGGGTGACATGGTGGACAGAGACAACAGCTGGGTTCTAGTCTGTTACGAATTCGCCGTGTGACTTGGACATGCACCCCACCTCTCTGGGCCTCAGGCTCCTGATTCCCTTGAGTTAAGTCTGAGATCTCAAGAAATCTCAGGGACATCATATACGGACCCATAATATGGCTGCACAGAGCACAAGGAAAAGAGCACGTTTCTTGGTTTTTACTTGAAAAATTACCAGCTCAGCATAGTTTTACTGTGTATCTCACTGGTCATGACAATGACCAGAAACCCCAAATGGCAGTTGCACCTAATTAAAAGCAAGTACGATGGCACAGCGAGCGTTACTTAACACACGCTGGCGTTGGGGAGACACGGATCTTTCAAAATACGGTGTCTTGTAGGGAAAAACGCAGCAAATGGGGCCTTTGTTGTGGAAAAGAACTAGATTATTAATTTATATCTTGCCTCCTTCCACAAAAAAGATTTGAGATCACTGACAAGAATGTATAAATTATAGCAACAGCGAACAAGTTAAAAAAAAATCAGGGTAAAGAAAAAGAAATGGTTGGCAGGAAAATGGAAACTGAGGGGTGGGGTGCAATGTCTGTGTACTACGTCCCTGCAGGGCCACTCAGCTTGGGCTGGCTGCTCCGAGCTCCCTAGTGGGCAGCGCAAAGAGGACCACTCCCTCATTGACGTGGGCACCAGAAAAAGCAGCTCACAAGGTAGGAGCACAGCGTGTCCTGGTGCTCAGCCCTGGGAGATATGTCTCCTGTGGGACCTCAAAGAGGGGACAGAGTGACAAGGACCCGATGTTGACATTCTGAGAGGTGGAGGCATGCTGAAGTTCGGGGAACAGAGAACAAGTGGGAGACCTCCCCCTCTCCAGGAGACCAGCACCGAGCAGGTCGGGCCTGGGTGCTGAGAGGAAGGAGGGGGCAGGGCAGGAGATAAAAGAGTGCTCCCTGCCTTTACGAGGCAATTTAGAGCAAGGGATGAAAGAAGGATTGAGGAATTCTGGAACCTCAGCCACTTCCCCTTGTTTCTTATTTGGATGCCCATCAGCAGGAACAGCAGACAGACGGAAGGAACATGTGTGTTTATTTTGGGACACAAATACGGGGGAAGTGGGTGTCCGGGGAGGCTGCCTTTTTTGGCAGACGTCTAGGAGCAAGAGCGAGGGCATCTACTATTCTTAGTCCCCTTTGCAGATGGAAAGCCACTCAGACAAGTCTCTTTCTCAAGGTCACAGTAGTGACCGTCAGACTTGCGCCCGGGACCTTGTGGTGGCATAGCTCATACTACTCCCCACTCTTCAGGACTGCCCTGTGTGTCACTGAGCAAGTCTGTCTCCCTCTCTGGCCTCAGTTTCCCCACCTTCCCAGTGGGACCCTTTCACTCTTCCAGGAGTGACTGTGGGAGGGAGACGGTGGTGGGCGGGAGGCCTGGGGGACGGCGGTACCTCTCTGATGTGGAGGACGGTGCCGTTGGGCGGGCGCACGAAGACAGGTCGGTTATCGTTGACGTCGATGACCTCCACCAGGAGCATGGTGGTGCCCCAGAGTGGGGGCTGTCCGCCATCCGTGGCCACCACGGTCAGGTTGAACCTCTCGTAGGACTGCAGCGGCCGCTTTGTCGTCACCAGACCTGAGTCCGTGTCCACGTGGAAGGCCTCTGGCAGGCGGGACAGGAGAGCAGGGCCTGGCTCTGGCTGAGATGTCCCTCCCGTCCCTCCTCCTCCTCCTGGCCCGGGGCTGCATGCCGGACCACCTGCTCCTCCCACGCCCAAGGCACCCCGGGTGGGGAGCGGGCTACTTACCCACGCCGGGGCCCTCGAGTGAGTAGGCCAGCTCCCCATTGGGGCCCTCATCCTGGTCTGTGGCCAGCATGGTGATGACTGAGGTGCCCGGCGGCTCATTCTCATACACGCTCGTGCTGAACTGGGGCTTGGAGAACTGGGGCCGGCAGTCGTTGACGTCCAGCACCTGGATCACCACCTGGGGGGGGGAGGTCAAAGGTCAGGAGCTTACTGAGGGGCTGCTTGAGGCAACCCTGTCACACAGGAGTAAGCCTGGGTAGACAGCACCCGCTACTGGAGTCTGACCTCAATTTCTTTACCACCTGCCCCCCCAGTCTCCGTTTCCAGCTGTACACTGGGCACAGGATCTCATCTCTCAGGGGCCGGTAAGGCTCACCCATGATGCACAGCGCCTGGCCCCGGTACATGCTCTCCAGCTAGTCCAGTGGTTACCAGGTGTCTGTGTCTGGGTCCTGAAGCAGGAGCCCTCCCCACCCACCTCCCACTCTGTCCTTTGCTCCTTCCCACCGGAGCCCTCTACAGCTGACTCAAATCTCTGGACCTTAATGCCGGACTGTGATTCCTCCACTCTCAACTTTCCCTCTTGATTGGGATTTGTGTCTGGCTTGGGGCTTGGCTCCCTCGGCTGACCGCTCAGCCCAGGGCGGGGCCTACGGACACACCAGGACGGAGGCTGTCCCTCCCCTGGCTGCGGAGGCCCTGGCAGACCGCGTCCACATGAGAGCCCTTCACAGCTGTGATTTTAAGAACGCTTTTCCGTGCACAAAGCACCTTCCAACTCCCCATCTCCCTGCCTCACCACTGCCTGGGGCAGGAGGCATCTTCCTTGCTGACCCTGCCTCCCACCCACTGCAGAGTTGACAGCTGAGGCTCAGGGGGCTTATACGCCAAATGCAGAGTGCTCAGCCAGGGCAGTCTTAGTCTTCTGACTCCGAATACTGTGCTTTCCCCAGCACAGCAGAGTGATGGGGACGGGATTCAGGTGTGTGAGTGCTCCCAGCCCCTTCCCCTACCTGCTCACAAGACTTCGTCTTTGCCCACCCAGCTGCTCCCCAGCCCCCGTGCTCCAGGAGAGTTTTCCTTGGATGGTTAGGCTATTGTGGGGAGAAATGGCAGGACTGTGTACAGAAAGACGGGACTGGAGGAGGCAGGAACAGGAAGAAGAAAGAAGAAGAAAGCAGAGCCTCAAGGCGTGGGCCTTGGGACAGAAGTGGGGTAGAGCTTAGAAGGTGGCACGTTGGCCTCAGGGGAACCCTGTTGTAGCTAGAGCCTGAAGGGGCCCGGGGCTGGGAACTGGAAACCCCCTTACTGTCCTTTAAGGGACATAAATAAAAATAACCGTGTTACAGTTATGTTTGGTTGCTGGGCTGTGTTTCTTTCACTGGGACACCGTGGGCAGTGGGACCTGTGGAGCCCCAGGCTTTCCTTGGGTTTCACTTGGGTAGGTTTAAACACTGTCTTCGCAGGGGGTTGGCACAAGAGATCTCTCTTAGAGAGTCTCCATCTCCCTAAGCCACCTGCATTTTGACTCACCCAGCTAAGCTCCTGCTGGCTCCTCCTGCCACCATGCCTCCGAGGGGACAGGGAGGCTCTGCCCCCGGTCTGCCGCATTCTCTGGAGGAAACGCTTTGCTTGCTGCCTCCACCATTCCAGTCCTTAGGGTCCCTGGCCCGGGCTGGTGGCCCTTACCTGCACCGAATTTTCTCGACGGTTGCTGGCTATATCCCCAGGGTTGTCTTTGGCCAAGGCCGTCAGAATATAGTGGTCCTTCTTCTCCCGGTCCAGAGAGGACAGCACATAGATGTCACCCTAGGAGGGGGAGGGTGGAATCAGTTCCTTCATCAATCCAGCTGATATTTTTTGAGCATACCCTCTACAGCAGACATTGTTCTAGGCTCTGGAGATGCGCCTCCGAAGAGACAACAGCCCCTACCCCCAGGGAGCTTGGATTCTAGTGGCTCTGCTTGCCCCCATGACTCCCATCCACCCAGAGATGGGATGGACAGCCCAGGCTGGAGCTCGCTACCCGGCCAGGTATAGAGCAGTAGTCTGTAAGTATTTGCTGGTCACAGTGCCAGGCCAGCAGCATGACCGATTGTTCTCACCGAGCAGGAAGCACAGAACCCTGCTGACAGGGCAGAGTGCAGGGGGATGTGGGCAGTGAGGCGGTAGGGGGAGAGTCCAGTCCTGGCCCCGTCCCTGGGGAAGGCCCTGCCTGGCCGCCCGCCCCCAGGCCACAGCGGTCTCTCCCTGCGCGGAAGCGGCAGCTTGGAACCAATTTAGTCATTTCAAATCATCACCCATCCTTTCTCTTGAGTTTCTCCTTTCCCACAAGTCTGAGACCCATGGCAGCGTGGGGAGGCACCCGGGGGGGGGGGGCTTCTTCCCTCCCCGCCCCCAGCACTGATGTAGGGCCACGTATACAGTAGGTGCTCAAACACTGTGCCCACTTTCTGCAGAGCTTCCGATATCTTTTGACGGTTCCAAAAGCAGTTGCATGGACTCGAGTCCAGTTTTCTAGTCTGGTGGGGACACATCTCAGAATTTTTTTTGTCCCACAAAGGCTAGCTCCAAAAGACTCTGGCCACAGAGACAGAAAGGCCACAGTCCACAGGATGTCTGGGACTCTTGCCAGGCTTGCTGACTTGGTGAGAAAAGCTCTGAGACCACAGACGTCCTGATGGCAGGACCCAGAAACTGGGACGACGATACTTGTGGTGACTTCTCAGCCTCTGACCCCGGGCCCTTCCCACCGCCAGTTTGCCTGCTTACCGTGGTGGGGTTGATGGCAAACTTGCCCTCTCCATCCCCGAGGCTGTACTCAATAAGGGCAAAGTTGCCCGAGTCGGCATCCGTGGCGGTGACAGTCAGGATAACCGTGCCCACGGGCGCATCCTCAAAGATGGCTTCCTGGAGCCCAGCAGGCAGGGAGAGAGAGCGGGCTCGGGTCAGTTCTAGCGTCTACACCCCTGCCCTGAAAACTCACCTGGTAGACAACCCAGGGCACCAAGCTGCTCCTGGGGCGGTTAGGCCCGCGGGGCGCAAAGGCTGGCAGGGTAGGGGTGGACGATGCCCAAAGGCCCCAAGGCCTGGGCACGGGTCCTGACCTGACTTGTTGCCCGGCTGCCCACCTGGTAGGAAGGCTGGTCAAAGATGGGGTTGTTGTCATTGATATCCACGATCTCCAGGTAGACGGGGATCTCAGCTGCCCGGGGCGGAGAGCCGTTGTCCGAGGCCCTCACGGTGAAGTTGAGCCAGTGCACTTCCTCATAGTCCACCGTCTGGTTGGCAATGACTTTCCCTAAGACACACAGGCACCCACTGCTGGTTTGGCCGCTCCTCACTCATGGAAGCTCTTCAGAGTATAAAGATCTGGAACTCTGAGGGGCAGGGGTCGCCCAGCAGCACTGCCCAGGGGCAGGCAGGCCAGAGGTCTCACAGCAACTGGTATCAGCTCTTCCCCTTCCCGGAGGGGTGAGAAGCTTCTCCCAAGTCAAAGGGATGAGTACCAGCGAGCCCAGGACCGCCTCGGAGAGAGTCTTCCCTTGGCCTTCTCTCTCCCTACGTGAGACTCATAGTGGAAGCCTGGGTGCTAGAGATGCTGGTGGGGTATCCCAGGGGTCCAGTAGACCTCCGAGGGGGCCTCCACCTCACCTGGGACTCGGTATTCTCCTTCCCTGTAGTTTGGGCATCGGGGGGTGACAGCAACGCTGGCCAGATTGGATCTGGCCCAGCCCACCGAGGGGCTAAGGTAGGGCCCCAAATGGAGGGTGACAAGTGGGCCATGGTTCCCTGTGGAGGCTGAGCGGGTGCAGACACGGGTCCCCCAATCCTCTTCTGGCAGATTTCCCACCCACCTGCTGAGGGGTCTTCCAGCTGGACATAGCCTGGGGGCATCAGGTCCAGCACAGTGTAGGTGATCAGCCCATTGAGGCCCTTGTCCGGGTCCACGGCGGCCACAGCAATGAGCGTGGTGCCTGGGGTGGCCCCCTCCATGATCCGCTCTGTGTAGTGGGTGATCCCGAAGGGCTTGAACTGGGGCGTATTGTCATTGACATCCAGGATGTTGACTGTCAGCTTGGCTGGGGTGGAAGCAGGGGGTGAGGGTGATGTGAGGGACACCAATGTGGCTAGGCCTGGCCTTCCTAAGCGTCAGTCAAGCCCGGAAAGGGTGGTGGCCTTTCACTGTCTTCTTGGGACTCCCTGAAGCTCGACCCAACCCTCGCGCGGTGGCATGTGACCTTTTCCTCTGGTCTGGTCACTCACTCTTCCATAGCGGAAGGGGTTTGGGTTCCACCAACTGGTTGAGTGACCTTGGCAGAGCCCCCGGCCCTTACTGTGACTCAGTTTCCCAACCTGTCCAATGAGGTAGGGCTGTGATGGTCTAAGGGTCGAAGACCCTTTCCATGATTCAGCCTTCTACTTCCTGTCTGAGGTGTCCCCTCTATGTAACCTGCCTGGGCCCTTCCCCTCTGAGCAGGGGACATGTAGGCAATGACCAGGTCTGCTCTTCCTTCCTGAAAACTTGGACCTCGGGCCTGTAAAGACAAGCAGCCAATATCTGCCAGGCCTATCTCCCCATCTCAGCAGCTGTCCGTGCCCTCTAGGCAGGGGTGACTGGAGGCCACCCCTTCACTACGCCCCCTCCGCTTCCTGCTCTGCCCACACAAAATGCACTCCTTTAGCACCCCCTCCCGGTCGTGCCTCAGGCCGCGGGCAGGGCAGCGGCTGGTGCCCGTCTCTGCTCTGGCGCCCGCACCCTCCAAAGTGGTGTCCCGGTCCCCACGGACATTCGTGTTTCCTCGAGCTTTCCTTCCTCTGGGCCAACCCCACAGTTTGCTCTTGGATCTGAGGTTCCTGTCACACGTGCCAGCCACACCCTCCTCACTTGCCCTGACCACGGGACTCAGGCCGAAGTCTCCGCTGGCCGGTCAGTTTCTCAATGCCCATCAGCCTCTACGAAGCCTCCTTCCCACTCTGAGCCTTCGAGTTCAAGCTCACACCCAACTCTGGGCTTCCGGACCCCCCGCCGTTGAGCTCTCACCACTGGGACACAGGGCCACCCTGAGCTTCCCTGTAGCGGCCACCCTTCATGCCGTTCGTATAGCTTGACGACTGGCAGCCCCTGCAGTGAGCGGGTCCCGCTGCTCCCTCCCTGGGGCCAGGCCTGTGCTTGCTCCCCATCTGCCCTGACGGGCTCTGAGTAACCCACAGGAGATGCCGGGGGGAGCCTTACCATTTGGCACACTGACAGAGCGCTCTGGTAGGTCACTGGCATTGTCAATCACTGACAGAGTGACCTCATAGGTGGCAACCAGCTCCCGGTTCAGCGGGGACTTCACCATTACGGACCCTGCAGACCAGACTAGGTTCAGTCTGAAGGGAACCCCCTAACATCTGGGCCTCCCGGGGGCTCTCCTGACTAGCTCTCCCAAACTGCACCAAGAGCAATGACCCCAGTAGAACGGGGACTTGCCGGTGACATCTTTGGCTGGGATGAGACCACAGCGACCTGCAAGTTGGGGGCCCCTCGCTGGCCCCTCGCTCGCTGCTTACTAGCCAGGTAAACTTGGGAACATTATTTACCATCTCTGCACCTGTTTCCTCATTTATAAAATGAGGATAATTACAGTCTGTACCGCAGAGCTGTTTTGAGATAGATTATAACCGTAAAATGAGTTTACATTTGCGAAGGGTTTAGAACCGTGCTTGACACATCGTGCCATGTAATTGCTGGTTTCAAATGCTTATATTCCACAACCCTGTGCGTATTCTGACACTACCGAACCGTATGCTTAAGTATAGCTAACATGGTAAATTTTATGTCGTGTGCATTTGATTACAATTTAAACAGTGCTTGTATTCTAGGGAGACCAAGTTTAAAGGTCAAGGCAGCTAGAAATCCCTGCGGGTGTTCTCTGGAGGGGACAGTGGTGGGGCAGGCTGGGTAGTCAGACCTATCTCTTTGTCTTGATCAAGTGGGGAATGGCAGGGCCTGATTGTGGGAAACGAGCACTGTCCTGTGTTAATACTAGCCAGGAGCTGTTTTCTTTCCTCCTGCCCCCCACCCCCACATCTCCTGCCTGCCCCTGAATCACAGAGGGACCCTCCAGAGGCTTGAGCTTGAACTGGACAGACCTAGTTGGGCCAATCTCAGGGCTGGCTCTGTTGGAGGGCCTGGTGGCCTAACCCTAGGTGAAACTTTCTGTCTCTCTCCGGCTCCCTCTCAGGCAGTGTGGCCTCTGGGATTCCCTTCCCCCTTGGCAGATCCCCTGCTGGGCTTCTGTCTTCCTCGGGTCCCCAGCCATGGGGCAGTCACTTACCCTGGGCCGCTGCCTCCTCCTCCTCCTCCTCTTCCTACTCTCGCTCCCCGTCCCCGAGGTTGGGGAGCGAGGATGGGGAGAGGGTGGCTGCATTCAGTCTGCAAAGGCTGGGCCATGGCCTTGGCCTGGGCCCCACAGGACAGGAAGGGTGGTAGGGGTGTGGTATGGAGGAAGGCAATGGGGTGAAGCAGAGATGAGGTGGGAAGTGACAGAGAAACCGAGCTCAAACCTGCAGGCCTGCCAGCCATGAGGAAGAGAGAAGAGGGTTAACATCGGTTAGTTCAGGGTGCAGAGGGGATGGAGCAGAGCAGGGCATGGGGGACAGTAGGATTCAGAGCAGACCAGGGCAGGTGGTTTGAGCAGGAAGGGAGTGGAAGGGAAGGGGGGCGGTTTAGGAAGCCAGGGGAGCAAGTGGGAGCCCCATTGGATAGGAGAACTCAGGGAGCTGAGGCTCTGGCAAGAAGAAAGGGGAAGAAAGGTAAGCCAAGGGAGGTAGGGAAAGCACGAGGAAGAGGGGGTAGAGAAGACACTGGAAAGAAAAATAGAGAGAAGTGAGTCAGTTGGAGGGAGAACAGAGAAGAGAAAAGTGGTAGAGGCCTCCGTGGAGCATGAAGGGGGGCTGGGCACCGAGCAGCTCTCCACGGTCCCGACCAATCACCGCACAGGAATTCTGCTCACCTGGGGTGTGGCTAACCCTTCTAAATTCTTCTAGTGCTCCCGGTTTTCCTGTCTTCTTTTTTCTTTTGGGCCTCAGGTGCATATTGAGCGAATCATGCTCTCTGGTTTATTGCAGCCTGTGGTCACTGGCACCACTCTTGTTTTATGTATGTATCCGCTCCCTTTTATTCCCATCCTCCTCTCCCCTCTTCTCCCCTGGTCAATCACTGGAATGGACCGAAGTATATTTTTCATTTGAAAGTGTTCCTGAAAATCATGTGTTGTTTCTTGTATGTGTATTTACATTTACACAAATGGGATTGTGAGATGTATCTATCTCCATCCCATTCTATTTCTTACTCTTTCAGTAAATACTTATTGTTAAGGTCCTCCCACATTTCTCAGCGAATCTAATCTATTGCTTCTGACGGCTGCGTCGTGCTCATGGTGTATACCCACCATGTTTTACTCTCCAGTCTCCTAGGGCTGGATGACCAGGTGGCCTCCAACTCCCGCCACCAATAACGTGGCAGGTAACATGGCATATAGTGCCATTACTGACCTGAGAATGTCCTTGGGACATACACCCAGGAGCAGAATTACTGAATCGTGGGGTCCGAGTGTACTTTGGATGGTGGAAGCCTACACTCCTACAGTAGTGTGTGAGTGTCCTCATGTCCCCACATCGTCACCGTACTCAATACTGTCCAGCATCTTAATATCTGCTAATTACATACAGAAAATTGATATCTCATTGCTGTTTTACTATGCATTTCCCTGAATAACAATGGTTTTTAGAATTTTGTCATGGCCATATTAGTTTTTCTGTCACTCTTCTGGGCCTTTCAAGAGTATACCTGTAGGGGTCCAGTGTCCCCTCTTGGGACTTTTGGGAAAATGGTAAAACCATCAAGATTGTAATAAGCTGCATAGATCAGGAAAGACAAGCCACACTTGTTTCTTTTGTGATAGTGTAAGAAAACCATCAAGGGTGTATATATATATAAACTTACAGATGACTTAAATGATTAGCATATGCATGAAGAAAGTGTTCATTAGCATATGCATGAAGAAAGTGTTCACCTGGTTATTAAAGAGAGACCTATGAGAACAAGGTATGTTTTCCTATATAATTACAAACATGAAAGCTCTGCAGTATTTAGTACTGGCAAGAGTGTGTGAGGTGGGCGTTCTCACAGAACACTGGTAGAGTGAGGGAATCTGAAAGAGCTGGAGCTGATGAGTGGAGGAGGAGGAGCAAGGAGAAAGGGAAGGAGCCAGGGAAGAGAGGGAAAAGAGAGGGAATAGTGTGGTGCTGGGGGTGGGGGAAGAGAGTAGTAGGAGCAGCTGAGGGAAGGGGAGGAACAGAAAGGAGGATCAGGAAGAAAGCGGAGGCCAGGAGACTGGGGCAGGGAGTCGGGAGTGGGGCGAGAGGGGAGCAGGCCCTTGTACCTGTGTTGATATTCACAGCAAAGGCTTCCTCCTGGTCGGGTACCAGGCGGTCAGTGTCGTCCTTGGCCACGATGCCAATGATGTAGTACTCTAGCTTTGGGTTGAGGTCACGGTCGATGGCGGTGATGTTGGCAATGACGGTGCCTGGCTCTGCCGACTCCAGCACACTCACCGTCTGGATGGGGTTGAGGAACTCGGGGCGGGAGTCATTAATGTCGTCGATAAGGATAGTGATGGTGGCCGTGCCCGAGAGAGGGACGGTGCCCCTGTCGGTGGCCACCACTGTCAGCCTGTAGGATTCCTGCTCCTCCCTGTCGATGGTGGCATTGGCGACACGGATGACCCCAGTGACTGGGTGGATGAGGAAGCGGTCCTGAGCCCCAGCTTCTATTCGGTAGATCAGCTCCCCATTGAGGCCACTGTCCCTGTCCGTGGCTGTGACCTGAAGGACTGAGAATCCTGTGGGGATGGGAAAGGGGAGTGGTTGAGCACAGTGGCCTCTTCCAAACACCTTACACCAGGATACACTTGGTAGTGGTTCCCAAGGGCGCCATCTTGCCAGTCTTACCAGTGATTATCTTTTATGCAATTTGCATGTTTGCAACTTTGTAGGTAACTCTCGTTTTCTTTCACATTTTAGGATTATTTGAGAGATTGAAAAATCTTTAATAATTTAACAATTAGTAATATCTTCTGCAAATTGTCTGCTTTTGACCTTTGTCCACTTACCTGTCAACTTATGTAAATTATGTAATTATGATAATTGGTGACAGATAGTTTTCTCTCTGTTTGTTTGCCTTTCAATATTGGTTGTTACTGTCTGGTGTAAAGAAATCTAACTTAGTATGCATCAAAATTTAATAGTTTTCCCTTTTTGAGTTTTATTTCTCATATGCTTAGAACCTCTTTATCAGAAATCAGAAAAACATTCACCTAAAGTTTCTTCTTTTGTTTGTAAATGTTTCTGTTCTTTTGTATTTTCTCTAGAACATCTTTAGGTTTCATTTTGGTGTCTGTTGTGGGGTGAGAATCTGCACTAAATATTAATAGATATTTTGCACATTAAGCAATTAGTTTTCACAACTGATTTCATTGTTTCCTTATTTTTTTTTTAAGATTTTTAAGTAATCTCTAAGTCTAATGTGGGGCTCAAACACAGAACCCCAAGAACAAGAGTCCACACTCCACCAACTGAGCCAGCGAGGCCCCCTTCGTTGTTTCCTTGAGCACATAATATTACTTTTCTTAATTTATCCGTGTCCATTGCTGGGTACTCTGCCCCAGAGGCTCGTGCTCCTATCATGTGGTTTTAAATACGGTAGCTCTGTACCATGTTCTGATACCGGGTAAGGCCAACCTGCCTTAGTTATTACTTCTATCTCAAAACGTTCTTACTCTCCCAGATGGCCTGTAGAGACAAATACACCCTCCAAATCACACTTGACTTTGATGGGAATCACGTTCATCCCCATTTTGACTTTAAAACAGTCTTTCCGTCCAGGGACATGGATGGAACATATCTTAATAATCTCATTTTACAGATAAACACTGTGGATCAGAGCAGGGAGGTGAGGGCCACCTGGTTTTTCTGACTCCCTCTCCAGTGCTCTCTCTGCCCACCCTACTGCCCTTCTCCCCCCCCCACCCCCCCGCCGGGTGAATTCTGCCTCCAACCTGTGAGGCTCCAATCCCTGTGGACCACCAAGCAGCTCCTGCCTGGGGCCTGGGCCCTGCTTACCTGGCGGGCAGTTTTCTAGCAGGTGGACTGTGAGGGTGGGAGGGCTGAAGGTGGGCCAGTTGTCATTGTCGTCCAGGATGGTGACCAGCAGATCGGCTGTGCCATTGAGCAGCCCGATATCCTCAGCCAGCAGCAGCAGCTCCAGGACCGGGGGTGAGAAGGCCTCCCGGTCAATGATGACACCTGACCTCACTGTCACCATGCCTGGCACCCGGCACCACCAGCCGGGGAGACACAAAGGAAAAAAGGTACAGTGGGGAGACGGGGCAAGAGCCAGCCAGGAGGGGATTGAGAGAGACAGCGGTGAGATAGGGGAAAGATGAAAGAGGAGCGGGGAAGACAACACAGTGACTTTCTTCCCTAAAAGGCTCAACAAGCAGCATTTAGGGAGGGCCCCCGGTGGCCAGTTTCCTGGGATGATCTCTCCCCAGGTACCCTCTGCTGTGCTCCAGAGTCTTGCCTAGGACGAGGGACCCAGGGAGGAGCACTGACTGGCTCGCCAGCGTATCCCTCCCTGTTGTCACCTGTCACCAAGCTGGCCTCCTGTCCAGGACCAGACACGGTCTCTGGGGAACTTTGGATGTGGTCTGAGGATAGACGTTTGACTGCTTCTGTGGACTAGGGGCCTGAGCCTCTGCCCAGGGCACGGCGGATGGAGGGAGCGCACTGGGGGGCCCTTTGCCTGGGCGGAGAGCTCATGCACCAGCAGGTCCCTTGGGTTGGCTCCAGGCCTCCTGCTGGTGCCTCCTGCCCGGCCCCAGGGGACTTAGTCCAGCTGCAAAATTGGGTTGTGAGGCATGGGGTCCCCCCGGAGAGCCAGGATCTAGCGCTGAGAAGGGAGGCCCTAGGTCTAGGGGCCGGGAAGCCTGGCGCCAAGCTGGGGGTGCTGGGATGGCACAGAGGCCTCACCGGTGCTGTTGTCGATGTCGAAGAGGCCACTCTGGGAGCCCAGCAGCTTGTAGGTCACCACGGCGTAGACGTCCAGGTCTGCGTCCAGGGCCAGGATGGGCCCGTTGAGCACCGTGAGGGGGGTCCCTGGGCCAGGGGGAGAGGGGTCACTGCGGGGCCGACCTGGCCCCCTCCCGCCCCCTCCCGCACCCCGGCCCCGGTGAGCCATGGCTGACGATGGATGAGAGGGAGGGAGGTGAGGTGGACGGGGTGGGGAAGCCCCGGGCCGGGCTGCGGCAGCCTTGGCAGACTGACGCAGATGCCTGGGGAGCAGCCTCAAAGCCCTGCTGGGGAGAAAACACAACAGCGGTGAGCAAGCCCCTCCGGCTGGCCTGGAGCGCGCCTGCCTTCCCAGCAGCCTTTGAGGGTCACTCCGTGGGAGGGTCGGGGGCTCCCTGAGTGTGTGGGCCCTGTCTAGCTATGCGCGTCCAGCCCAGTCTGTCCACAGGGGTGTTCAAGACGCTCTTTACAGGGCTCTGGCTGCGCCCGGCTAGGAATATGTGACACCCGCATGTGCACAGGACCCCATGTTCATGGTCGTGAGCACACACACAGGTGCACTGGCTGGCCAGGGATCCCCCTGGTTGCGCACCTGTCTGCCGCTGCGAGCGGGCACATGTGCACATGGAGTGCTCTGTGTAGGCCCCTCCCGGCGTACCTGTGTGTGTCTGTGCACACGAGCAAGCCCACACCTGTACCTCGACATCGGCACGTGCTAGCATGTGCGTGTGTGAGCGCACACACGGGCGGGATTAAGAGGCAGAGTGGGGGATGCCCAGCCAGAGACCAGGAGCATCGTAGCTCGTGTCTTTCTGAGTTAGAATCCAAGCTTCTGGGGCTGGGGAGGCTGGAGGAGGGGTGAGGGGGCCTCCCAGGAGCACAGTAAAAAGGAGGTTCTGTTCCTCTGGAGACGGTGAGGCTAGTCAGGGTACCTAGTCCAGAGAAGGGGCTGGGCTGGCCTACCTGGGGCGCCTTGGCCCCCCCTCCTCTGATTCTGTGTGCTCCCTGAGCTTCTGGAAGTCTCTAGGATGCCCTGTGCTCCTGGGGTGAGGGAGCAGGGAGGGATGAGCTTACCCCCTTCCTGGATAGTCTTCACGCCTTAATTGTCTCTCTTGGGGGATAATGGGGACCAATTACCACAGCTGTCCACTTTGGGGACCAGTGACTATAGCTGTCTTTCCCAAGCAGACCTATGGCCTCTTTGGTTGGCCTCCAAGAGGTGTGGCAACCTGGGGCCCACCAGCCCTTCAAGAGCTGTGCCCCTTCCTCCCCTCCACATCCTTCTACAGCTGCTGGGTCTCTGGTCAGCCATGCGGTGAGGCCTCCCCAGCCAGGCTTCAGCCAGGCCCCTATCCAGCACAAGGAGGTCCTCAGGCATCTGGGGCCCAGGTGGGTCTGGCAGCAGCAGGAGCCCTCAGGTGGCTCTGGCACCTACCGGCGGGAGAGTTCTCCATCACCTCTGCCTGGTAGGTGCTCTCGGTAAAGAGGGGGTGGTTGTCATTCTCGTCTGCCAGAAAGATCAGCAGCAAGTCAAAATCCTGAGGGAGGCACAAGGGAGGGTTCGGTTGTAGGCCATGTTCTAGCAAAATGCTCCCGTGGGAGGAGGGCTGGGAGGGGGGTGGTCGGGGTACAGACGTAGAGGATTAAAAAGCCCACACTCGGGGTCCAGAGACCAGGGTCCAAGTCCCTGCTGTGTTAGCAGCTCACTTGGTGACCTTGGGCAAATCACTCCCCTGACTGGGCCTCAGTTTTGCAGCCTGGTGAATGGGAATCCTGACTCCTTCACAGAGGTATTGTGACGTGAACAGGATGGAGGCGACCAGCCTGTCATCGTGGTCCATCTCCTGGTAAGGAAGGACTTCAGGCAGGAAGATGACTCTTGGTTTTCAGACCCTGCATGCCTGCCTGATACCCCGGTCTGGGCCCAACCGGACTCTCCCCCCGTGCTGTACCTCGTGCCGTGCAAAAAACACAGTGGGGTCCTTATCTTAGAACCTCTCCATGGCCCTGGATGCTATCTGTGTTGCAGAGCTGAGCAAACCAAGGCCCAGAGGCGGGGCGGTTCTCCAGAACCACAGGGCGAGCTGGCAGTGGGTGGGGACCAGCCTCCCAGCTTCCCGACTCCCCCACTCAATGCTGCTGTTCGCGGGCATGTTCAGCAGCACGGGGCCATTGTCACTGATGTCCAGCACCCAAATCCCCACCAGCATCTGAGGTGTGCTGGGGAAGAAGAAGAAGAGATGGGCGCGAGATGGGGCAGGCGAGCGTGACGGGTGGTGAGTGCCCAAGTATCAGTGGTTTGGGGAGCAAAGAGGACAGCTGGTGCTCATTGAGTGTTTGCCACGTGTCAGGCACCGCACTGACGACTGTATATGTATTGGCTCCTTCTAGTCCTTTCCACAACCTTGGGGTAGGGGTGATCTTCATTTTGCAGGAAAGAAGGAAAATGGGGTAGGAGAGAAATCTGCTTGTCAAAGCCACACACCCAGTGACAGGTAGAACTGGGATTTGAACTCGGCACGGGCTCACTCTGAAGCCTACGCGTCTAACCCCCAGGCATGCCGCCCGCCACCTCCAGTGTGCAGCCCTGCTCCCCCATGTCCTCCGGCCTCACCCTCCTGGCTATGCGTGGGTTCTCTGGGTTGTCCTTCACGGAAATGGTCAGCTTGTACTCTGGGATCCTCTCGCGGTCCAGTGGCCGGTTCACGGTGATGACCCCTGTCTGGGACGTGGAGGGTCGATGAGCTGAGCAGCGACCTGGCCCCCGTTTTGGGCTCTGCTCCACAGACGCCCAACTGCTTCGCCTGCAGCTCGAGCTGTAGCTGTGAATTCTCTCCCTAAATTGCCACAGAGATGGTCTAGAAGGCCATCATGGGCTGGCAGGGTCTTGCCAGGGCAAGAGTGATCCGCCAATGCCTGGGTCTTACTCTCTGGAAGAGGTGGGCCCCCTGAGGACCCTGGGGGCTAGAAGCGGGTAATACTCCAAGAGGACGAGGACTTCCTGGTGCATCTTGGTAATAAACCAAAGGGAACTGAGGCTCTGGGCCCATCGCTACACATGGCAAGCCTTGGGGGTGACGGGGACCCCCGAGATGGCTCGGCTGGAAATCCAAGATTCCATGCTACCCAGAGACTCCCTGGTCCCAGCAGAGGACAGAGACTCTGGGAGGAAAGTGAACCCGAAGACGCCCAGACAGCAGAGCAGGAAGCCTCTAGGGCTGCGTCCTCCCGTTCAGGAGGCGCCCTGGGGCCTCCCTACCGTGGCATTGATGGCGAAGGCCCGCTCTCGGTTGCCTGCAGTGATGTTGAAGGTGAGGAGCGCGTTGCGGCCGCTGTCGGCGTCGCTGGCCAGGATGTGGGCGACGATGCTGGAGACGGGGCTGTTCTCACTGATGGTGATATTCGCGGGCAAGTTCAGCAGCACGGGGTCGTTGTCATTGATGTCCAGCACCCGAATCCCCACCAGCATCTGGGGCGTGTCAGGGAAGAGGAGGAAGTGATGGGCGCGAGGTGGGGCAGGCGAGCAAGTGGGGAGGGGGGTGATTGACGAAGGAAAGGTACAGGCGGCCATGGAGAAGGAAGAGGAAGAAGAGGATAATAAAAAAGGCACGAGGATGAAAGTGAGGATAAGAAGCGAGCAGAAAGGGCAGAGAGGCAGAGCGGGGGCAGAGGATGGAGGGGCATGGCAGAGTGACAGGTGCAGGGGCTGGCTGGCTGGGTGGGGAGAGCTCTGAATGGCCATGGCTGCCAGGCCCCAGGGAGCCTCTAGAGGCACTGGCCGGCCTGTTAGGGGCTCTGCAGGTCTGCACTGGCTCCAGGTCAGCCTGGGGCCTCTCTGGGCACAAGAGTGGGCATATAAATAGAAACCTCTATGGAGAGTTAGGGGGGGGCAGTGAGGGGAAGCCCCTGGAATGGAGCCCCTAGACTCACCGTGGAGCTGAGTGGAGGCACCCCCCTGTCGCGGGCACAGATGGTCAGGTTGTAAAAGGCAATGGTCTCCCGGTCCAACTCCACATCCTTCTGGACCCGCAGCACCCCCTCCACAGGAGAGATCACAAATTCCCCTGGGTGATGCCCAGGGGAGGCTAGAGTGAGCTGGGAATGGCCAGGAGCTGTGGAAAGCCCTGCCTTACTCACCAGGGGTGGGGGACAGCTAGGCGCGGGGCTCCCGCGCCCCTAGCTTCAGATCCTCAGGGAGCCTGCCAGGGGCTGGGCAGGGCGGGAACGAGGGGGACAGACAGCTGCTCGGGGTGCAGGTGCTCAAGGGCCCACTTATACCCTGGCGTGCCCGAGACACCGGTTTAGCTCCCTTCCCTGGGTCACGCGCACGACAGGGACTGACCCTAAGTAAGATGGTTATGTCCAAGAAAGGGGGGGGCCCTTTCTACACAAGCACCCTCTCACCACTCTTGATCAGAAACTGATTAATGAAGGTCTCGGGTACTTTGTAACGTGCGATTCCTTCCAGATACCACATCTTGGAAAACGGGGCAAGGGCAAAGCTTACCCCCAAGGAACGGTTTGCTAGTGGTGACGCACCAGGGCAGGACAGAGCGGGAGTGACTGAGGGCAGGGAAGCCCCCAGCTGCCCTCCATACAGCCCTGGTCTTGAGCCACAGCTGGTGTGTCAACAGGGTTCTGCCAGGCCTGGGGCCACCTCTTGGCCTATCTCTTGGCCTCTAGTCAGATCTGACTTCTTTTCTTTGATGTTTTGGAAAGCCCTCAGCTGGCCCTTTGGCTTCAGTGCTTATTTCAGCCTGGCTGAGGGGGCCGGAGGTCTGAGAGTGTCTACAGCACCTCAGATTCTCAGACTGGCCTGGAAGGGGCCTCAGAGACCATGCAGGCCCTCGTGTCCTTTGGAAAATGAATCAAGAGTCTGGAGAAGGGTGACACCTTGTCTGAGCTCCCACAGCAAGTTCATTCCAGAACCAGTGTTCAAATCTGGGGCTCTGGGGCTCAGCCCACTGCATCCACAGGACGGTGGTCTTTCTAGAACCACCATCGGAGCGGACCAGGGCGGGAAGTTAGGGAGAGAAGGGTGAGGACAGGGAGTGGGCGGAATGGAACAGATGGGAGCCCAGGTGGGAAGGAAAAGGGCAGGGAAAGCGAGGGAGGGAGGCGGGGTGGATGTGAGGACAGGGGCTGCCTCTATGCACTCCCCCAGGGACTGGGGCTTCCTTTGCTTTCCGTCTGACACCTGGGGGAAAGGCCCAGAGTGGGGCACTGACTTGCTCGTGGACACCCAGCACATGGGCACAGCAAGGGTGGAGGCCCTAACTGCCCCCGATTTCCTCTGCCTGCTTCTTCCCATCCTACCTCACCGTCCCTGCCCCGGGCCCTGCTGCTCTGGCTACCCAAACAGCCCTTCTGTGGCCCCCGCCCTCAGCTGCACCCTCCCAGAGGGGTAGAAGCTGCTGAAGCAGGATTTCCTGAGCCTGACACTCCAAGGTCTCACAAGAACTGGGGATTCCCTTTCTCGGGGTTTCCCAGCCCTGTCTGGGCCCCTGACCATGTGCGAACAGATGGCCTCCAGCCCTTTCTCCAAAGCCAGCCACCCTCTTGAAGGAAGGAAAGGCTCTGGGGGACTGGGCCCAGGCTAGACCCCCATAAGATCAGCTCGAGGACTGAAGATCAGGGAGTCGGTCAGGCCGAGAACCCCATGACACGTTATCCTCTGCAGCTGGCCCCCAGGGAACTCCCCAGCATTCCACTCCTTTTGGAGATAGGGGTTAAAAACAGAGGCTTTCCATCTGCATCCTGGCTTCACTCCCATGTGCCTGTGGGCATGTGACTGAGCTTTGCCTCCATGTCCTCATATGGAAAATGGGCCCAAAAGAGGTGCCGTTGCACAGCGGCGCTGGGACTGGACAAGGTCCGCCTCGTGGGTGCTGGGTCTGTGGCACGTCTTGGTATCGTTAGAGGGACCCAGAAAGGAACCCAGGCAGACCTCTGAAGGAAGTGGGGACTTTCAGGGAGGATGAGGATGGATGAAGGGTCCCAGGAGTGGGCTTGGCCGGAAGGGGCAGCTGGAGGTCCCGAGAAGGCTGAGGTGAGAGGGAGGGGCTCCAGGGGTTAGGGCCTGTTTCCCAACTATTGCTTGACCACGCATCTCCTCTGCAGAGCCGAGTGGGGCTTGCAGGAACCCTGGCGTCCCTGATGTCTCCCTCCCACAGGAGCCCCTCCAGGCTCAGGCTGCTGTGCTGGGAGCTGGGTGGCCCAGAGCACGTGGTGAGTCCGAGCTGGCTCTCCACAGCAAACAGTCCTGATTCGTAGCGTGTCGGGTTTGCAAGTTACCGCCGTGGTGGCACTGAACCTGGAGCGGGGAGCGGAGGCTGCGCCCTGTGGGAGCCGGTCAGGCTCGCCCCCAGGTTGCCCCTCCCTGCCCCCAGTTCCTTCGTCTATCCTGAAATGGGGCCATGCTCTATGATTCTGAAGTTATCTTTGGGCTCTTCCTTCCTGGGGGAAGGGGACCCCAAGCTTCTCTTACTCCTCCGGGCGGAGGGGGGTGCCTCTCAGTCTCCTGGGACGCCCCACGAGACCCTAAATCCCTTCGGCTGTGATCATGTGTCAGTTTCACTGGGACGTTTGGCTCCAGACTCCAAAAGCCATGGCGTGGAGCTGTCTGCAGTTTGCTAGATACAGTGTGAGCCCTGTACCCCAAAGCTGGGGGCAGTGAGGGCCTCTTACGGGGAAGGGGCTCAGCCGCCTGCCCAGCAGCCGCCTCTCAGGGACGCTTCCGTAGCCTTCCGAGCAGGCGCCGGGCCTCCCATGAGACGGTGAAGCCTCTGTGTTTGTGAGAATAACAGAAAGTCCCTTGCTCTGCTGGTTTGGGGAGAGGAAGGCACAGTGCTTGGCCAGAGAAGGGACTTTTGGGGCATGAGAGGGTGGCATGCCAGAATGGAGTGACCTCATGGAAGCTCAGGATAGCAGGGCCTCCAAGTCTTGCCCTACAGAAGTGGCGTTTTGGCATCTTGATTGCAAATACAGCCCAAGTTCTGTGTTCTGTCCTCGGACCTCTCGTTTGTCTACTTCCCCGGCGATGGCCTCTCGTCTCGTGGCTTTGCATATCTCTGGGCTGACAGCTCCCCGTTACCTGCCTGCAGCAGAGACCTCCCTCCTGAAGCCCTGGCTTGTGCATCTAACCCCCATCTGACATCTCACACCTCCCTTCCCCTCTTCCCCCACATCTGCTCCTGCTGCAGCCTCCCCGCCAGCTGACGGTCATGCCCTCTCCCCAGTTGCTCAGACTGAAACCCTGGTGTCATCTTAGACTTTCTCCACATCTAGTAAGTCAGCACATCCTGTTGGTTCCACCTCTGAAACATACCAGAGCTGTCTACCTCACTGTTACCGCCTCCGGCGCGACCAGCCTGGTCCCAGCAACACCGTGTGTAGCCGGGGTGATGGCAACAGGCTCCTACAGTCCCTCCCCATTCCTACTCCTTAACCTCAACGGTCTGTTCTGAGCACAGGAATCAGAGTGGCCCTGGTAACATCGAAGTCAGATTGCGTACCTCCCATGCTCTAAGCCCTCCTATGGTTCCCCAATCACTCGGAGCCAAAGCTGTGTCCTCCTCATGGTCAGCAAGGCCCAAGAACATCTTAACGACTACCTCTCTGACCTCATCCCTTCCCACTCCTCCTCTCACTCCACTTCACACCAGCCACAGGGCCTTTGTGTGCCCCTATGAACAGTCAGGCATGCTCTGGCCTCAGGGCCTTTGCACTTGCTGCTCCCTCTGCCTGGAATAGTCATCCCCACATATCCATATGACCCACTCCTCCTTCCTTCAGGTCTTTGCTCCAATGTCACCTCCCTGGACAGGTCCTCCCTGAGCACCCTATCCAAAATTCCAGCTTTTGCGTGGTACGCCCCATCTCCTGGCTTTATGTCTCTCCATAGCACTTAGCACTCCTGATACACTAATTTATCTACTCAGTCACCTAAGTGAAGCCTGTGTCTTCCCGCTGAGGGCAGGGATCTGTGTCTGTTTTGTACCGTTCCGCATCCTCAGCACCTGGAATACGACTGGCATGTGGTAGGTGCTCAGTAAATACAGAATGATCAAGTGAAAATCAGGATGTTTCACAAAGATCTGGGTCTCTAGCTTTTGTCCTGAAGGTGGGAAGACCTAGCCCCTCTGGGCCTGCATGTTGACACAGCCACACTGGCAGGAGCTGAGTGTGGCCGGCACAGCCCCCACTTCTCCCTACTGTCTTGCCTAGACCCCTTCCCCACGTGTGTCCCCGGCCTGATCCTGGCAGGCCTTTGAGTTTGGAATTCTGACTCTGCAGAAATGAGTGGAAACTGACTTGAGGAACCACTCTGGCCAGGGCCAACCCTGCTCTTCACCCGAGGACCGACACCGAGTAGCTGTGAAGGCTGTTCGTGGCAACAAGCTGTGCAGAGAATCCAGGTGCAGAATGCATCTAGGGGTTCCTGGAGGGTTGGGGCAAGGGTACTCATCCTCCCTCTGTGCTGGAGTCTTTCCTCTGGTATGACGCAGGGGAATTTTCTACCTGATTCTCAAAGGGGTCTCTGACCTTCCAAGGCTACCAGTCTCAGATTTCAGAATGTTCTCACATATCCCTGTGAAGAAGCGTGGAGAGAAGAGTATTTCCATCATCTTGTGGGTGGGGAAACTGAGGCCCAGAGAGCGCAAGGCCACGGCTCCTAAGTGGGATGGGGGAGAGGCCCCTAGGTTGTGCTGCCCTCCGCGCCTGGCTCAGTCCCCACTCACCCAGAGGGTCTCCATCCACGATGCTGTATTCCACCTGCCCGTTGGGGCCTGAGTCCTGGTCGTGGGCCAGGAAGGTCCACACTCGGGGCCCCGGCTGGCCCTCGGTGACATCAAATGGCCCCTCGTAGTCTCGGGGGAAGGTGGGCACGTTGTCATTGATGTCATTCACGTTCACAAGCACCTGAGATGGTGGACAAGCTTAGCTGGGGCTGCATCCCGGCTAGCCCTGTGCTCAGCCCAGTTCCCTCATCTGTGAAGTGGGTCTGATGATCCTGTCTCATGGTGCTGAGGCAAGAATCCTCAGGGATCATGGATGGGGAGGGCCTTTCAGGCTATGCGTATGGAGAAGTTATTGTCATTGTCAAAGCCTTTTTATGGGCATAAGCATTGTATTATAAATAATAATGCTACAAACTTCTATTTATTGCCACACTATGGTCTCATCTGCTCTGCCCACCCCTGACAAGTCTTTACTCTCTCCCTTTCATGGAAGAGGAGAGCGAAGCTCAGGCGGGCTAACTGACTTGCCTAGAGTCACACAGCTAGGAAGCGGGAGAGCAGGGATATGAGCTTCCGCTAGTTTGACCAGAGTTCGTGCTTTTCCCATGAAGGGGAGGAAGGCATCTATCTGTCTGATAGACGCAGCCACGCAGAGAAGTTCAGTAACCTCCTCGAAGTCACACAGCAAGTTTGGCTGCGTTGCCAAGACCAGGACAGGGCTCTTGGATTTAGGTGTTTCTCCTGGACAATCTTCCCTTTTCCCCTTCCCCATTAGAGCTTTCTGGGCCCTGTCCTCCCCCATGTTGAGGCTATGTCCCACCCACCCACCATGGTGGTAGAGGTGAGGCGCTGAGACAAGATGGGGCACTGGTCCGTGGCAGTGACGATCAGAGTGTAGCGGCCATTGCTAATCTCATAGTCCAGTTCCTTGGCGGCACTGATGACGCCCTGGGGGATAACAGAGGGGACAGGGTGGATTAACGGATAGTGGGTCTGGGGCACCCCGGAGACCAGCTTCTTCATGGGGTACCCTCAGACCACCCCAGGAAGTGTGCTCTGATATCCCGGCCATGATGGGGAGCCCCTGTTGCCATCCCACCTGAGTTTTGCTTCCTCTGCACTGGTTGCCCCCACGCTTTCCTCCCAGACTCCATCTTTGTTCTGCTCCCACCTCCCATGATGTCATTGAAGTCCCTTCCAATCCCCTTAGCCAGCTGAGGCTCCTTCTAAACCCATCAGCTGCTGACCGTGTGCCTGTCGATACGGAAGGTGTTGATGATGTTGCCTGAGACAATGGCGTAGTTAACTGTGCCATTGGGCCCCTCGTCCAGGTCTAGCGCCTGGATGGTGATGAGGCTAGCGTTGATTGTGTCTGGGCCCTCGTCCAGTAAGATCTCGTAGTGGGGCTGCTGGAACACTGGTGCGTTATCATTCTCGTCCACGATGGTCACGTACACGTGAGTGGTGGCCTGTGAAGAAGAGGGTGGTCAAGTTCCTTGGTCAGCTGGCTAGAGGGGTTGAGGTGGAGCTGGCTGGATAGCCTTCTAGGCTGGGATCACTCAACGTGATCCAATAGGGTGAGAGAAAGAAGAATGAGAATGTGGGGAGTCACAGGCTGGTAAGAAAATCACAGAGGTTCCTCCAAAAGCCAAGCTAGGTCACTGTATAGGTCCAAGATGGCACTGGTACCACCACAGCTTTGTGTATGCCCATGGCAGACATCACTAATCAATCGTGGCTCTGCTGAGGCTAGATTCAGCTCCGTGATCCTTGTCAGCACAGGGATCTAGTGATTCAAATTAGCATATAAGATGAACCCCAGTAACTACTCCCAGCCTATAGCTTTGGTTGGGCCGGGGCCTTATTGACCCTGGGCCTCCTGCCAGAGCACCAAAGGCATGAATGTGGTGTTCTCAGCCTAACACAGTATTAAGCTTCACCCACTGTTCATGTAAATGGAAGAAATACCTATTTTCGGCATTTTTAAAAGGGAAGACATTGGGTTTGGAACAATTTAAATCTGCAGAATTTGTTGAACCATGAAAAATAAAGCTCACAGAACATGACTTGACCGCAACAACATTTTCTGCAACATGTTCTCCTGCAATTGGCCAGTTCTGGCTGATGCTTGGTCTCATCAGACCACATGAAGTATCTAGCCAGTTGGAACTCAGGGATCGGCACTCAAGAACCATAGAGAGATGACGGATGTGGCACTTTACAAGCAGAGTAGATAAATGGGAGAAGGAAATTAGCCCTGTGCTGGTATTCTCTGTCCCTCACACCTCTCCCCTTCCATTCTCTGCTTCTCCACCTGGGAGGACATCCCCTGAGGACCACCTCCTCTGGGCTCCTTTGCCATCTGGCTTCCAGATGGGTTTCACCAACAGGAGGTCCTGGCAGAAGCCAGGAGGAGGGAAGAAAGAGAGGTGGGGCATTTCTTCCATACTCCTTCCTTTCCTTCCTGCAGTTCTGCCAGTGGCTGTGTTTTTCCTGCTGAGTGGCCCTTCTTCCATGGTTCCAGCTCCCACTGGGCTCATGCCACCTCACCTCCTCTTATTGTCCTTTTGGATGCGTGGGTGGTAATGGCTTCCTGCAGTTGCTAGTCTAGGGGTGCTTCACCAGCCCTCCGTAAACAGTCCCCCCATTAAACTCTCTTTGGTGGAGGCCTGAGTGTGCCATCTCTTTCCTGCTAAGACCTTGACTAATACAAGCCATAATTAGTAACTAATATAAGATAATAAGGTTATAATAACCATAAAGATATCTGGGTAGAGAGAATATGACTAGACTATTGCCAAGGCCACAGAACAGAAAGCAAGTAATACAAAAAGCTGGATGTAGGCAGCTTGTGCACATCTTTTTCCTGGGGCTTTGGAACACACCCCGGGTGGCTCTAGAACCACCTGTGGAGGGACAGATGGACAGCAGACCTAGGCCCAAGAAGATTTTCATTGCCCCTGAGGAGGCAATAAGTCCACCGAGCTACAGCTGTGGATCTTGGAGGGTTGGGTGTTCGGTGGTTGCTAACGTTGTTTCCAAAGCAGGTAGGGTTGGCACCCTGGAGAAGGAGCTCTGCGACCTTGCGCATATCACATTTTCTTTTTGGACCTTTTCTGTTAATAAAGAACCTGACTTGATATCTACAGTCCCTTCCAGCTCAACATTCTGGGGTTCTGGTCTACTGTCATCAGTCATGCGGCCTAAATCCCACCACCAGGGAGGGATTCTTTGGAGTCTTAGAATGTCAATGAATCTTTATTAAAACAATAATCACACAGAGAAGGAAAATGTATTATTTTAACATTGTTCAAACTTTTCTACCAGAGAGGGAACTTGTACAAACTCTGAGGAATACTCTGAAGTGTCTGTCTTAAGAAGGAAATATCTTCAAAATCTCTCATGTTATCCTGAAAGCTCATATGAATTTTACCATCTTTTCCATAATGTGTTTGTGTTAGTTTTCATTAAAGATAGTGGCGGGGATTTATGCCAACACACATCTAAATATACAGCTTGTGCACGCGCATGTGTGCGCGCAACCTCCCCTCCCACGTATATAGCAAATGTTACCAGACATAAAGGGAGAGATAGACAGTAATACAATAATAGTACAGGACTTTAATGTCCCACTTACATCAATGGATAGGTCATCCAGACAGAAAATCAACAAAGAAATATTGGCCTTAAACAACACATCAGACCAGATGGACTTAATAGGTATATACAGAACATTTCACCCCCAAACTACAGAATACACATTCTTTTTAAGTGCACATGGAACATTCTCCAGGATGAACCACGAGTTAGGCTATAAAACAAGTCTTCATAAATTCAAGAAGATTGAAATCATACCTTTTCTGACCATGATGGTATGGAACCAGAAATCAATTATAAGAAGAAAACTTCAAAAAACACAAATATATAAAGGCTAAACAACATGTTACTAAACAACCAATGGGTCAAGGAAGAAATCAAAGAGAAAATAAATACCCTGAGATGAATGAAAATGAAAACACAACTTTCTAAAATCTGTGGGGTAAAGCAACAATAGTTCTAAGAGGAAAGTTCATAGTTATACAGGTGTACCTCAAGAAACAAGAGAAAATCCCAAATAAAAAAATTAACTTTATACTAAAGGGACTAGAAAAAGAACAATCAAAGCCCAAAGTTAGTAAAAGGAAGAAATAAAGATCGGAGTGGCAATAAACAAATAAAGACTAAAAAAACAACAGCAAGGTCAATGAAACTAAAAAGCAGAAGCATGTAGCCTTCTGAGACAGAATTATGAAGAAACAGAAAATCTGAATAGACTGATTACAAGTAATAAAATTTAATCAGCAATTATAAAACTCTTCCCCAAACTAAAGTCCAGCACTAGATAGCTTTGCAGGAAAATTCTGCCAAATATTTAAAGAAGAGTTAGTAGTTAACCTTCTCAAATTATTCTAAAAAGTTGAAGAGGAGGGAATGTTTCCAAACTCATTTTATGAGGCCGGGATTACCCTGATACCAAAACCAGGCAAAGACGCCATGAAAAAAGAAAATTACAGGCCAATATCCCTGATGAACATAGATGCAAAAATCCTCAACAATTAGGAAACGGAATTCAACAATACATTAAAAGGATCGCACACCACAATCAAGTAGCATTTATTCCAGGGATGCAAGGATGGTTCAACATCCACAGAGCAATCAACCTGATGCACCACGTTAGCAAAAGGAAGGATAAAAATCATACGATAATCTCAATAGATGCAGAAAGAGCATCTGACAAAATTCAACATCCATTTATGATAAAAATTCTAAACAAAATTGTATAGAAGGAACATACTTCATCACAATAAAGACCATATCTGACAAAACCACAGCTAACATCATCAATGGTGAAAAGCTGAAAGTTCTTCCTCTAAGATTAGAAATAAGACAAGGATGTCCACTCTCACCACCTTTATTCAATATAGTATTGGAAGTCTTAGCCACAGCAATTAGAGAAGAAAAAGAAATAAAAGGCATCCAACTTGGGAAAGGAAGAAGGAAAACTATTATTTGCAGATGACATGCTACTATATATAGAAAACCCTAAAGACTCCACCAAAAAAAATTATTAGAACTGAGAAACGAATTCAATAAAGTCATAAGATAAAAAACTGACATACGTGAATTGATTGTTTCTATGTACTAATAAGCTATCAGAAAGACAAATTAAGAAAACAATCCCATTTACAATTACATCAAAAAGAATAAAATACTTGGGAATAACTTTAACCAAGGAAGTAAAACACCTGTATTCTGTAAACTGTAAGACATTAATGAAAGGAATTGAAGATGACGCACAAAAAATGGAAAGATATACCATGCTCATGGATTGTAAGAATTAATATTGTTAAAATGTCTGTAATAACCAAAGGAATCTACAGATTCAATGCGATCCCTATCAAAATACCAAAGGCATTTTTCACAGAACTGGAACAAAGAATCCTAAAATTTGTATGAAACCACAAAAGACCCCAAATAGCCAAAGCAATCATGTAAAAGGACAAAGCTGGCAAGATCATAACCCCTGGTTTCAAACTGTACTACAAAGCTACAGTAATCATTATAGTGTGGTACTGACACAAAAACAGACACACAGATGAATAGAATAAAACAGAGAGTCCAGAAAAAAACCTCAGGCATATATGGTCAATTAATCTATGACAAAGGAGGCAAGATATACAATGGGAAGAAATTTACAATGGATTAAAGACTTGAATGTAAGATTTGAAACCACAAAATTCCTAGAAGAAAACATAAGCAGTGAGCTCTTCGACATCAGTATAGCAATATTTTTTTTTGGCTCACTCTCTTGAGGCAAGGGCAGCAAAGGCTAAAATAAACAAATAGGACTACATCAAACAAAAAAGCTTTTGCATACAAACTATCAACAAAACAAAAAGGCAACTACTAAATGGGAGAAGGTAATTGCAAATCATACATCCAACAAGGGGTTAATATCTAAAAAATATAAAAAACTTACACAACAACCAAATAACCCTAATAAAAAATGTCCAGAGGCCTTGAATAGACATTTTTCCAAAGAAGACACACTGATGGCCAATAGGCACATGAAAAGTGCTCAACATCGTGCACCATCAGGGAAATGCAAAATCAAACCCACGACAAGATATCACCTAATACCTGTCAGTATGGCTCTTATTAAAAAGACACACACGCAAAAATCACAAGTGTTCTCGATCAGTGGTACAGAATAGAAGTCCCAGAAATAAACCCACAATCATATGGTCAATTGGTCTTCGACAAAGCAGGAAAGAATAGTCAGTGGGAAAAAGACAGTCTCCTAGACAAATGGTGTTGGGAAGACTGGAGCGCTACATGCAAAAGAATGAAACTGGATCACTTTCTTATACCAGACACAAAACCAAATTCAAAACAGATGAAAGACCTAAATGTGAGACCTGAACCCATAAAAATCCTAGAAGAGAGCACAGGCAGTAACGTTTTTGACATCAGCTGCAGGAACGTTCTTCCAGCTATGTCCCCTGCGGCAAGAAAAATGAAACCAAAAATAAACTACTGGGATGACATCAAAATAAAAATCTTCTGTACAGGGAAGGAAACAATCAACACAACTAAAAGGGAACCTATAGAATGGGAGAAGATATTTGCAAATGACATACCTGATAAGGGGTTAGTATCTAAAATATATAAAGAACTTAAACAATTCAACACTCCCCAAACAAATAATCCAGTTAAAAAGTGGGCAGAAGAAGTGAACAGATATTTCTCTGAAGACTTCCAGATGGCCAACAGACACGTGGAAAGATGCTCAACATCACTCATCATCAGGGAAATGCAAATCAAAAACCACGATGAGATACCACTTCACACCTGTCGGAGTGCTAAAATACACACACACACACACACACACACACACACACACACAAGAAACAAGTGTTGGTGAGGATGTGGAGAAAAAGGAACCACTGTGCATTGCTGGTGGGAATGTAAACTGTGGAAAATAGTATGGAGGTTCCTCAAAAAGTTAAAAATAGAACTACCCTATGATCCAGTAATCACACTACTGGGTATTTACCCCAAAAATACAGAAACACTAATTCCAAGGGATAATGTGCCCAGATGTTTATGGCAGTATTATTTACAGGAGCCAAATTATGGAAGCCCAAGTGTCCATTGATAGATAAACGGATAAAGAAGATGTGGTGTGTGTACACACACACACACACACACACACACACACACTGGAATATTACTCAGCCATAAAAATGAAATCTGGCCATCGTGAAAACATGGATGGATCTAGAGAATATTATGCTAAGTGAAATAAGTCAGATAAAGAAAGAAAAATGCTGTATGACCTCATTTACATGTAGAATAAAAACACAAATGAACAAACAAAACAAGACAAAACAGAAACAGAAACAGACTTACGGATACAGGAAGCAAACTGTTGGTTACCAGAGCGGGGAGGGGTGGGGGGACAGGTGAAATAGGTGAAGGGGATTAAGGGGTACAAACTTCCACTTGCAAAATCAATAAGCCACGGTGATGAAAAGTACAGCATGGGGGATACAGTCAATAATATTGTAATAACTTTGCATGGTGATAGATGGTGACTAGACTTATCACGGGGATCACTTCACAATGCATAAAATATTGAATCGCTAGGATATCTGCTCAAAACTAGTAGACTATCGTATGTCAATTACATGTCAGTAAAGGGTGGATGCCTCAAATGTTGGAGAAAAGACGACCATCTAGGAAGGCCCCTGTGCTCATTTCATGGCTCCGCACGGTCCTGGATGCAGCTGTGAGCACTCATCTCCCGCCAGGAGCCCCGCATGGAGTCCTCCCGAGACCCCAGAGATGCCAGTAGAGCCTAAGAGTGCTACCTTGCAGGGAACGGGCTTATTCCAGCCTCATAGATGGGAGTCGTGGTGCTGGCGTGTCCCACTGCCCCAGACACCCCGAGGTAGGTCTCACCATCACGCAGGATGCACAGGCTGGGAGAAGGGGCTGCCCCACAGAGCCCCTTCTCTCTGCGACCTGGCCTGAGCATGGGAGGGAAAGGCAGGTCTGACTTCCTGTGGCCTCTGCAGTAAGGAGGAAGTTAGGGCTCCAAAGGCCCTCTCAGCTGAGTCCTTCCTGCCCTGGCACTGAGGAAACTGCTTGAGGTTTCTGGACCATGCCCACACCTTGGGCAATGCCTGTGTGTCTCACTCTGAAGCAAACCCAGGAGGTTCACTAGTGGGCAGTGTGGCAGGGAGGAAGGAAGTGGAGGGGAGCACCACTGGGCCCCGCTCAGGTGTTCTAGCCTACTGGGGGAGGGGATGGCTGGGCAGTGGCTTCCCTCCCGAAAATCCCATGCCCTCTTTATCCACCTGCTAGGCCCTGGGGCAGAGGGAGTCTGGTCTCAACGGTGGTCTGGGTGAGGCCCGGTGCTCTAGGGTCTCACCTTTCAGTGACCCCCACCTCACCTCTGTCAGAGGCTGGCCAGGGATGGAAGAGGGCCTGATTTCAGTTGGCTTTCTTCCTTTTGTGGGTGGAAGAGTTCACACTCTGCCTGGGCTGTTTCCCAAAGTCGAGTCACAAGGTCAGGTTCATGATGAAGGACCCAGTTATGTCCTGGCAGTCTCTGGCCCATCTCAGGGGGCCTGGGCCTGGGCCAATGTCTTCTAGTAATAAAAGCATGACGCCCACCTTTCCTCTGTATAGCCTTTCCATCCCAGGAATGAGGACTGAGAGCTCCCAGAGAGCCTCTGATTAGGATGAGGTCACCCCAAATTCCTGGCTACCTTTCAGTTCCACTACCTTGATTCCCAGCCTAGGTGGACTCTGGCTGTCCTCTGTTCTTCAGCCTGGGGTCGCGTGAGCTCAAGACCCCTAGTGGGTCAGCAAAGCCCCTGGAAGCTTCAGTGAGGCTGGGGTAAACAGTACCATGGCTGCACCCCTCCCTTCCTTCCCCTGACCCCTGGCCCTAGCCACCACCACCCCCACTCCTTCATTTAGGAAGCTACTTGCTCACTTATCAGTGTATCCATTCAGGTAACAGTGCTTTAAACACCTTCTCTGTGCCCACTTTTGTGTCAGGGACTCAGAAAACTCAGGCAGGGGCTCTGGTCCCCCCAAAGTGCACAGTCCAGCTCAGGCGGGCAGGTACGCCCAGGTGCAGATCAGCTGGTTGGCCACTTGGGTGTGACAGTGGAAGGGAGTGTGAACAGTGAAGCCTGGAGGGGTGCCTGCTGGGGAAGCTCAGGACCCTTGGTGAAGGGGAAGGACTTGAGCCCTGAGGGAGAGGGGAGGCGGGAGACCCCACCCGTGGGCCAGTGCTGGGTGGGTGTGCAAGAGTAGAGGACTGGGGGGGGGTGCATGACTGTCCTGTGGCTCTCCAGGGCACAGGGAGCTAGAGAGGGTGCAAAGTGGGAAGTGATGCTGGGGCCTAGCAGGAGAGGAGCCCTGATGGTTTCCTGCGGGATATCTACCAGACGCACGCACGCATGCACGTGCAGGGATGTGCCAAGCCTGTTGTGTATCCCTGCACCTGTGCTGTGTGTGTGTGTGTGTGTGTGCGCGCACAAGGGTTTTGCAGGCTCTGGGTCAATCTGCTCCTACGTGCCTAGCCCTTTACAAAAGTTAGATTTCATTCATTCACTCATTCATTCCACAGCTGGGATGCCTACCACCTACCAGGCCCTGGGCTGGGTTGGAGGATGCTGGAGACAAGTGCTTGCCCCCAGACAACTCAAAGGCTGGTGGGTGAGGTCAGACACCACCTCTGATGCTTGTGCAGCGGCTAAGTTAGAGGCAACACCCTTCTCAGATTGTGCGGCAGTACCAGTCCTCTCTGGAGGGGCCCCGGAGAGAGGAGCAATCAAGCGGAGAGACGGGGACACTTCGGCTGTCGCCCCTACCTAGAGGGCCCTGTGCCCAAGAGTCAGCGGGGAAACCCCTCTCGCGAGCCCTCGGCGAGGCAGTTCCCCCCACGGCCCCCCGGGGGCGCTGCGGGAGAGGGGGGTGGGCCCTGGAGCCGCGGCTCTCGGGCGCCCACGGCGCGCACTCTCGCGGCACTCACTCAACCGGAGGTTTTCCGGCCAGCTGTGTGCTGCCGCTCCCGGAGCTCCAGGCACTCCCCCTGTGCGCCCGCGGTCCCGCTCCGGCCCCGGGGCTCCAGACGCCGCCACCCCACGGTGACATGGGCGTCCCCCTGGTCCCGGAGGCCGGCGGCCCGCGCTGGGGGCCTGTGCTCCTTGCTCTCTTCCTGGCTGCCTCCCGAGGTAAGGTCGGCAGGAGTCCTGCCCGGGTGCTGGGGAAGCGCACTGGCACAACACGGCGGGGGAGGGGGTCGCAGGGGGAGGGGGGCGCTCCCCTCCGCCTGCCCTGTCTCCTACTTGCTGGGACCGATTGGCAGGGGCCAGCAGCTCTCTGCCAAGTGCCCTGGCTGGGCGGTGGCCCATCTGCATGTTCTGACAGCTGCCCCAGCTGCTGCCTGCCCGACCCTTCCCTGCCCAGAGAGCCCCGTGCAGGAGCAGCTGCTGCAGTACAGGAGAGGTGGACATGGTGGGGACAGCCCAGAATTTTCTAGTGGATGCCACGGGCTTTTGACACCTGGGGCATCTCCCTGCCCCTCCCACCTCAGGGCTCCAGGATCTCACTGGGCGCGGGGGGTGTGGTACGCTCTGTGTCCTGTTCCGTGGTGACACTCCTGGTTGAACCTTGGGGGGCACTGCTCCACTCCCAGATGTGGGCGCCCACCTGGTCCTTATCCTGAGGGTCTGGTTCCTGGCATCCTAGCAAGGCTGCAGCTCGGGGACGGGTGTGGGGTCCCGGGGAGCATGTGGGCCACTTTCCCTGCTCAGCCATGAGCGCCATCTGGGTCCCAGGATAACTTATGGCATCTTTCTGGTCTCGGTTTCCTCAGCCCATGCTCAGAAGCCCTATGCCAAGGAGGCACCACTTTCTTCTTCCAAAGTCCATACTGTCACAACTCCAAGTGGAATCCTGGCCAGGACACAGGGGCTCCCAGTGCAGGGCAGGGAGTGGGGAAGGGCAGAGGCTGGGGTACCCCCAGACTGGCCCCTGGTTCTTGCGTGCCCAGCCCTGGAGCAGCTGGATTTCAAGGGAAGAGGAGGCCAGCAGGCAGCCTGTGAACTACACTTCGTGGGGAGGGCCCAGGGAAAGCTTGAGTCATGCAGGGAGGCAGGGAAGCAGGAGGAAGGTGGGGCGCTTGGCACAAGGATCCAGTGGGTGGGTCAGAAGATGAAAGAAGGGGGAGCAGGGGGTAGGAGCAAGAGAAGGGAGTTGAGAGAACCTGGAATATGCCTCAGAAGCAAACTGGGTGCCTGCAGGCAGTGTGTTATCTCAGCGCTCGGGGTCTGGCCTCTGATAAGGAGGACGGAGCCCACACCCACACACAGAGCTGCCTAGCCCTGGCCTGGATTCTCCCAGGATGGGGGAGGCAGTCTCGGCACCAAGGCCATGCTTCGTGACAGGACATGAGTTCCAGAAAGGTCAGGGGATGGTGGCAGGCAGAAAGGCCAGCACGCCCCCACCACAGAGCACCTGCCCTTCCCCCTTCTCCCCAAGTGACCCCGAGAGGCCCTTCTGCTCTCTTACCCCTTCCCCTGCCATCCCCTGGCCAGGCGGCCCTCTGTTCAGCAGCCCTGAGTTGGGAAACAGAGCCCTGGAGAACTAAGGTGCAGGGAACCACCTTGCAGAGTAGCTGGCTGCAGAGAGCCTCGGAGCCGCGCTCCGTAGCGTCGACATAGCCCGAAGCCTTCTTCCCTAGAGGTCTTGGCCACTCTGACAGATAGGCACTCTGAAGGGCCAGCTCTTCCTGGGCCCAGCTCTTCCTGGGCCCAGCTCAGGGACATGGTTAGGGCTCGAAGCAGCTTGCCACTGAAGGGGGTCAAAGCACTCTCTTAGCTTTGAACTCCTCTGAGACTCAGTATTCTTAACTGTGATATGGGCATGCTGGCGAACATCACACTACCCAGGACAGTGTGTAACAAGGGGCTAACAGACGGGAAGTCTGCTCGCAGGCACGGTCAGGAGGGTCTGTGAGTTGGAAAGACTTACTCGCCGGCCTGCTGAGGTGCTGGGTTGCCTTGGGTGGGATTTACGTCCGAGAAGGTGAGATGGAGGTGGCTGGTGTAGGCCTATCTTTTCTAAGCTCCTGAGGCTGGGTCAGCACCAAGGAGAATGGTGGTGGTGAGTCGGCACTCAGGAGGCCAGTAACAGTTGAAGATGCCCCTTTCCTGGGCCCGACTCAGGCTGAGATGGGGGGGGGGGAAGCACCTACAGGGCCAGGCCTAGCAGACCCCAAGGGTGGCAGAGACTCTTCTTCCCCTATAAGCACTCCTAGGACCTGGGGAAGTTCTTGTCCTCACCATGGCCTTATAGGTTGACCCAGGAGGCCCGGACTCTGGGACTAGTGCAAGGAGGTGCACTGAGGCTAGGGAGGGGAGACCCCATCTTCCCTTTCATGGTAAACAGGACTGCAGGGCCTTGTTGAGTAACCCAGTGGCGCAAGCCTCTGATGCAGCAAAGGTCAGCTCTTAGGAAATCCACTATCTTCTGTGCAGAGCCCCCGGGGTGGCCCTTGAGGGCAGCGCACGGGCGTGACGGGGCATCTACCCAGTGCCAGGGATGCCCAGCAATACCAGGGAGTCCCTTGCCCAGCTGGGCTGGTTGTTCCTGTCCCCCACCCTGTTCCATGCAGGGCAAAGTTTCCCTGCCCGGGCCTGACCGTCCTGGGAGTGGTGGCTCAGGTGGGAGGGACAGCGGTGGGAAGCTGAAAGAGGCCACCTTCCTATAAGCATACACATACGGATCTTAGGCTGCAGCCTCGGAGAGGAAGAAGGAAGGAAGGAAGGGCTCCCCGGTGTCTGTCCGGCCTATTGGCACTGAGGCCTTCAACCAGCACTGAGCTTGAGGCCCCCCGTTTTAGGCCAGCTACTCATCCAGAAGCAGCGTGCCTTCACCTGGGCAGGGTGAGCCTGGGATGGGCAGCGCAGCTTTCTGAGGGACCCCTGGGGCCCTTGGCAGCAGCACTGGCAGGCCCAAGGCCTTCCTGATGGCACCCTCTATGGGAAGGGTGACGCAAGGGACCTGGGGTTGTGAGCCTTGCATGCTTCCCCATACAGTCCTGTCCCTTAGCAGTCTGGTCTGGGGGTCGGCAAGGTAGACGTAGGTTCATACCCCAAGATGGCCATTTATGGCCATGGCTTTGGGCAAGTTACTCAGCTTCTCTGAGCAAGTTCCTTCATCTCTACAAGGGGGACGATGATGGCCCCTCCCTCAGGGGGCAGCGGGGAAGAGCCCGTACAACCTCAGCACCCCGCCTGGCACCTGGACGATGATGTGGAGCGTTAAGCTGCTTCTTGGCTTTCTGTGGCCACGTGCCACCGGCCCTCCGTCTAAGTTCCTTGCTGCCTGCAGAGCCGGTGGAGAGCCCGGGGTGTGGGAAGGCACGGACTGATTTCCTTAGGACTGGACTCGAAGAACCCAGAGGTCTGGCCACCTGTCGGTACCTGTTGGCACTTAAAGTGTGACATGTCCACGGAGGTGCCTGTAGATTGTCTCCAAGTTCCCCAGAGATGGGGGACTTTGCAACTTCAAGGCAAGCCCGGCTCGGGGTTTGCTGGTGGAACTGGGATCTTTCTTGCACCGCATCTTTACGTTTCGCCTAGTTGCTCTGGCTGCGCGTTCCCAGAGAGAAAGGCCGTGGCTGTTACGCGCATCCATCGTTCAGCCATGAGCCCACTGTGCAGACCCGTCCTTTCATGTTCTACATAGGATGCTATTTCCTGCGGGGACCTGCGGTTGAATCGGGGATGGTGAACAGCAGAGGCTATTCACTCCCTGCGGGACCTTGAACGCACATTCTCTCTGAGCCACGGGCAGCCTGGGGGACATGGCCTCCGGCCCGCGGACCGCCCCTTCTGAAGGGCAGCTCCAGCGTAGCGTTCCTGAGCTTCAGCATTCTGCTCATGACCTTTGGGATTTCTGCAGACGCATCTGCCTATCATATGTACTTATTTTTTTCCTCAAATGGACTCATTCTTTTACTTAAGTAAATAGATTTTATAAGGAAACTTTCTATCACTGCCACCGATGGAAAGCCAGTATCATTGCTATAAATAGAACAAAATCATACAAGTACACAATAAGAAAGCCAAATAAGGGTATTAAATTCTAGCTGGAAACTATAGCCTGGGGAAGGCTCTGAGCCTGAAACCTGCTGTCCCTTGTTAAATAAAAGGGCGGGGAGGGGGAGGGGAATAAGCTTCTATGTGATTCGATGGCATTTAGTGCCATAAAACTAAAAGTAGAACTGTCTGTGTTATAGTCACCATTGGCTCCTCCCCCCGTCACTGCAGAAGCCAACCCACCACTGTGAAGAGCGATAGCTGGTGGCAGGGGACAGGTCAGCTCTCCCAGAGGAAAAGAAAGAGAGCAGTAGTCCCCATCCTAAGAGGTCAGGGCAGGCTCAGAGGGCCTCTCTGAGCTTCTTCCAGCCCCCAATTCTCCCAGCCCCTGTTGCCTTCCTCAAATAAATACAGTGTCTAAGTAAATACAGTAGCTTCAGCAGGCTCCTCTCTTACGTTGGGGCCAACTAGCTATCTCAGTGATGATGGGGTGGGGGGGAGAGGGAGAGAGAGCGGACAGCAAACTGAGCCCTCATTGGCCAGGCCAGCTGTCCGTCTGCAGGAAGGACATGGGCCCTCCAGTGTGTCCCAGGCTACCTCTACTGTGTCGGCGACTACGGGCTGCCTGCACCGAGGGCAAGGCACAGACTAGAACCTGGACCTGGGGGAAGTCTTCACAGCCCAGAGCCTTGAGGGAAGCCGGCTAGAGCTGGTGTTCTGGGCTGCACACAGTCCCCTTCAGGGAGGGCCTGGGCGAGTCTGGGAGGGAGGCATCCAGAGAAGTATCCACTGGTGGGGCGTCTGGCCAGCTGCCCAGGCCCTCTCCAGGGAGGCGTGCTGGCCGGCAGCCTCCAGCGCCGGCTGCGTGGATGCTTTCCCAAGGTGCTGGAAGTGCTGCTTCCTCCAATAGAGCCTGGCTTCCCCTTCCCAGACTCCCTGGTCTGATGTGAATGGACACTTCCTGCGGGGGCAGGTATCAATAAACACATCTGAGATGCCCTTTGTCCTTGCTGGCCACAGACCCCAGGGGCAGACCTGCCGGCTCCGCCCCTCGCACTGGGGGCACTTCCTGGAACTTAGCACTGGCAGACTCGGTCCTGATTGGTCCTTGACTCTGTTTCCCTCTGTGCTCTGCAGCTTGATAAAGACAGAACTGAGCCTTTCCCTACACCCTCCACAGACTGCCCTGGGGCACAGGACCCGGCAGGGAGCTGGAGACCAGTGCCATGTCTGTCTGGCGCTCCTTCCGAGGGTGAGGTCCTGGCCTCTCGCATCTAACATCGGGCCAGCGACAGCAGATCCGGGACTGTTTGACTGTTTACTTACAACCCCTAGCAGCAGCTGGACAGAGTTCAGCTGTTGGTGGGGCCTCCCAGGCCCGACTAATCAAGCTGGGGCCCCACCTCCAAAGGCTGGGGCGTTGCCTTGGCAACCGTGGGCTAAACTCATGCCCCATCAGGGAAAATACACAAGCCTCTCCACACCCACACACACACCCATCCCGTGCACACCCACAGGGTTTCACGAGGTGCCTGCTGGGTGGAAAGAGGTGAGGTCATGAAAACAAGCATCCCGAGACGGAGCCAGACAAGAGCCCCTCTCCCCGGTACTGGAACAGAAGCTTCTCCAAGGGGCCGAGCCCACCTTTGGCCGGGGGTCCCACAGGAGCAGGACTAAATTCTGAATGGCCATCCCTTAGAGAACTCTGCACCCCCTTGGCCTCTCTGCCCTGGGCCTGGCTCATGGTAGGACCTCGGTAAATATTTGTGGAATGAAGGACTGGTGTTTTTGGTTTAGGCCTGAGGCAGAGCAAGGATGATTGCCTGGAAGTTGGGGTCAGTTCCCGCTCCACACTGGTGGAGGCTGAGGTGTCAGCCCCACCTGCTTCAGGAGCCGGGGGGCTCTCCTTCCTGCAGTGCTGGTGTGTCCAAGGTATGGGTTTCAGCTCGGCCACATAGGGTTGGGTGGTCTTGGGGAAGTTGCTTGACTTCTGGGTCTGTTCTCTTATCTTTTTTTTTTTTAAATAGATTTTATTTATTTATGTGACAGAGACAGCCAGCGAGAGAGGGAACACAAGCAGGGGGAGTGGGAGAGGAAGAAGCAGGCTCCTAGCGGAGGAGCCTGATGTGGGGCTTGATCCCGGAACGCCAGGATCATGCCCTGAGCCGAAGGCAGACGCTTAACGACTGCGCCACCCAGGCACCCCTGTTCTCTCATCTTTAAAATGGGGATGATAATACCTACACCAGGGGTATGAAGTGAGAGGAGTATAAAGTGCTAAGCAAGTCCTGACACGTAAGAGGTGGCCCATTTCTTGCCCCCTTCCTCTGCGTAGGGAAATACAGCCCTGTCCTCCTGCCCCAGGCCCTCAGAGTTGGAAAGGCCTAGGAACATGGGGAGTCTCTTGAGATGAAGAGAGGGAGACACAGGGAAGGATGGGACCTGCCCAAGGGCACACAGCAAGGACGTGGCTACGCGGGGCCTGGGGCCCAGGGATCTGTCCGACCAAGGTTTTAATCCTGAGACCTGGAATTTTCCAGGTTCCTAGCAGTCTTCCTCCAGGGGCTTCTGCCTTTTTACCGGTGACGGGGCGGGCCCCAAGAGGAGCACAATGACTGGACCCCCTGGGCACAGGCTCAGGCCCAGGCCCAGGGCCATTTTCCTGTCCCACATGTTCTCGGCCACCCTGGAGCCAAGGGCTTTCCTCCCCACCCACTCCCCAGTCTCTGACAATGACCCAGGTGTCCAAAAGGATCTGTTCCTGACAATAAGCAACATCCTCCTGCTGAATAATTATAAATCCAGCTGTGCTAGATGTATCCCCGATAACACACGTGCATGCGCAGTTGTGGATGGCATGGGGGGCGTGTGTTATTTTCCCCAACTCTGTGCCTTTGAGCAATCTTCCAAGGACAGGCTGTCCTGGGCTTTGACCTGGCTTGAGTCTTAGACACAACAAAGGGGATGTTCCCTCCCCCCCTCCCCTGAACCCCCTGCTAGGACAAGATCCTGTGAACCCTTGGTCCACTGCCATCTGGCCCTTTTGCTGAAATCGAACACTGTCCCCCATCCCCCAAACCTGAATCCCACTGCAAGCTTCTCCTTTTTCTAAAAAGGGAAGAGGTCCTCTGGGGTGTGTAGGGTGTTGGGGATTGAGCAATGTTCCCTCCCCATGCCCCCCACCCCCTGCTCTCAGCCCCAATTCTGTATCCCACTGTTGGTTTTCAAGGAAATTGCCTCTAGGGCTGAAAATCTCTCCCCAGTGCTGTCCAGGCCATTCTGTGCTCACTGACACCATTGCTTGGACCCTGAGGGCTGGGGCCTGAGGCCCTGCTGGCAGCCCCAGGGCTGGTGTCCCACTGGAGGCCCTGCTGCTTGCGCCCACCCTGGTCCGCCCCAGCCACAGGCTGGCCCCAGCTTGGCTACATCTCGGCCCCACCCCGTCTACACCTCTGTCCACTCCGCAGCCCCCAGCCCAACCCAGCTTAGCTCTGTGCTCCACTTCCTGCTTCTGCCTCCACCCCTGCTCCGCCTGTCCCCCCACAGCTACCTCAGACATCGCCCCGGGCCTCTACTGCGCCAGCTCTGCCCCCAGCCCCCAAGGCGTGTGCGATCGGGGCACATGCTGCTGGGTCTGGATCTGGCTCCCAGCCTTGGGTTCTCTGGGGTGGATGTGGGTGGGGAACAGGGAAGACGGGCGCTGGTTGGGTGAGGTGCTGGTAGGACCTGCCACTAGCTGGGGCCTGCTGGGGAAAGGGGGAGCGCCTCCGTCTGCTCTCTGGGTGGGGTTTTGTTCTTCCTGGGAGGGCCTGTGAGGGTCCTTTCCCTGGCGACTCCCCCTCCGTTTACTGGCACATGTAGTTCTGTGGCCACGGCCGCTGCCACACAGGCCTGTGAGGGGAGCCGAAGTCACTTACTGTGATCTTCAGTGAATTATTTAGTGTCTCTGTGCCTCACGTTTTCTCCTCAGTGAGACAGGAATAAAACAACAGCGACCTTATAGCGTCGTTAGACATGCCCCTAAAGGAGTTAGCACAGCACAGGACATAAGCTCTTCCTTCTAGCTCTAACTAGATCTGGCTTGATCTGAAACCCCGCGCTCCAGCTTCCGAGTCCATACCCTCCCTCTGGGGCACTTTAGGAAAATCACTTTCCCCTTCTGGGACTCTACATTTCTGCCTGAAAAGGAGACCAGCATCTTGCCAGGAAGTTGTGAAATCTCTGCTCACCTTGGCAAAGATTTTCCACAGATCTGGGGCTCCCAGACATGGTTCCCTCTCACATGTGGGTACAGTGAATGGAGGGATCTGGTGTGTGTGTGTGTGTGTGTGTGTGTGTGTTCTTTACTTTCTAGGGGCCTAAAACACCACCTTGCAGACATATTCTTTGGGGCCATGACTTTGCTAACCCCCCCACACTAGGCTTTAAATATGCAGGCACTCCAAGATCGGATCCCCAGGTGCTGTCAGTCATTCACACCTTAGTGGGAAAGAGTTTGAAGCTGGCTTCTCCATTCTTTTCTGCAGAACTACTTTCACTCCTAGGAAATGTTTCTGGACTTGCCCAAACGAATGAGCGAGCTGTCTAGCTTCCAGCAGCAAGCACCAACTACTCGCAGAGTAGCTCCAGAGCATTTCATGGAGATTATTTGCAATCCTTGCCTCACCTCTGGCAGGCGGATGTTTTCATTTCTGTTTGACAGTGAGGAGTCCGAGGCTCAGAGTCGAACTGACTCCGAGCTGTTGGACTCCAATGCAGGCTGGTCTGGTTCCGAAGCTACACCAGGCTGCCTTCCTCCCGACTGGGTCCCAGGCTCTAAAGGCAGGGAAGGGGGTGCCTGCAGGAGGAAGTGGCGTTATCTCGATTTGCTCAGTGGCAAGGGAAGAGACGTGCTGGCTCAGATTCTGTGCCCATTTCCAAACTCTCCTTCCCTGCTTACGACAGCCTCTGAAACGCCAATGAAAATTCAAATATCGCCAACGTATAATAACCATAGCTATCTTCCCTACGTCTGTAGAGGGCATGAGAACTCACATCTCGTGTTCTCAGCTTTCCCTCGCTCTGTCCTCTCACAACCATGCATCATAGGGAATATTTTCTCTCATTGCACATGTGAGGAAGGCGGGGGGCTCCCACAGCTAGATAGGAGCCGGGACTCCAGCCCCAGCATTCTGCTCTTAAGGGCCAGTGCTTGTGGGGGTCAACATGGTTGAGGGCTGGCGCGTTGGGGTAGGTAAAGACGACCAGGGGATGGCTTCGTTTGCTTACTGAAAACAAAATGAACTAGGAAATATTTCTAAGAAGACTCGGTGGCAGCGGGTGCATGGATGAGGTGAACTTTGGCCCCAAGACACTGGGTTTTCCTGCTTCCTCACCCCCTGGCCCCATCTACTTGCTGAAGTCCTATCTGTCCGTCAACCCCAAAGACACTTGCTCCTTCGAGAGGTCTCCTGACCATCCCCAGGACGGCTATGTCTTCCCTCCTCCAAGTGCCCTTAAGGCTGGCACCAGTTCTCCCTTTAGCCTGTGGGGTTACTTTGTCTACCCAGCTGGGCCAGAGCGCCCAAGGGGGACCCATGTGCTCAGCATCCAGGTGGCATGTAGCACCTGGCACAGGCCTTGAACACAGGTGCTCCATCAGTGCTCACTGATGAGGTGGGAAGGCATGGCCAGCCCAAGGAGTGGAAGGGCCCAAGGTGCTCATGGCCCCTGAAGGGCGGTCAAGGGCAAAGGGCTGCTGTTCCCAAATAGTCTTTGTGCGCCTCATCCCGCTGCTCACCGGACGGCACAGGGCGTGGAGGCTGGAAGTGCCAGGGGCCAGTGGTGGGCAGAGAGCCCCAGTGCCTGCCGCAGCGGTGTGGGGAGACAGACACACTGGCTGGGCCTGGTCCGCCGCCTGCCAGAGTCTCTCCTACACCTCGTCCAGCTTCCTGGGAGTCAGGGGAGTCCCTCCCCCGGAGAAGCTCCTCCTCCCACGCGGCCCGGGGTGGAGGCAGGTTCAGGAGCTAACGAAGAAGCTGAGGCCTGGGGAGGTCAGCTGAGTAGACTGGGGCCTGTGGCCGGGGAACCCACAGCTTTGGAGCCCCAGGTCAAGGTTCTTCTCACTCTGGGGGAACTGGGAGTCGTTCCGGCTCAGGCAGGTGACCGTCTCTTGTCTCTCTGAACAGGTCTGGTGGCAGCCTTCAAGGTCGCCACGCCGTATTCCCTGTATGTGTGTTCTGAGGGGCAGAACGTCACCCTCACCTGCAGGATCCTGGGCCCCATGGCCAAAGGGCACGACGTGACCTACTACAAGACCTGGTACCGCAGCTCGCGGGGCGAAGTGCAGGTGTGCACGGAGCGCCGGCCCATCCGCAACCTCACGTTCCAGGACCTCCACCTGCACCACAGCGGCCACCAGGCCAACACCAGCCAGGACCTGGCCCAGCGCTCCGGGCTGGAATCGGTGTCCGACCACCACGGCAACTTCTCCATCACCATGCGCCACCTGACCGCCCTGGACAGCGGCCTCTACTGCTGCCTGGTGGTGGAGATCAGGCACCACCACTCGGAGCAGAGGGTCCACGGTGCCATGGAGCTGCAGGTGCAGACAGGTGAGGGCCTTCTCTACGGGACAGCCTTGGGCTGCCGTCGCTGTGGGGATGGCGCACGCGCCCGTCTGGAAGCAGGGCAGAGAGGACGGTGTGACTCTGGGGCTTGGTGCTGTGTATTGTGTGGTGTGACCGTGCATGATTCTGTGTTGGGAAGGTGTGTGGTCCCAGGTGGGTGACACGGACACTCCAGGGACATGTGTGGTGAGATGGGGTGGCCACGGGGTGTAGGGCTGCGTATAAATCACTCTGGTCAGTGGGTGTGGTGGAGAGGGGGGTGTACGGGGTTCTGTGTAGTAAGAGAGAGGGTACAAACCTAGGCCGGCAGGTACTGCTCATGACAATATGGCGGCCATGGTATGTGACCTGGGTGTGAGCCGGTGCACGCTTGTGGGGGAAGATGTATGTGTGTGTGTGTGTGTGTGTGTGTGTGTGTGTGTGTGTGTGTCCAGGTGAGAGTGTGAGGGGTAACAGGCTGGGCAGACGTGTGGGTGCTGGCAGGTATCCACACCCCTGGGGTGAGGTGTGGCAGTGAGCCAGGCACGCCCAGCCATGCGGTGAGAAATGCGTCTGTGTCTACGCGTGTGCCGGCTGCGACAAGCCTCCCTGGCCTCAGGCCCACCTAACGACCCTTCTCTTTGCTCCCACAGATGAAGCGGCATCAGGCCGGTGCATCGCGTACCCACCTTCACCCAGGGAGAGCGAAAGTAAGGCACCGCCCTTTTGGCCCTTCTGGGTTCTCTGTTCTCCTCTGCCCCCATCTTGGACCAAGGCCCCTCTCTGAACTCTGACCTCATCACCCTGAGCCCATCGAACCCCCATTCTTCCTCCTCTGCTATTGCCCCTCCCTTTCGCTTCCCCCTTCCCTGGAGCCATTGGGCTGCAGTCCCCAGCCCTCCAAGGCTCGAAGTCCAGGGAAGCTGGATTGGGGGGGGGGGTGCCCTGGCAGTGGTCTCTGACCAAGTGCCCCCAGGACAGGCGCTGAGCGCCACAGGCTATTTTCCGTGGACGCTGCTCTTGCCCACCAGCCCTCCGCCTCATGGGAAGATTGGCGGACTGTGGGGGGTTCTCTTGGCTTGGACCCACCCGCTTAAAACTTCCTTGTAGCGTGCATGGGGGAGAGAGACTCAGTGAGGGGAAGAGAACTGCGTTTCCTAGAGTTCTTCCTGGGTGCAAGGCACCGTGCTAAGGGTTTGCAAGTACTGGCATCTCCATGCATTCTGTTAAGAACCCCCTGAAGTACACAGCACCGTCTTCACTTCCTACACACGGACGCAGAAGCCCAGAGACGTAACATAACTGCCCAAATTCACACAGCTGGGTTGTGCTCAGTTCGCCTTCTTCCCATCCTGAGGAATGCATAGGGTGGTGGGTGGGTGGCAGTCAGCCCCCTGGTGTTTGCCGCGAGAGGCATCCTGCGGAGGAAGGGGGGCACTGCTCTGAGGGGTGTCTGGGTACTCAGAGGCCAGGGCAGAATGCCCAGTAAAGGGGAGATGGCTCAGGGGTGCCCCATTCTTTGGAGAGGAGAGGGTCTTGGCTTCCAGAGCCTTCTATCCATCAGTATTTACTGGGCCTCTAGTATGGACCAGCCCCTGCCCAGGCCCTGGAGATACAAGAGGGCAGACCTTCCCCCCTGCCCTCCCAGAGCACGAGCACAAAGACTGAAGGCAGGAACGGGAACAGCTAAAACTACAGCCCCAGCCAAAGCCCCGCTCAGAGGTCACGGTGACTTTCTACTCCAACTACTCTGTTTTGAACCAACAAACAGCTTAGCCAGGAATAAAATTAGAACACACATTTCAGTCTGAGCCAGACCCACATGGAACTAAGGAACTCTTTGGTTCGAGCCCCTGCTCCTAACACCACAAACCCGACATGTCGCCTCTGCACCAGGCCACTGCTGTCCTCACTTCCTCCAGCGGCAGCTCCCCGGTGAGCGTGGACGGCCCTGTGTGCAAGCCTCCAGGACGGGGGGAGCCTCACCTGGCGGGGCCCATGAGTGTTCACTTCCCCATTGCTCCTTCCACTCTGAGCAACCCTCCAGGAGCTCCCAGAGCTCCCTTAGAGACTGTCACCTCTGCCACTGCCCACATGTCACTCGTGGGGAAACCAAGGTGCAGACAGGTGCAGGGATTGCTCCCAGTCTCTCAGCCAGATCGCCTGATTCTCAGCCACAAACCCTGCCTGGGTGCCGAGCTGCCCTCCCCTCTGACAACACCGATTTTCTGAAAATTAGTTGTATGACTTGAAGTCCTGGGGACAGAGACGAGAGGTGCCAGTGGAGACAACAAAGAAACCAGGTACAAAATAGTGAGGGAGCAGAGATTTAGTTCATGTTTCCTGATCTAGACTCTAGAGCAGTAGTTGCTGGAATTAAGCAGAAGTCACCTGGGAAAGCCTAGGAGTCTGGCTGGTAAGAACCCGAGGCTGAGGCAGAACTTTGAACTTGACCGTCAAGAGTGGGTCAGACTTCCCTCGCTGGGCACCTCTGCTCTCAGGTTTTTGACATTTGCCTTCCTCTCCAATTTACAAGGACACGCAGCCTCACTCTGGTCCCTGCTACCCTGAGCTACTGTCCACAGTGACCTGGTTCCCCAAGGGCCAAAGGGATGTGTTTACTTCTATCCTAGCTGTTGAGGGCAGGACGATGACTTAGGTGACCTCTGGAGTCCCTTTCCAGTCCCTTTCCAGACTTGGTTCTGGAGGTCTGGAGACTACAGCTGTGGTGGGGTCTTATCACTAAGGTGGTCATGGTGTCCAATGAAAAGAAACGCAGCTATGCTTTTGGGTGGGGTGTGGGGGTTTGGGCCAGCATTTCCATTCTCTAGGTATCATGGGTCCACTGAGAAGTGGGAGCATGCGTGTGTCTTCCCCACTAAGGGAGACAATCAGTGTTACCCAAGAGGCTGAATCAGGGATCAAAAACTCCAATGCCCCCAAAGCCAGGGACCTGGGGAGGAAGACAGTAGGGAGGGGTGGAGACTGTGGTGAGCAGCCAGCTGCCAGCCTGTAAGTGCAGCTCCAACTGCTATATGTTTGGAGGGGGGCTCGGGGCTGCCAGAGCTACTCCATTTCCTAGCAAAGTCAGAAGTCCAGATCTTATAGAAACTTTCGATTTTAAAATGTTGGCCCCCCTCCCAAAATTACATACAGTGTGCAGGCATGACAGTATGGCAAGTAGATGGCCACAGACAGTGGACACACATCTGTTTTTCTAATGGTTTAGAAACATTTGCCTGGTGACCCCTGTGCTTAGTGGGCCTCAGGGCAGGCTGCTGGGTCCTGTCCTCAGTGCTGCTGACCTTTGGAAAGACCCCAGTCCCTGCTCGCTCTAAGACAGGTGCCTCACAGCCAGCCTTGGTACCTGGCCGGCTAACGATACTTCCAGCGAAGTGGTTCAGAGCTTTTCTGTTCTACCTGCAGCCCCGTCTCCTAATGGTCTCTTTGGGAATTAAGAGGGTGGCCAGCCTGGGAAATCATCTGAAAGCCCAAGTCAGTCTGAGGTTTGGGGAGGCAGGAGGAGGGGAGAGAGGCTGAGGAAGTTGGTCCCCAAGGAGCCCCCAGTTGCTGAGGGGCTGTGGTTTTTTTCACTGAGCCCAGGGAAGGGAGCTGGGCAGCCTATGTCTGGCAAAGCAACCTCCTTATCCCCCTACAGGATGTTTGGTTTGCTTTCACCCAGCCCCTTCCTGGGGGAACCAGGCAGCCCAACTGAACTAAGGCTGAGCGGGTTAGGGTGTGGGGGAGCGCCCATCCCAGCCTGCTGTGTAAAGGCCTGGCAGCTGTCTCTGCCAGTGCCTGGTCACCTTCCCCATGAGCCTGGCTCTGGATGGCTGCCAAGCAAGACCCCCCACCCCCTCCTCCCGAGGTGCTGGCTAGCTTGCAGGAAGGGGCGAGGAGCTGTGGCCAGGCTGGGTTCTGCAGAAGAGCCCACAGCTTCTAGGGTGGGTGGGCCCACAGACTGTCCCCAAACTCCTGACTCCGTATCCCGGCCTCAACTCTCAGCCCAGGTTGTAAGGAAACCAAGTACTGACCCCCTAGAGGGGCTGCAGAGGGGGATCTCTGCCTGAGGACAGGAGTCAGGCTGTGAGGGGGACAGGGAGCCACAGTGAGTGAGCACCTAACCTCACTGACTGTGGCTTAGTAGCAGTCCAGAACCCTGCTCTGATGACCAGAATAGAGCACTTTGCAACCCCCTTCTCAGTGCCCACAAGAAGGTCCTATGATGGGGAGTTAGAAATCCTCAAACGTCTGAATTACAGAATGTGTCTGCTTTCACTATTCCACGTCAAAATGCAGCTCTGCTGAGATCTGCAGGGAACCTGCTTTAATGTGGACTCGAACTTGCTTTGTAATTAGCACAGCAACGGTTCCTGTACCAGTGGGTAGGTCTACAGTGCTGTGAACAGTTTGTTCTCTTCCGTGGTATGAACAAACCCCCCGGAAAGCCCATTTACACCATCAAGTTGTTTAGCAATACTGAGATAAAAACAGCCTTGACTCCCGAATACATAGCGCAAAGGCAACACGGAGACCACAGCCCATCCACCTTCCCCAAGCTCCCCGGGGGCCACGGGGATGCAGGGCCAAGGTATCCCAGCCCGGATTTTGTATTTTGGGAAAGGCTGAAATCGGGAAGGAAACGCATTTACGCTGGTTGTGGTTCTGAGGGCACGTCTGTTCCCAGCTAAAGTCCTGGCGTCAGCAGATGGGCTAAAACAAATCAAGCCTGTCATGCCGTTGGTGGCATGGTAAAGCGGCACAGCCTTTGCGGAGGGCAATTAGCAGCCTGAAGAAAACGCACATACTCTTTGGCTCAGCACTTTCACGGCTGGGAGTTTACATACAGAGGTAGCTGCCCGAGCGAGCGAAGATGTGCACACGAGGAGTTCGCCGCTACGCTCTTAGTTACGTGCGAAAATGGAAGCAATCTGCATGTCTACCAATGGGGGACTGTTTCAATAAATGTCGGGGTGAGCCCCACGACAAAGCCCTAGGCAGAACGAGCTAGCTCTGTGTGACGCACAGAGCTGTCCAAGCCACGCTAAGTAGGAGAAGCGATCGTCGTGAAAAGCACCTGTATGCCGCATACACAGGGAGCGCATCTGGGCCGCATGCGAGAAAAGTGTGGACAGCTATGATCTCTTTGCAGGGGCCCCGGGTGGAGGAGGAGAAGCAGGAGGAGGAAACTTGTGACTATATTTTAACATATATATATATATTTGGAATGTAGAAAGTTTAAAATTTTTAAATGCCGGATACGGATTCACATTTTTCTGGTTCTCACCCACGACTCCCCCCGTGACTTGTATGTGTGAGATCACTTCCAGAAGCTGTGTCCACAGCTAACGGGTCTCTCGGGATGAGTGGGGCCTTGGTTCATTTTGATGTTTTTTCTTTCTTATTGTGGTACAACATCTATAACATAAAACTTGCCATTTCGACCACTGTGAAGTGTGGCATTAACTTTGCTCCCCGTGTGATGCAACCACCCAAACGTTTCTCACCACCTGGGTTCCTTTTGACCTTGAGCTTCAGGGCACAGGGTCCGTGAAGGACCTGTTTTCCCTTTCCAGGGAACACCCTGTGGCCCCAGGGCAGCTGAGCGGTCCCTAGCGGGCTGGGATGAAGGCCCTGCTCTCTCGTCCGCAGAGCTACCTGTGCTGTAAGCGCCCGGCTCATTTCTGCACGCCCTGGACCCACCGGCACAGGAGGCAGGGGGCTTGCTTTGAAAGGGGCTCCCTGGGCCTTCTGTGCCTCTGCAGGTCACTGAGGGTCTGACTCTGGGGCCTGGGTAAAGCTGGGTCCCTCGGCTGCCTGGACCTTCCCTCTCTGGGCTTCGGTTGCCCCTCAGGCGCAGGAAGGGAACGGAGTCTCACCGCGGCCGTCTCTCTGCCCTTCCAGGTATCACGGCTGCCGCTCTGGCGACGGGCGCCTGCATCGTAGGCATCCTGTGCCTTCCCCTCATCCTGCTCCTGGTCTACAAGCAAAGGCAGGTGGCCTCCAACCGCCGTGAGTATCCCCGCCTGCCTGGGGTGGGTGAGGGTGCGAGTGATCTGCCCCAGCCCCCAGCTCAGCCTCTGTGGTTAGCAAAGGCAAGAGGCAGGCACATTTCCTCTCTGTTCCGGAGATGGGAGCCGCTGTAGTCCCTGCAAGGAGCTGGGCTCAATGGTGGAGAGAGGAGGGGACCCAGGTATGCCATTTGGGGGGTCTGAGTGCCTACCAGCCCCAAGTGGTCCTGGCCTGGCACCCAGTAAATATCTGTTGACTAAATGAATGATTGCACGGAGTCGTCCAAGTTGGTGTATAAAAATGCTGCCCCTTGGAGATCTTTGCGGACCTGCTTTAATGTAGGGGTAGGCTTGTTTTGTAACCAGCATCGTCATTGTCAGGACAAAAATGACCTTTGGATTATGAGAACTGGAAGGGATCTTGGAGATAACTTAGTTCAGTTCTTTCAGCATATAGCTGAGAAGCCAAGATTATTAGGGGGTTAAATCATTAACCGAACATTATATAAGTTAGTAAGTGGCGGAGCGGACACTCATGCTTTTCCCAGGGAATACAACCCCCCCGTATCATCAGAATGCTCACGGCACGAGCATCCTGGCCACCGACCCCAGTCTGGGAAGGTTGCCGTGCTGGGTCCCGTGCCAAGTTGGTTATATACCTTCTTTCACTGAATCCTCATAACGATGGGACCACTTGGTCCTACAATTGTGCCTCCTTTACAACTGAGCAAACTGAGGCACAGAGAGGTTCAGCAACTCGCCGATGGAACCTCACAGTGAGTCAGCGGCGGAGCCAGGCTTCAAGTCACGGCCACAAACACCATTTCACCCTCCTCTGTGGTACAGAGCCTCTTGCCCTTCCTCTGACCCCACCCCTGAGCCTGGGCTAGCCCGAGTCCTCCAGGAGCAGGAGGGTGGGGAGTCCTCTGCCCTGGCCCTTGCGTCACCTCCCCTGCCTCTTCTCCTCCGGCCAGCTGCAGAAGGTAGTAGAGAGAGGGCTGTTCTGCTGCCAGGTGGCTTTTGGCTCACACCTGATTTCCTCTGGCTGGACTGTCACACCTGGACAGCCCTCTCTCCTGGGGGCCCAGCCTGGAGCCCCCACAGTGGCTCACTCAGGGGCTGTGGTCACCTTTCCCTTACTCTCAGGACATCCACACTCCTTTGGCAAAACCCACCATAGCCTACCTCCAGAAATACCCGAGGTTTGGGGTGGGGTGTGGGGCAGGCAGGTCAAGGGCTTGGAGCAGAAAGAGGAACCCAGGGGCTCCAGCAGGGAGAGTTGTCAGCATGGAGCTGCCGTGAGCTCGTGCTCATGTGTGCAGTGTTTTCACGGAGGTGAGGAAGAGACGAGGAGGGAGACACACTCAGCTCCCGGTAAAGAGGTACTTCCCAGTAAAGAGCTCCCAGTGCTACACACACCCTCTGAAACGAAATGGACCCCGATTCTGTGATGTGCAGCTGCATACAGCTCCTTATCCCCAAATTAAATATATGCAGCCACAAAAAGTTGCCAATAACTTATCTTCTAATAAAAGTATTTTTGAGGCCAGTCTGCCCACCCCCTCAAAAGAAAAAAAAAAGAAGAAGAAGAAGAAAAATGAGTGGTAGGGTCAGAGTCTTTGAGACAGACCCAAGAGATGTTGGGAGAGAAAGCAGGTGTGAAATGGAGAGGGAGGGGGGATTTGGGTCATTTCTTCATCTAGCCTTGCGAGAGGGGCTGCTGCCAGAATTATGGGAGCAGAAGTCACTGGAAAATGCCAGGAGTTCGGCCGCAGGACAGAGGCTGAGCGCCTGGGTGGGGAGGGAGGGGACAGGGAGCGTGTGTCAGGTGCTGCGGGCAGGGCAGGACGCTGGCTCAGAGAGCATGCTCCGGGGGTGAGCCACCCTCGGGGAGGAAGAGGGAGAAAGGGTTGGGAGCACCGAGGCAGGCAGCCTCCTGCAGAGGCTGATGGGTGCGGAAACCAATCTAGTTTTAGATGGAGATTGGGTTCCCCAGCTCTGAAGTGGGGCCAGCCATCCCCCCGCAAGGGGTGGAGAGGATGAGCCCAGGGAATGCTGGGCACCTGCACGAAGCCTGAGGCGCAGAGCCACCCGCTAAACGGTCGCCATGATTCCTCCCGAGAGCAGAGATTTTAGGAACCTTTGTGCAACTTCCCATGTGTTCCGTGTGTGCCCCTCCCGCCCACGTTTCCCCACAGTGATCGTGGTAAAGCTCTTGCAAATGAGACGCGTATGGGGAGCTGCAAGGAAGAGGGAAGTAGCGCCACTGCATCTGGTTGGTGGCCAGTTTGGGGGTGGGGAATCCCAGGAGGGGGGCAGTGTGGCAGCAGTTTGGAGGAGGAGCGGAAAGTGGTGGAATGGCTGAGAAGTAATGGGGTCTCAGGCCCCTAAGGTTCCTCTAAGAGATGTCACTGGTAAAGCCACCCTCTAGGCAATGCGGAGGGTGGGCCAGAGAGGACCAGGAACCCTCCAGTTAGGAACTGAGCTCGCGGCCCTCCCACTCAGTAAATCCTGGCGACAGACCAGAATGTGGCAAATGTCCAAACAGGAAACAGTCAGGCCTTTGGTTGATGCTTAAATCCGGAAGGTCTCACAACACCTAATCGAGCCATAGGAGAAAGCATTGGCTGCCTTTGGCCTCCTGGTGACAAATGCCATCCTTCATACACGTGAATGCGGCTCGAGTTTCATTTATCACTGGTGAAAACACCAGGCTCACTGAGGCCTTGCCTGCAGGATACATGTTACCGTGCGGGCCTCCTGGGTCAACAGAAGGGGAATCCAGGGCTGAGCGTGGCCCAGCCTGGACTTGCTCTCCTTCCCTGAAGGGCGTCTGCCAGTGGGGGCAGGGATGTGGTCCAGGGAAGCCTCTCCTTTGTGACCAGCTTCTCTGTCTGTATGTCCCCAGGTGCCCAGGAGCTGGTGCGGATGGACAGGTAAGGCCCATGGAGATCTTCCCGAGAAAAATTCCTGCCGCTGCCGCTGCCCCAGCCCCAACTCCATGCTTGGCAGGCTCTCTCTCTCTCCTTGCCTCTCCCCGGGCCTGTGGCTGTCAGGCAGTGTCTACACTCAGCCCGTAGCTGGACTTAATGCAGAAGAGAGAGGGGTCACTCTTCTCCTGGACTGACTCCCCTTCACCAGAGTCTTTTCCCCTCTGCCCCTGCTGATAACTTGTCCTGGGACAGGGCTCAGAACACAGACGGCCTCCCAGGTCCTCCCTGGGCCCTGGGTCACCTGCCAGGAAGGAGAGCCGTGCAGGAGGCTCCCTGTACAGCCCCCAGGGCACAACTGCTTAGAAAAGCATCTGCCAGCTGCCACCGAAGCCTACACATCTGTGCTCTCCCTGTACCCCCTCGCCCAGTGGGCTGAGCTCTGACACTGCTGGGATGAGCCTGGCACCTTCCTTCAGGCCTCCATGTCAGCTGGCCAGGGTGGGGCGGGGGGAGGAGGAAGCAGCTGAGCTGGGGACAGACACTGAAACATGCAAAGGAGGACGGCACACCCGGAGTCGCGGTCCCTCCCTGCAGAGCACTCCCAGGAGAAAGCAGTCAGGCCACCGCAGGCCACCAGGGGCTCCGCGTGGGGCAGCGGGCTGGGCATGCGGTGGCCAGGGAAGTGTTTGTTGGCGCGCTCGGGGCAGGAAACAGACGTGGTGCCCGGCATGGAGGGTGGTCTCAGGAATGCGCCCCGCTCAGGAACTTGGCCTGGTTACCTTTACCAGCAGACCCAGAGCTCCTCTGGGTGTTGGAAGGGGATGCGTTTCTAGCCTGGTCAAAGGAGGTCCTGCCAGTGATCCTGCCAGGATCTGAGTTGGTGGCAGTTGGCTGCGGGGGAGGGGAGGGGTCTCTTTCGAGGCGGTCCCGCTCCTAAGCAGGAAGAGGGAGAGAACTGCCCCCTGCAGCTTACTACAAGCTGTGGCCACAGTCGATCCTGATGCCATCAGCTCCACCGACCGGAGAGAAACCTGTCGCAGATTCCTGAATCTGGTGTCCTCAAAGCGTCTCTGACCGCAGGCTTCCCGGCTGCGCCCAGGGCGGAGGCCAAATAATAGCATGCAGCCCTGAGCTCAGGGGAGACGGGAGAGTGCAGGCCACGGCCTTTTCTCTCTGACCCCACTCCTCCCTTCCTGCGGGAAGAGGGTGCTGAGGCCTGGGCTGTGCAGGCAAGGGAGGGGAGGGAAGCAGAGGAGTGGGGCAGGCAGGAGGACAGAGGCCCAAACCCAGGCAGCAAAACCCACTGAATCAGCTCTCCTCTTCTAGCAACAACATGCAAGGAATCGAAAACCCCGGCTTTGAGGTCTCCCCGTCTTCCCAGGGCATGCCGGAGGCCAAACCCAGGTCTCCGCTGTCCTACATGGCCCAGCGGCAGCCTTCAGAGTCCGGGCGGCACCTGCTGTCCGAGCCCTGCACTCCTCTGTCTCCACCAGGCCCTGGGGATGTCTTCTTTCCAACCCTCGGTGAGTACTTCCCAACAACCCTCAACCTTGGGGCACCATAGCGTGCAAGGTCATGACCTCGCATAGCCTGCAAGGTCATGACCTCCTCGTGGCCTGCAGGGCACCAGCCTCACTCCCCTTCTGAGGCCTTAGAGCCTCCCGGTGTGGGCTCAGGGGATGAAGGACCGAGGAGCGCCACCCCATCCATTCTACTTCTTTGTTTTGCAGACCCTGTGCCTGACTCCCCGAACTCTGAGGCCATCTAGACCGGCTGGGGGCAGCGGCAACTGTGGCTGGGCCTGGGGCAGGTGCATCTGAGGCAGAGCTGGCCCTCTGAGTGGTCCCTTAGCCTTGGCCCTGGTTTCCTCCCTCCTGCTCTGAGCCCAGACTCTGTGAGATACCTCTGATGGCCAGGCCCTCAACTCCTCTGGGTGCTACATGGCAGAAGGGAAAAGGGTCCGCCCAGCCCCTGTCTCAAGGATGGTGGGGTGCTGGGATCCCACCCCAGAGACCTGAACTTCACCAGCTACAAATGCCAAATGGCCTACGTCCTAGAAGCTCAAGAGTTTCCAGCCTATGGCAGCTTTTCTCCCTGGGATGTGAGCTTTGTGACTGGACAGCCCGGATGGGACAAGATGGGCACTGGACAGAACTCCTCTCCCCCCGCCCCCACCCAGTGCCATCCTCCCAGGTGCGAGACACAGGACCAGCTGTGGCAGACTCCTCCTCGCTGCCGGAGAGCCAGTGCTGGTCTCGCCTGGGGCCGCTCATCTGTCAGACTCCCGCCTGTAGCCTTGGCGCTCTGGGGCTGGGCCTGCCTGCCTGCCCCCGGGGCCGCAGGAGCCTTTCCCAGCGATCCGCTGCCAGCAACCTCTCCCAGTAGCTGTCCTCTGGTTAAGCAAATCTGGGCTGCCACTGCCTGCCCTCTGGTCCCCAGAGTTCACTGGCCAGGGTCCCCGAAACAGGAAGTACACCCTGAGGCACAGTGGCCACTGTGGGCCAACTGGCATCTTGGGCAATGGGGGCCAGGCCAGAGGTTGCATTGCCCGCTGCAGGACCGGGGGTGGGCGGGGGGGAGAGCAGGTGGAGCCTGCTGGGAAGGTGAGTGGAGAGGTTCCACCTCCTGCCCCCTCCCCCCTCTACTGTGCAGTGCGCTCAGTGCAGAAGGCGACCGCATACTGTACTGCCCCAACTGTGACCCTCCCTCCAGTGGAAAGAGGGGTGCTATTAAAAACTCCACGGGCAACACGTGCAAACCCTGTGAGTGGACTGCAGGAGCTGGGGTTTAATCCCTGCTCTGGGAGCCCCCCAGCTCCTCCTCCCCCCCC
>NW_024426885.1:53594922-53597359 GCF_017311325.1 Ursus maritimus
TGTGCAGGCAAGGGAGGGGAGGGAAGCAGAGGAGTGGGGCAGGCAGGAGGACAGAGGCCCAAACCCAGGCAGCAAAACCCACTGAATCAGCTCTCCTCTTCTAGCAACAACATGCAAGGAATCGAAAACCCCGGCTTTGAGGTCTCCCCGTCTTCCCAGGGCATGCCGGAGGCCAAACCCAGGTCTCCGCTGTCCTACATGGCCCAGCGGCAGCCTTCAGAGTCCGGGCGGCACCTGCTGTCCGAGCCCTGCACTCCTCTGTCTCCACCAGGCCCTGGGGATGTCTTCTTTCCAACCCTCGGTGAGTACTTCCCAACAACCCTCAACCTTGGGGCACCATAGCGTGCAAGGTCATGACCTCGCATAGCCTGCAAGGTCATGACCTCCTCGTGGCCTGCAGGGCACCAGCCTCACTCCCCTTCTGAGGCCTTAGAGCCTCCCGGTGTGGGCTCAGGGGATGAAGGACCGAGGAGCGCCACCCCATCCATTCTACTTCTTTGTTTTGCAGACCCTGTGCCTGACTCCCCGAACTCTGAGGCCATCTAGACCGGCTGGGGGCAGCGGCAACTGTGGCTGGGCCTGGGGCAGGTGCATCTGAGGCAGAGCTGGCCCTCTGAGTGGTCCCTTAGCCTTGGCCCTGGTTTCCTCCCTCCTGCTCTGAGCCCAGACTCTGTGAGATACCTCTGATGGCCAGGCCCTCAACTCCTCTGGGTGCTACATGGCAGAAGGGAAAAGGGTCCGCCCAGCCCCTGTCTCAAGGATGGTGGGGTGCTGGGATCCCACCCCAGAGACCTGAACTTCACCAGCTACAAATGCCAAATGGCCTACGTCCTAGAAGCTCAAGAGTTTCCAGCCTATGGCAGCTTTTCTCCCTGGGATGTGAGCTTTGTGACTGGACAGCCCGGATGGGACAAGATGGGCACTGGACAGAACTCCTCTCCCCCCGCCCCCACCCAGTGCCATCCTCCCAGGTGCGAGACACAGGACCAGCTGTGGCAGACTCCTCCTCGCTGCCGGAGAGCCAGTGCTGGTCTCGCCTGGGGCCGCTCATCTGTCAGACTCCCGCCTGTAGCCTTGGCGCTCTGGGGCTGGGCCTGCCTGCCTGCCCCCGGGGCCGCAGGAGCCTTTCCCAGCGATCCGCTGCCAGCAACCTCTCCCAGTAGCTGTCCTCTGGTTAAGCAAATCTGGGCTGCCACTGCCTGCCCTCTGGTCCCCAGAGTTCACTGGCCAGGGTCCCCGAAACAGGAAGTACACCCTGAGGCACAGTGGCCACTGTGGGCCAACTGGCATCTTGGGCAATGGGGGCCAGGCCAGAGGTTGCATTGCCCGCTGCAGGACCGGGGGTGGGCGGGGGGGAGAGCAGGTGGAGCCTGCTGGGAAGGTGAGTGGAGAGGTTCCACCTCCTGCCCCCTCCCCCCTCTACTGTGCAGTGCGCTCAGTGCAGAAGGCGACCGCATACTGTACTGCCCCAACTGTGACCCTCCCTCCAGTGGAAAGAGGGGTGCTATTAAAAACTCCACGGGCAACACGTGCAAACCCTGTGAGTGGACTGCAGGAGCTGGGGTTTAATCCCTGCTCTGGGGCCGAGTCTTCACCGACCAGTGACCCTGTCAGGAGGTGTGTCCATAGAAGGCTCTGTGGCGCTCTGCTCCGGGACCTCAGCTCCGTCCCCTGCTTCAGGGCCTGTCCCGGATTTGTTTTTATACACCATATGCAAGAGAATCCTTTGTGGAATTTTGATTAAAGAGTTTTAAAACACGGAGAGGACTGGGGGGCCTCTGTGCACGCTGGGGAAGGGGGGCCCGAGAAGGGAAGGGGTGAGTTTGAGCGGGGTAGGGCCCAGGCACTGCACTGAGGAGGGCATTCAGCTGCCAGCAGCGGACGCGGACTTTGCTGAGCTGGGCACCCCGGGGCGCAGAGCCTGGACTTCAGGCCAGCGTAAGGACCCAGCAGGCAGGGAGAACCCTCTGGATGGCCTGGGGAGGGAGAGACAGGAGTTGGGGGTGGAAGAAAACAGCTCTAGGCTCTCCAGCAGCAGTGAGCCCCCAGGCCTGCGGCTAAAACCAGGGAACCCCCCTGGATACACGGCACTGCTTCCAAACTCCCCTGTCAGGCCCAAGGGGATGTCCTGCTGTGTGGGTGTCCTGCTACGCCAGGTGGTGGGGCGGGGCGGGGGGGACAGCTTGAGGAAAGAGCGGGCCTGGGCCTTGAGACTGTGCGGACACCTCTAGTGGCCAGAACACCAAACTCCTGGCTCCTGCTTTGTCCCTGGGGGTCCCTCTTCTATTCCACCTGCTGCCTAGACACTCAGTGCTGCCACAGAAAAACAGTGCCGTTCTAACAGCTCTTGGGGGCCTATGTCAGGGATGGGCAGGGCGACACTTGCTCAGGGATGGGCTGGGCTACCCCTAGGATCGAAGGCAAAGCCTATAGACCA
>NW_024426885.1:53597365-53635598 GCF_017311325.1 Ursus maritimus
GACCCCCCCCCCCATCCCCCAGCTCAGAAAGAGTGCTCCTGCCCTAGGGGGAGGCTGGCCTGGCCCAGCCCTCAGCTTCTGACCTCCAGGCAGATATAATTTCTAAGAATTTGGCTGCCAGACCCCAAGCCCGGCTGCTGCTGTGTGGAGGGTGGGAGGGAGGAGGCCCCAGAGCAGAAAGCCACCACACTTCCTCCCCAGCTTCCTCCTGCATGGCCTCGAGCTCTTCTTCTCTGGACCCTTACAAGTGAACACGTCTCAGCTTCGTGGTTTCCTGTTTTCAGTGAAATTTACTCTGAGCTCCAGGCTCCATCTTCATCCATGACCACACGCTCCGCCCCCAGGGGCCCGAAGGCACCCTCCCTGCCGCTCACGAGCTCATGAGGCGGGGCAGCCTGCAGAGGAGCCCTCCACGCTCGCGTGGGGGTGGCCGGGCCTCTGGAGGCACCTGCCCCGAGGGCTGGTCCCTGTGGGCCCTATAGCTCAGTGCCTGTGGGCCGGGGTGCACAGAACGGAGCAGGGGAGTGGGATCATCGTGCCTGCCTCTAATGGGGCTGGGAGGAACACGGGGCCTCCAGAAAGCCAGCTGCCAGGCAGGGTGGGACTGAGGCAGGAGGCTGATGGGTCATGGCACTGTCTGAGGCCCTCAGGAGGCAATCTGTGCTTTGAGGCACGAAGTAATTGTTAAGAGCTGTATCAGGAATTATAAGGGCCATCATTCCTGTAACGTCCTCCCGATGCCCACGTTTCATAAAGAGAGCCTGCCTTTATTCCCTCCAAGGGAGAGGCTAAGGGAATGGAATGGACGCTCTCTGAACACATGCCATGGGGGCCGCCGGAGATGCTGCTGTTGGATCAGGCTGGCCCTGCCGGGGGGCGTCTGTGACGAGGGGCACTGGGGTAGGTTTGCAGGAACGCGGGGGCCTGCTTCTCAAAAGACCAGCCCTAGGGCCAAGGGGCCGAGGCACTGCCTTCTTTAGGGAATGTTCTGTGGTTAGGGCCCCAGGAAGACATCGTGGAGAGACGACCACCCCAGCTTGGGCACTGCCTCCCAGAAGGGGCCTTCCTGGGTGTCAGCTAGAGCACCCCAAGGCTGGTCTGACTGTGATTTCTCAGGAAGTCCAGGGGCACGGCAATGGGCAGAAAGGGACTGGGGTTGCCAGCCAGGATGCCAGCGGCAAAGGCCTCTCGAGAAGTAGACGCTCAGAGCCCAGCTTCGCAGGTGTCCCAGCCCACAGAGGGCACCCTGGCCACACAGCCCTTCCACTGGGCATTCACTGGGTCTGCTTGGCACAGTGCCTCTCTTTCCCGTACGGACGCTATGTCTCCCTAACTATTCTGGGAGCTCCAAAAGGGCGGCGGGTCCAATAACAGCCTGTCCTTTGGACCCGGCTGCAGAGCTGACAACTGGAGCATGGCCATGGGGTGATGGGTTGAACTGGGATGCCAGGGTCCTGCTCTTGGGACCACTCACAGGCCACCTCCCCCCCCACCCCCCCCGCCTTTCCACCAGCTCTAGTTCTTAGCAGCTCGTGCTTGGTGGGATCTCCCGAAGGGCAGTATGATGAGCTCGTGCAGAGCCCGGGGGCGGGGGGGCAGAGGATTTATTCGGTCTCGCAATTCTCATCTGGTGGCATGACTTCCTAAAATGTATGTTGGGAGCGGTTCTGAAGTAGCAATAGAGCTTAATGAGAAAATGCTGCCACCAGCAACCCCGGGCACACGATGGAGAAGTGGTAGCTTGTGGCCTACCTCTTGGCCTTTTCTGTTACGATACCACGTGTTCCAAAACACACACGTTATTGCTTTTTCGATTGCTCCTCCCCCACCAGAAAACCCTGGGAGGCTTTATGGCGTCCATTTCATGCACAGGAAAACCGAGGCTCCAAAAGACTTGTGTCTTGTGACAACAAGTGAATGTGGAACTGGGACTAAGACCTGGCTCTTCTGCTTCTCAGGCTCGTGCTCCTTCCTCTTCACTGGACTGAATGGCACCAGAGGCCAGACTTAGACCTACGCACCTGTGCCCACAGGCCCAGGGCTCCATTTCTTTGGCATCGTTCTCATCACTCCCCTTTCTGCCTGGCAACCCTGAAGCACAGGACTCCTGGTGGGCACAGTGGCCTGTGCCCCCCTGACTCGCTTACTGTGGGGGAGGGGAAGGGAGAAGCTCTCAGCTGACCACAGAGCCCCACGGTCTCTGGGACGGAGATGCGTGCATGGCATTTGAGCAGTGGCAGGACAACCCTCAAGATGCAGGACAAGGGAAGGATCTGGGTGTCATGCTGGGCCGGAGGAGGCTGGCTTTCTGGGTGTGCGGCCCAGGGAAGGGGCCAGGCTGGGGATTCCTGCGCTTGAGCCAGGGGAAGCAGGCTTCATCCACAGCAGCAGAGGCCACGTTTAATACACAGAAGAGCTCTTGGCCCTACAGATAGGAGGTCCGCTGCCAAGAGCAATGTCCCCAGCTCGCAGACTTTCTCTGGGCTACTGCTGGGCTACTACTCTTGGACCAGCAAGTGGGTGGTGGCGACCTCTGTCCCTCTCCCTGGACAGGTGACTTCTGTAGGTCCCCACCAGCCTGAGATGCCAGAGCTGATTGGCTGGGATTGTCTAACCTGCTGCCTGTGATTTGTGTGGCAGGGGGGCCCCCGGTCAGGCCCTCCCTCTCTCCATCCTCCTGCCAAGGTGCCTCTGTGGCTGGGGCTCAGCTTCTGACCTCCCAGTTGCCTTCCGTCCTTCCTCCCCGGGCCCAGCCCTTCCTCTTGCAGGGGCCTCCCTGACGGCCACTTCGACCCCTCCCCCTAGCCTGGCCTCCCTTGCCTGTGGCCCGGAGCTAGCCAGAGAGCAGAGGCTGCACAATGATTTCCCCTGGCTGGGTGGCACACCATTGTGTGACCGGCCTGGGCTGGCCCGGATGCCCCTTGCTGCACAGCTGTTCCTAGCTCGGGGTGATACAGGGCTGAGAGCTGGGTGGGGACAGGAATGTACAGTTCTCAGGAAATTGGGGGGAGGGGGCCCAGGGTGAAATGAAGAGATAAGAGGACTCAGATACAAGATTTCTCTTGGTGGCTGAATCCCAGGCCCCTGCTAAAAGAGCTTCACTCCGTAAGTCACAGGTGCAAATGATGTCTTATCCAGAAAACCTTCCCTGGTTCTTGGCTCCAAGTTCCTGGCACTTCATCACATCACAGACTGGCAACTCTCTGTTATGTGGCCATCTCCCCTCTAGTTTGGGGGCTTCTTGAGGGCAGGACTGTACCCAACTCATGTCTGACTTCCGGGCCTCTAGCGTAGGCCAGGCACATATTTGGTGTTGAACGAAGAAAGGAAGGACTCTTACTTGCCCTTGGGGGTTGGTCCTGTGCCGGTGAGGGCTGGCTTGGGCCAGGCAGATAATTGCAGGCGGAAACAAGAGGATGGTGTGTGGGTCGGCCGGGCATCTCTGGACAGATATGTGCAGAGTGACATCCACCCGTAAGACCATGACGACCTTTCCTGGCACCTTGGAATGCTGCTCAGGGCTCTGGCTGGTGAAGGAGGGCTTGGAACGACGCTATCCTCGAACACCAACCAGGGAAATCCGCCCAACAGCAGAGAAGGGACCTCCTCTGGTCACCTCTGGCTTGGCCCTCAGTTTTGTGCTTGACCCTGGGGCTGTCTAGAGGGGACAGTCTGATCACTGGAAGCAAATCTTCAAGGATCCAGTGCTCCTTGGAAGCAGATGCCAATCATGGCCGAGCCCTGGCCTCAGGGCCCTCTCTTGCGGCTTGTGCCCTGTCCTCATCCTGGCTCAGCTGTACTGGGAATGGGCGGAGGGGGCCCGTGAGAAAGTAGTGCGATCAGCCCTAGGGCAGGCCCCAGAGATGATGTCACCGGGAGGATATATACACAGAGAGCCGCACTCTTGGCTCTGAATCCTGCCACGGGCCTGAACTGCGCGCAGCAACTCGAACCCACCCCTGGTGATTGCTCACTCTTAGGCCTTTGTTCAGGTGGTTCAGGGGTCCAGGATATGCTTTGTTGTGCTAATGATGGCTGAGTGACAAGACAGCCTGGTGTCACCTCCTTCGAGAAGCCTTCCCCAAGCCCTTGCTAGCGCTCCTGAATGCAGGCCCATCTGCACGTTGGCCCCTGCGCTTGGACAGCCTCACTGCCTCCCCTCCTCGGCTGTGTTTTACCACGGCAGGGACCGACACTGCTTCCTCCCTGGACCCTGGTGCCTGGCACAGAGAGGGCACTCAGGGAACACCCGCTGCCTGAACGAACGGACGGACACCTATGTTCTAGTGCTCAGTTCTCAGCTACTCTCCTGCGGTCACCGCAATTCCTCACCGTCGCACGTCCCTTACGGAAGTCAAATACCAGGGATCTTTCCTCAACCTGAAGAAACAGGAGAACGAGTTGAAAGGATAGATTCTTTTTGACCTGAAAAACGTCTGCTGTAAATCTTTGCCCAGCTGCACCTGACGCTGTTTGTCTGTGTCATGGTGTTACAGCCCAGGAGCCATACACATATTTCCTCAGCGATGGCCTCAGGGAAGCCCAGGCCTGGTCCGAGTCATCTGGAAGGTGCTTTCCGGGGCTCGAGCTGGTGATGGCCAGAATGAGGAAGGTAGAGAAAGGGAGATTATACTTCTCACCACCCAACTTCCCATAGTCTTACCAAGGGGCTGGAGAGCCTGAGATCTCCTTCAAGGCGGGGCCAGAATATCAGCGGGGTGGGGCGGGGTGGGGGGTGGGGTGTCTGTCAACAGAAACTCTTTCTGGCCATGGGGACCGGCCCTAAGTTCTGCAGGAACCGCTTGAGTAGTGGCCCACCCATTCCTGGTGGTTAAATGTGGCTGGGGTGATTTCACGTTTCCCCAATTGTCCTTTCTTCTGAAAACCAAAAGGAAGCCATAGGTCACCTCCAACACTCAGGGTCTCAGAATGTCATGGGTGTCACTGACTGCCTCCCGAGGAAACTCTAGAACTGTGGGATGCGGGGGATGGGGGAGCAGGGGTGAGGTCCGTGTGCTCACTGGCCTAGGTCGGGATGGGGAGCAGGAGGACAGCACGTGCTCTCAGTTTCCCACCCCAGATCTAGTCTCTATCCTTCCCTCAACGACAAACTCTGCTTTTGTTTGAGGCGGTGATGTATCTGGCTCCCACGTAATGAGCTAGTCCCGACAATCCTGTCATTTTTTCCAATCTCCCTTGCAGCGAGGGTGCCCCTATGAACATTTTCTGGCCACAGGCAGAGGCGGAACTTTAGAGAGTAGTTCTGGAAAAACTTTTGCTTTCTTGATAAAGGGGCAGAAATGGCTTGCATAGCTCTTTGTCTTCTTGTTATTTCCTGCTTCATATGCTGACATGATGGCTGGTGCTTTAGCAGCCATTATGCACCATGGGGGAAAGGTCAAGAGGCATTAACTCTGACATCACTGAGTACAAAACCAACATTTGTAATTCTCTCCAGAGGTTTGTTATGTGAATAAAATGCATTCTGATTTATTGATGACTCTAGAGTTAAGTTTCTGTCACTTGTAGCCAAACACATCTCTAAATGCCATTGGTGAGATGACCAGGATGATGCCTTGCCCTGAAGCCGGGTGCAGTTAGGGAGGGATTGTCAAAAGAGTCCTTCCATGTCACCACAGTAACTGATATCCCAACCTGTTCCCCCCTCAGGTAGTTGTATGTGTCCTGTAAACATGCCTCAGTTTGGCTCACTGGGTGGGAATGGCTGAAATGTTAATGGGGACACTGGCAGCTATGGAGCTGAGGATGCCCAGGGTGTGCCCAGAGCCAGTCCCATCGCCTCAGCATCTCAGAATGTGTTTTCCCAGGATGGGTCAAATTCCACCATCCTCCCCAGAGACACTGCAGATAAACAGCCCAGCCCAGGCCTGCTCTGACCCCACAGTCCATAGTGCTGCTGCCAAAGGGGAGGGTCTAACAGGGTCACCTGTAGAGGGCAAAGGGACAGGGCTGAGACCTTATTTATGATTGGGTTCCCAAGGTGAACAAAGTACAAAAATGTCCCCAATCCTTTATATCTTCCCGTATCCACACTTTTTACAACTCACTTGCAACTTGTTCCTTCAAAAGATAGAGTGTATTTCTCCACACTTTGAACCTGTACTGGTCTTGTGACTTGTTTTGGCCAACAGAATGTGCTAGAAGTAACCTCAGTCCAGTTCCAAGCCTGGACTCAAGAGGCCTTGCATGCTTCCACTGTCTCTCCTGGACGCTTTCTAGCTCCGTATGAACAAGCATGGGCTAGCCTTCTGGAAGAGGAGAGACAGGTGGCCCTGTCACCCCAGCTGAACCCCAACCATCCAATGACCCACAGCTGCCCCTCCCCAACCCCGACACAGGTGGGAGCCCAGCTAAACCAGGTCTCACTGCCACTGGGCAGAGCTGGCGCGAAGTCAATGGTTGTGTTCATGTCTCCATTTGGTTCGGTTTGCAATGCCGAATTACCGCAGCCATACGTAGCTGGTACAATCCTCTCCTCAGGGCTTACCGAGCACTTCCGTAGACATGAGCTAATTCAACTCCCCAGACACCATCTCATAGGAGATATCATCTCTCTGTACGGATGACGAGACCCACATTCCGAGAGGTTCTGACTTGCCGGCGATCGCACAGCCAGTCTACAGGGCTCCTTACTCCAAATTCCCCACCCTCGGTGTACAATGGCTCCCACCCCAGCCCGTCGCCCCCTGACCATCTCGCCATCCAGTCCTGCAGGCACCTCCTTCTCCAACCTTGCATGTTGCCTTGGGCGGAGGCTCTGGCCATTCAACCACCAGACGGGACCGAGGACATCAGTCCCTTCCAACCAGGACATACCGCGACAGCGTGTCACAGCAACGTGACAGAGGGCAAGAGGCCAGAGAGCACCTCTTCCTATCTGGCATGGAGTGTGGGTGAATGCAGTCTCGTGGGCACACAGCTTGACCAGTGGTGTGGCGGCTGGCCAGGCCCGAAGGGCTAGGCTCACTCTGTACCATCCCATAGAATTGCTGTGTAAGCAAAGAGGGCTGAACAGAGGCTCTGAGCGGCTGTGGGTGCAGGACAACTAGCACGTGAGTTCTGCACACGCGGTCCTCATAAATACACACGCGGGTCCTCCATAAATACTCACAGGCAGAACTTCTAAAGGCACAATAGAGGAGCCGTCAAAGATTCTCCCAGGGCACATTCTGCTCCCACCCCTCTTGTTCCCAGCCCCACCCCAGAAGGCGGAGCTGGTCCTTCAAGCACCCTCCACTCCCTGCAGCCGCCCCCATTACTCACCGACAGGGTGGGGGTGCCTTCGTCCTCCACGGTGACCACCAGGTGGTAGAAACCCTGGCGCTCGCGGTCCGGCGGGGCAGGGCGTGTGGCAATCTCACCACTGATCCGGTCCATGCGGAAGGTCATGTCCTCATTGCCCTCAGTGATATAGTAGGACAGGACGCTGTTGATCCCGACGTCACGGTCGGTGGCTCTCACCTGGACCACAGCAGTACCCCCACCCACGTTCTGCGGGGAGAGCAGGAAAAAGGTCATTCTGGATGCAAAGCGCCCCCAGGGCAAAGGCTAGCACCTGCTCCTGGGAGCCCAAGGGCTTCACTTGGGCCTTTAGAAAGCTTTGCTCTGTCTACTGTGGCGCACCGAGGGGGAGGATGAAGCTGCTGGTGGTGACCATGCTGTGGGCACCCACTACAGGCCGGGCTGCGTGAATTCACCGACGCTTCTCTGGAACCCTATGGGGTAGGCATGACATCATTCCCGTTTACAGATGAGAAAACTGAGGTACAGAGAAAGCATGTATGCCAGTCACACAGCCTGTCAGGGGCAGAGCCCGGGTCTGAATCCTGGGAGCCTGGCCTGAGACCTGGCCTTTAAAGCCCCCTACCATCCTGCTTTCATGGACGTCCAACCAGGTCCGATACCCAGCGGTGCTGCAGCAAAAACTTCCCTCGAGGCTCAGTCTTAAGAATGAATAGTAAATGCTTTGCTTGTTTAAAAGCAGCTCTCCTGGGGATAAATCCCATTTCCCTATTGGTGGTGAAAGGCCACTTCCTTCTTTCTCTCTCCTCTTGTCTCCTCTTCACACCTCCCACAAAAAGATACTGTGTTCCGGGAGCCGGCATTAGGGTGGGAATTGTGAATGAGTGCGCCAGGCCCCCACCTGCCAGACCCGAGAGCCTCGCGGGCCAGACAGACACTTAAAACAGTTGCGTCATGGTCACTCACACCCACTGCCCACCCTGGACATCCAGCTGTACGGACTCGAGAGCTGCCCTCACCTCGTTCACACTGACATTGTACCCAAAAGGGCTCTCGATCACTGGAGGGTTGTCATTGACATCCAGGACGGTCACCTGTAGGATGTGGTCCTTCTTCCGTGGAGGGCTGCCACGGTCGGATGCTACAACCTGGAGGAGGGAGAGGACTGGATTCAGGGCTAAAGGTAGGGGAAGGATCGGGAATATGGAGTCTGAAAGGGCAGTCTGCCCAGTGGGGAGGATCAGGAGGACAGAGAGGCTCGTGGGTCCATACCTGACCCTGTGTGGCCTGCCAGCCCTGGGCTCTCCCCAGGATTTTGCCTTCTGCCCCACCATTTGGAATCTGATTCCGGCGTGCCCAGTCTTTACCTCCTGATCCTACCCCTGACTGTATTCTGGGCTGTGCCAGCCCCTGACCATGACCTGGGCCTGTGACTAGATCCCGGGCTCCTGCCTCTAGCTTCAAACACCTCTGTTTCACGCATGCCTATCTGACCCCTGGCAAATAGAGAGAGCCTCCTATAATCTTTTCAGCAGTGACCTGGAGTTCTCCCCATAGCCTGAGCCTGTCCCTGGGAGCCTGGATGCTTCCTGGGTGCCTGTGGGGCAGCAGAAAGTACTCTCCAGGGTCAGACCCCTGCAGAAAGGCAGCCCTGGGTCCCCCAGAGTCCTCAGGAAATAGGCCAGCCGCAGCAATTCAGCAATAATGGCGGCCTTTGTGACTCCTCACACCTGCGCTTCCTTCCCAGCTAGGCAGAGGCAGCCAGAGAGGGGTTCTTCTGCCCATTGTACAAGAGGGGAAACCAAGGCCCAGAGAGAGTAAACAACTTGCCCAAAGTCACACTGTTTCTGGAAGAGTCAGGGCTCTATCAGCTCTGCCAGGCTTTCTCTCCTGGCTCCTGTGGCAGGGACAGACACCTCTGCTGCTCCCTGCTCTGGGCCCCCTGAGGACCAGTGACACAGGAAGCTGACTGCCAGGCTGTGCCAAGCTCTCTCCTGGTCAACAGAGACCCTAGGGCAGGGCGGTTCCCACCTTGAGGATGTAGTGGTCTAGCTCTTCTCTGTCCAGAGGCCTGGCCACAAACACTTCGCCAACGGAGTCATTGGTGGTGACAATATCAAAGGCCCTAGCGATGTTGCCAGAGGCCAGGGAGAAGACCACCTGTCAGGGAGGAGGGAGGGTGAGGGGTGAGAAAGTGGGGAGGACAGGCCACCAGGTCAGGCCAAGGGTCTCTCCCCTGCCCTCCCAGGCCCTCTGCTCAGTAAGGGCATTTGGAAAGGGAACATTAGACACAGAGGTGATGGCACCCTTCAAAACGTGTGCGGCAGGCCCACCGAGGCAGCGCAGGACCTGTGGCAGGTTCCTGGGGGCCTCTTCCAGGTCAGCATTAATGGCCTGGGGGCCAGAAGAGTGGGTGTGAGTCCCACGGCGTGGATGTTTCCCAGCACAGGGGTGGGGAGGTACTGAGACTTCTGGGGGCCCTGCTAGAAGCAGGCCCGAGCCGTAGTGTGACATGGGTTCCATCTGGCCCTCACAGCAGCGGTCAGAGGGAGATGCTCTTTTCAGTTTGCAGACAGGAGGCTCAGAAACATGTGACAACTGGCCTAGGTCACACAGCTTGCAAATGACCAAGAGAATGAAGATTTGAACGTCTGTGCTTCTGACCCCAAAGCCAGCCCCCCCAGAGGTGTGCAAGCCATCTTTGCGGGAGCAGAGGCAGAGGGAGACAGGATCTTAAGCAGGCTCCACGCTCGGTGCAGAGTCCAATGTGGACCTTGAGCTCATGACCCTGAGGTCATGACATGAGCCGAAATCAAGAGTGGGCCACTTAAGCAACAGAGCCACCCAGGCGCCCTGAGCAAGCCATTTTTAAATGGTGGAACTTCCTCAAACATACCCCCTGATTCACAGGACAGATTAAAGCAGCAGGAAGACTAGTATCCCCGGTCCTCCTTGTGCGCTGGGTCATCCAAACCCGGCGTGTGTGTGGAGGGAGCACCTCCTGCCGTGGGACAGGCCCCCCAAAGCAGGAGGGAAGAGGAGCAAGTCCTCTCTGAGACCTGGGGCCACATGGGAAGGGCTGGCACACAGGGCTGAGATCCCGAGTGGTTCGTGGCTCCGGTGACGAAGGAGTCAGCGGGAAGGGTGAACCCCTCTGCTTTCAGCTTGCTGTGGGGGGTGGAGCTGTGACCGGCCTTCGGGCTCCATGTTCACTTGACCCAGGCAGGGCCAACAGCCAGCACAGCTCTGCCTCCTCTCCTTGACCACGGACTGGGGTGAGGGCAGGGCGGCGCTGCCTTGGGGCCAGGTGGAGCCTGACTGCCCCTCCTCTGGTGGAGGGAGCCTCCTACCGACAGGGAAGAGCCAGCACTTTTACTTGCTGCCCACCTGCCCGTTGCTGCCAACGTCGGGGTCCCGGGCCTTGACGGTGGCCACCTGCTGGCCCACGGGGCAGTCCTCGGGCACGCTGACGGCCGAGTCGGAGGTGAAGTCAAACTGGGGACTGTTGTCGTTCTCGTCCAGCACCGTGATATAGACCTGGGGGGAAGGCAGCCAGAGACCTACCGCCTCCTTCCGCTTCCTGGCTCCAAACACCAGGCTCCCACCGTGGGCCGACTGGGGCCCAGAGCTCTGCCAGTTCCAGAAAGTCAGCTAGCATTCAGAGCCTGCCTGGGCCGACTGGGACTTTACACGGAGGTGTTGAGGACATTTTTCCTCGCAGTGCGATGGGGGAGGGCTGCACACACTCAAATGCTGGGGTCAGGACAGCAGGGTGGGGGTCTGGGGGGGACTCAGAGGTGGTGGGGCTGAGAGCTGGAAGGCATGGGCCTTGGCTAAAGAGGACAGAGGCTACTCAGCAAAAAAAAAATCCAGTGAGGAATGCCAGCTTGGCATCGGCAGAGCTTCCTGTTTTTTAAGAGGAACTCAGAATCCAGATTTTCATGAGGAATTACATGGTGATTAATAAAAATTAAAGGAAAAACTTATGTGCCGGCTGGTCAAAACACATCTGGCAGCCAGATCTTGCCCGAAGGCCTCTCCGTCGGTACATCTGGATTAGAGGGACAGAAACGGGGCTTTGGAACAAGAGGGGGCCCTGAGGTAGCCGGGTGGTCCCAGTGGGGAGAGGAGAGGAATCTCCCAATGTCAGATAGAAACTGGAAACTTGCAACTTGCACGCAGACTGAGTATTGTTTTGTGACTGTTGCTTCCAGCCCACGGATGGCCACGAGCCCCTTCAGCTCATCGAGGGGAAGGTTCAGATGGGGTGGGAAGGGCTTGCTCCCACCGCCCTGCCCCAAGCCAGACCTCATCCCCTCCTTCCCTGGGCCTGGGGTACAGGGCTCCCAGGCCTGCCTGCCTGTCTTGGGCATACATAGGCCCCCATGGAGAGCCGGGGGACACCTCCCGGCCACAGAGGAAACCCCCTACGTCCTTCCCCTCCTATCAGGTCTTCCTTCTTCTCCATCCTAGCCACGCCTCCGTATCTTTAGGGAGCTGTCAGAACTGCAGGGCAAGAAGCCCAGGCTTGGAGGCAGGGCCAACTCCCCCATTTACTAGCTGTGTGACTTTGGACAGAATGATTCAACCTCTCTGATTTTCCACTTCCTTAGCTGAAAGTGGGGACAAAACACATATAGCACCAGGATGCTTTGGGGAATGAACGAGCAAACAAGAAGTTCAGGGGTGGTACAGGGTGATCCTCGTCCTGCTTCCTGCCTGGCAGACTGGCATGAGCTCACGTGCCAAGGCTTTGCCCATCCATCATGATTTTGGCCAGGGCGTTCTGCGAAGTCCCAGAGCCCCAGTCTGCTCCCCTGTGAAATGGACTCAGTAATGCCCACCATGCTATTCTCAGGGCAGAACCAAACAAGGCCTCTGTGCTCTGATTCCCCCCAACTCTCTCGCTCCACTCGAGGCTTTGTTCAGGCTTCCTGCACTGTTTCCCACCGCAGAGTGTTTGCATATGCTATTCCCTCTGCCTTTATGCTCTTCCTTCTTGGCTGGGTAAATCCCTATGCTTTCTGAGGATCTCAGCCTGAGTCACTTCCTCAGGGAAGCCCTCCTCGATTTCCTTGACATCTTACTACAGACTCTCTCCTATAGCATACGTTGACTGGTGGGATAATTTAATCAACATCCCTCCGCCGCTGTAGCTTATGTTTGTGAAGGCAGGGGCTATGTCTGACTTTGGTTTCCTGTTGTACCCTGAGCCCAGCCCAGAGCCTGGCACACAGTAAGTGCTTCCTCTAGGATGACCACTGTGATGTTGTCTGTGAGGTGCTCCCAGCAGCAGAGAGTCTGCCTCAGTGAGGGAGAACGAGGGCAGGTGTCAAGGTCTATAGAATTAGATCTGGCTCTCTGTTCCCACCCAGGGCCTCATGGTCCAGATCTGCTTCCCCCAGGCCCCAGAGGCCTGAAGGTATGATGCAAGAGCCTGCCCCCGTCTGCCCCTTCCTGCTGCCTCCTCACCCCTCCCAGGGCCCACGGGGGCTGCCGGGGTCAGGGAGGAGTCAGGTATAGGTGAGCTGTGGTTTGGGGGTTCCGGCCTTGCAGAGGAAATGGTGCCACCTTTAAAAGGCCCCTCAGCCTGCCTCCACCCTAGCACCTCCAACAGTGCCTGGGGCCTACAGGGCTGGTGTTTCTGGGGCAGTGGGCCCTGGGGCCGGAGAGGAAGCCAGGGCAGAGCAAAAAGCCACAGGTCGTGCTTCCTGGAAGACGGTGAAGCGACCGTGGAAGTCCGGGGCCTGCACAGGAGTGTGTGCTTAGGGTGTCCCCCAGCCCGCGTGGGGGAAGGGGGCTGCCTGACTACAGAAGGGCTCTAGCGGCCTTGGTGGGGAGCGTCCTGGCCACCCTGGCTGCTTAGCAGGCTCCGCCTGGCTTCAGGTCCCAGACTCCTCATAAAAATGAGGGGCGAGCTGCAACTGGGCCCATTTTATAGATCAGGCTGCCGAGGCCCAGTGAGAGGGCCCCACTTAACCCGAGCCTCAGCTCCTCTGGCTGGGGTGGCCAGGAGCCGGAGCTGGGAGGTGCGGGACACGGTACCTGGCTAGAGTTCACCACTGAGGGTTCTGCTCACCGGCTGCTGTCTGGGAACACTGGGGAGCCGAGGCGAACCATAGAGCTCACGGCTACTCTTGGCCTCATTACCCCAGGCTGGCCCCGTGGATGGAGGGGGCTTTGGGATACAACTAGTCACAACGAGGGCCACTGGAACTGAGCCCCTCCAGGGAGCAGTGGGGCGGAGAACCCCAAGCAGCTGCATTGGGCTCTTAGCCTGGACAGTGGGTTGGTGTCTGTCTGTCTAGGCTAATGTGATAGCGACCCAGTGGGGAGTGAGAATGTGGCTATAACCAAGGCCGTGGATGAGCTGGACGCCCCATGTGGTCGACAGATGCCCTCAGACCAGACTGGCTGGGGCCTGAGCCCAATACATTGTTAATATTCTCGTTATCCCTGCAGGACGCTCCCCTGGTAGACCCTTCCCTCTGGGGACCACCCCCATTTCAACCCCCAGCCTGAGGTCCCCTGCCTGCCTCGCCCACCTGTCCTACCCTCCTAAGACCCTGGCCCGACACCTCTGGCCTCAGCGGTCATCCTCAAAATTCTCTGAGCACGTGGTTCTGCCCCAGAGTCCTCGAGGGCAGTGACTCACACTGTGCCCAGCATGCCGCAGGCCCCAGCCCCGTGGGCCCCACCTCCCACCTACCGCAACACAGTATGCTCCTTCCCTCAACCCCCAAGAGAGGGCGAGGTTCCCCTTTACAGACGCCACTCCCATCATATGCTCCTTGGGGCCTAGTTTTCAAAGGGCTGCTTATCCGCCATCCCCTGCCAGCTTCAGGCTGCTGGCGTGATCCTCACTTTAGACCCAAGGAAGAGAAGCACAGAGAAGTTGAGCAACTCGCTTGCGTCACACAGCAGAGCTGGCATGAAGCCTCCGGGTTCCTTCCATTGTGTGTTCTTCCTCCTCCTTGCTAGGGCCCCTCCCCCGCCACGGGCTGGATCTGGGGAACGTGCCCGAGAGGGGCCGGGACTGGAGTGGTTGAGAAGGGTCTGGAAAGGAACCTGCTGCGGGCCTGTCCATGTGTCTGTCTCCAGGGGAGGCAGGAAGGTGCCTGCCACACAGGGACAGAGCTGGCCCTGGCCACAGCCCACAGTACAGGGGACAGCCCCAGTCCACACGCCACTCACCTTCTATGGGCAGAGCCGGCAGGATGCCAAGAGAGAGAAAAGGCAAGGGTGCCACTGGTTAGCAGTCTGCAGCTCCCCCAGCCCCCTCCCTGCAGGGCTGTGCTGCGCCCCCCCCCCCACAGGTCTGCAGTCTCATCCCCAGCCCGGGCTGCCCGGGAAGGGGTGGCATGACGGCCACAGAACTGTCCTTGGGTGGCCGAAACCCTCACCCACTGCCTGGCCCGTGTGTGGGGTGGCTGGTGAAGATGGATGTTTTGGGGTGCCTTGGGTGGTGATGGGCTCTACCTGTGGGGCTCTCACCCGGGGTCCCACTCACCACAGTGGAGTCCACCTTGGGGCCCCCATCGTCTGCCACCACTGTCAAGGTGTAGAAGTCGCCTTTTTCCCGGTCCACCAGGCCCTTGACCGTGATCACACCCTGCGGGGAGGGGCCCAGATGGGAGAGTGACAACATCGTACTCACAGGGCAGAGGCCGCCCCGCCCCCAAGCAGACCCCTCCCTAATCCCCAGCATTCTGCCTACTTTCCCGCTTCCACGTCGCTCCCTCTGCCCAGCAGAACATCTCCGCGGAACTCTGTTGGCGCAAATCCTACTTCTTTCTCAAATCCCGCTCAGGTGCCCCCTCACCCGTGTAGGCTGCCTGCTTCCCCAGCCCAGTAAGATTCCTGGTGTTCGGGCCCCAGGGAGTTCCATTACACCTGTATTCTAGCTCTTTCCACATCTTCCCCTGTGGTGCTCGGATGTACATCCCTCATTATTCCCACTTCTCCTCCCAGTCTATAAACTCTTTGGGGGCTGGGAAGGGTCTCGTTCATCTTTGGGATCCCAATATTCCCTAGGACAAGACCTGCACACTTCAGTGATTCACATCTTGCCTATTTCCAAAGAAGGGACTCTGATAAAAGACACACCAAAGCAGAGATGAAAGTACGATCCAGATAGTAGATAAGAGACTAGCTGCTACTTAACTAAGACTAGCTATTCTGACGAAGCAATTTATATCTGAGCTTCCTAACAGCCAAGGTAAAAAGAGAAATGTGATGACTTGCATAGCTCTCGTCTAATAACAAGAAGGTAACCAGGTTGCCTAGGTAGAAAGTTTATCTTACCCCCGAATATTGAGAGGGATCATTACAGGGATATTTATCTCAAAGACACTCTGTGACAGAGAGGCCAGTGCCGTGCATATAGATGGAGCTCAAGAAATGTTGGTTAGCTTTAAAAGGACTGTGCTTCCCGCCCCTAAGGAGAGCCCTTGCTGTGCCTGCTCCCAGCCTCCCTCACCGTGACGGAATCTATCTTGAACAGGGCTTTGGCCTGGGTGCTGGTATAGGCGTCGAAGCGGTAGGTGATCTGATTGAGGTTGTCAATGGAGTAGGCCTGGACCCGCATGATCTCAGTGCCCAGTGCCAGGTTCTCCAAGATGGCCGCCTCGTAGGAGGTGTTGGAGAACTGCACGGCCTCGTCCAGCTCATTGAGCAGCGTGACGTAGACACTGCAGAAGCCCTGGTTGAAGGGGGGGGCCTGGTCGATGGCAGACACGTTCATCAGGTAGCTGGTTTTGGTCTCATAGTCCAGGTAATCCACAGTGATGATGAGCCCCGTGCTCTCGTCAATCTCGAACTTCCCCTCCGCACCAGATAGGATGCGGTAATTCACCAGGCCGCCGTCCCCTGCAAGAGGACACAAGAGTGTGCAGTCCCGGGGCGCCTGGGTGGCACAGCGGTTAAGCGTCTGCCTTCGGCTCAGGGCGTGATCCCAGCGTTCTGGGATCGAGCCCCACATCAGGCTCCTCTGCTATGAGCCTGTTTCTTCCTCTCCCACTCCCCCTGCTTGTGTTCCCTCTCTCGCTGGCTGTCTCTGTCTCTGTCAAATAAATAAATAAAATCTTAAAAAAAAAAAAAAAAGAGTGTGCAGTCCCAGATGGGGGTGGGGCTGCCCTGTGGCTTCCCAGGATGCCCACGACACACCTGCTACTGGCCCCAAAGGACTGGGTGAGGGGCCCTGGCTGGCCTGCCCAGTGTGTACTGTCCCCCCACCTCTGGGGGTTGGGTTGTCCCGAGAGACGTGGCAGAGGATGGGGCCAAGGTCTATGTGGACAGCAAGGCCCAACACACACAACCCCTCTGGGGCTTAGCCTTGGCATGAGAGATATGCTGGAGGGACTTAGTTCTGCTTCTGGGGCCTCTAAAGTTAAGCTCAAGTACCAACCCCTCTCCCCACCCCACCTTGGGTATTTGGACAAGTAGCAGTGGGGAAATTAGGGATCTCTTGTATGGGGGAGCTTTCATCTAGAAAGTGTGAGACAGGGGCAGCACCCTCAGAAGTGGCCAAGACTCTATTTGGTCCCTCCAGCCAAAGGGTGCTAAAACCAGGGACACCTTCCCCCATCCTCCCCACTCCTCCACATCAAATCCCAGGGCCTCGGTACATTCTTCGACCAGGAGCTCAGTTGGGATTCTTTAGCTAAGGTCCATAGACTTCCAGGAGAATGGCCATAAAACCACTCAGGAAATCTCAGACTTTCTTGAAACCATTTGCAAAACTCAGAATGGATGTGTATTCTTCTAGGGAGGGACACATAGCTCTCTAATTTCTCAAAAGGATTCCTGACCCAGAAAAGGCCATGAACCATCGGGCAACAGTGACATAGGTGGCCTGAACTGTATAAATGCACCCTGTAAGGCACGGCAAATCTGAGAGTTTTCAGACCGATCTCCCCGTTACCCCATCCTGTGCCTCAATGGGGCTGGGGATGCCGAGAGGGGCTGACGTGAGGGAGGGGCTGGAGCTGGGAAACTGGGAGCAGCTCAGGGAGCCTCTCCAGGGTGGGCAGTGGACCCCTCAGGAAAGAGCTCCTCTTTGGCTGCAACCCCGGCTTGGGGCAGAGGCCCAAATAGCCAGGCCCCATGAAGAGGGCCACCGTGACCTGGCCATGTTCTCCTTTGTTTCGCACTGCTGACTGTCGCTGTCTCTGGGGCTCGGGGTCCTCGGTGAGGGCCGGGCTGCCTTCAGAGCACTCCAGAACACTGCCCCTTGTGAAGCCTGCATGTGTCAGGCCCCGAGCCAGGCCCGCAGGACACGGAGGCACCACTGGCTGGAGGGGCAGGCCTCAGCCAGCTGTGTGACAAGTCCTTTACCTCCCCCAATCCTGCCTGGCCCCCAGCCAAAGGCTAGCCAGGAGCTGCCGACTCCTCCAGTGACCAGACTTTCCAAGCTTGGGACCTCCCCTCTCTCCATCCAGAGATTGGGACAACTCCCCCACTCCAATCCTTCTAGGCCTGGGCATCTGGTGGGGATGCCACCAGGACTGTCCCCAGAGCCCCTCCCCAGCCTGGGAGCTGCCGAATGGGGGAGGCTGTGGCATCCCAAGGATGACGAGCCCCACAGGAGTGGGAGGGACGATTTGTGGAGGGTGACTGCGGAAAGCCGGCCTCACCGGTGTCTCGATCTGTGGCTCGGACTACGATGACTGACGTGCCGACGCCCGCGGTCTCTCTAAGCCCCAGGCGGCTGTACTGCTGCTGTGTGAACACGGGGGCCTCGTCATTGACGTCCTCCACGTACACGATCACCTATAGGAGCCAGACCAGGGGTGGAAGGTCAAGGTGGGGCGGAGACCGGAGAAGTCCCGGGCTGGTGCCTGCATGTGTGGTCACTGCTCTCCTGGGCCAGTGGGGAGCTCCAGATGGTTGGTTAGCATGGCCCCCCACCTTGCACGGTACCGGGCATGGGGCAGGTGCTCGAACGTCACTTGATCTTACTCTTGGCACTGCTACTAACCCTGTGGGAACCTGTGACTAATTAGTGACTCTTTGGGGCCATCAAGTTGCTCAGCCATGAAATAGTAACATATCAGCCTGATAACTCATGCTCTGTGCCACGGCCAGGGTTGTGCGGAAGACAAAACCAGCCAGACTTTGCGAAAGTGCTTTAAAAGGCTGAGGTGACCCCGTTCAACTATCAAAAGCTATCTGGGAGAATAGACACGAAAACGTTCACTCTGATTGCGTCAGAGGACTTCGGCGCTAAGACCCATCTAGATAATCAGGCACGTTCTCTGGGGGCTCTCTCTGCCAGCAGCCAGCCCCCGCGGCTCTTGACGGAGGACTCACCCCACCCCGCCCAGGCTGCTGGAACACACACACACCCAGAGAGCCGGAAGTGCCTGGGAATTATGTCCCCTGGGGCAGCCCTTACCAGTGCCTGACGGGTGTGCAGTGTAAACACTCCGCTTCCTCAGCCCTGATTGCGTAGTTGGAGAGATTCTCGCCAGAGCTCCCCATGGGGCTGAGTCAAAGTTCCCCCGGCTGCCTTTCCTTCCCTGGTCCCACGCCCCTTCCAGCTTTTCCTGAGGACACTTCCTACTTAGCATCTTCCTATCAACTCTTGTCCCAGGATTTGCTTCTGAGGAGCCTGGCCAAGACAGCGGCTCTATCGGAACTGTGCCATTAGCACCATTTTCGCCATTGCTTAGCTGTCCTTTCTTTAAAGAACACATAGGTCTTGCGTAACAGAAGAAAAACAGTTTAAAAGATGTTTATGGAGAGAGACGTATATAGCTAGAGGTCAAGGTTACAGCATGTTTTTGCCACACCACCTGCCCCTGCCCCCTCACATACACACAGGAGCACAGGGAGGGTCTGGCCCAGGGACGCGCAGGACCAGGTCTGTGTCCAGAAGGACCGGGGGGGAGGGGAGGGGGGCACAGACTGTTGGTGCTTAAGGAGCCACAGGGAGGCCCAGGGCCCCTGCCTCTTTTCCCAGATGGGGGGACTGAGGCTCGGGGGCGGGGAGGGACCTACCCAAGGCCTCATGGTAACTGAAGGGGCAGGAAGGAGAGGGGGAACCCTCCTGGTTCTCAGTCCATCGACCCCGACTCCTCTTTGCTCTATGTTGGGGGTGAGCTGGCCTCAGAACAGGAGACCACCTCCTTCCAGGCTGATGGAACCAGGGTCAGCAGGAACTTGCCAGCAGAGGGAAAGCCGCAAATGGAGCGTGGGCAAGAGCGTGCAACACAGACGTCACACGTGCTCACCAGCACTCACGGCAGGCCGCAGCACAGACAATCTGACGGCACTAATGTGGGGTTTCCGATTGATCACCGCCCTTGGGATCAGCCCTGGCTTCTCTCCTGGGCTTAGCTGGGAATTTGCTGGAGAAGTGAGGGGACTTCTGTAGCAGAAATGGTGGTCTGACCAGTGGAGGACTTTCGTGGAAGGAGGGGGTTGCAGGGGGAGGAGAGGCATATGGGGGTAAAGGTTTCTCTATCTTCCAGCTCTTGGGGTTCCTTGCAGCCCTGTTGCGTCATCACATTTTCATGTCCAGACACCCAGAACCCACTATGCAAACTAAAGTGCCCACCCCAGAGCACAGCTGTTCTACAAGCCGGAACCTTCTAAGTTTGGCTTCACCAAGAACTTGGCTGGGAAGATCCTGGGTGGGGTGGGTGTGGGGGAATTTGCATGGATGAATTTCGGGAACTCTCTTGCTGTAAACAGAAACTAACCATCCATCTTTCAAAACTGTGAGCCTTCCCCTTCCTGAGTCTGCTTGTCCAACTGGCCTCTACTCCAAGGGTTGAGGGGGCACAAACAGGGCCAGTCTGTCAGGATGAGAAGGAGGAGGGGGGTGGCATGGGGCCTGGCCGTGGCCCGTGCTCCGCGGGCCGGCTCCACGCCACTATCCTCTTGTCAGTTTCAGCCTTGTTTTTAGCAGCAGAGACACAGGAGGCATAATGGTGTGTGGTTTGCAAACCTGAGAGACACAGATGTACAGGAAACGCACAGGTCTGCCAAGTTCTTATAAGAGGGAGGGCTCAGCTACTGAGCTCCTGGGCCCCCTGGAGAAGCAGCCCCACGGCCTGTGTCGTGCCATGCCCTCCAGTGGGGACAGGGCAGGAGACGCGTGTGCGTGCACATGCATGCTTGCAGGGTGCACGTGAGGCCCCCAGTTTCTAGGAGGGCCTTTCACGCCATGCTCCTGGGCCCTCATCTGTGCTGTCCCTGGTCTCTAAAGCAGGAACTGGAGGACGTGGATGGTCCCCAGAAGCCATCGGCAAGTGATGCTGGGGCAACGCTGGAGTCCCCACACTGTCTTCGGGGAAGTCCCCAAGTTTCTTGGGGTTCAGAGATGTGTGAACTGTGTCCTACAAAGGCTATGAAGCCTCTGCCCTGGGTGCCAGCTCCTAATTTCCCATCTTAAAATGACTCGGGGTGGTAGACAGTGGACTCTGGGCTCTGAAGGGCCTGTATGTGGGGCAGCGGAGTGTAGGGATTGAGAGGGCAGACCTGCGTGGACGGCTTGGGTGTGAAGTCCAGCTCTACCCTTACTGCTATGTGACCCTACACACGGTGGCCAATGCCTCTCTGCTTCAGTCTCCTCCTCTATACAATGGGTATGAAAACAGTGCCTACCTCGTAGGGCTGTTATGAGGGTTAAGTGAGTTCAAGGGCATAAAACACTTAGAAAATGCCTGGCAGAGAGTAATTACCATGTGAGGATTTACTATCCTTCAGGGTTCATGGGGAGCGGAGCAAAGGAGGGTGGGCAAGCAGATATGCTTCCAGCCCCCCACCCCCACCGACCCGCCCAGCCCGGCTTCCATCGGTTTTATGCTGTATCCTGGCCCACTGCATACCATTTTGTTTCAAAAGGTCTGTGGTTAGGGGCGCCTGGCCGGCTCAGCGGGTGGGGCATGCCGCTCTTGATCTTGGGGTTGTGAGTTCGAGCCCCACGCTGGGTGGGTGGAGAGATTACTTAAAAATAAAATCTTGAGGGAAAATAAAAGTCTGTGGCTAAAAAACGTTTGCAGTCACAAAGTCAAGGCTGATAGGAGCAGGCCCTGGAGAGAGGTGCCCACCTGCTCCTGGGAGGATGGGGAGCACAGGGGCCCCAGGGAGGGCTATAATTAGGAAGCTTAAAGTCTAGGTAGCCAACCCAAGCTACACTGACGTCCGTCCCTCCGTGACCTGACGTGGGCCCCACAAAGAGCGTGCTCTGACGTGGGCACACTCATCAGCAGGTAAGCAAAATTCACGGTCGTGCGGGGGAGCGGGGCGGTGTGGGGATGTCCCGGCGCACATTCAGGTAACTGAGCGTGACCTGCCGTCCCCGGGTGCCCCCGAGTCATCCCAAGCAGCCCCAAGGTGTCAACGCCCCAGGGATCTGACCCCCCTCAGCCATCCCGCCCCGGCACATCTCACTCCAAGGGGCAGCTGTAAGGACCCAGCCTGCTCTTTCCATCTCCTTCTGGGGCAAAGCTGAGGGGGTGCCAGCAGGAGATGGGCCAAGGCTGAGTCACCTACTCTCCAGCACCTCCTGCGTGATGATGACCCGGGCGGGCTTCTGTTCATTGTTTCCAGCCTGGGGAAAGAGTGGGGTGGAGATGGGGCTGATAAGCAGCTTGCTTTGCTCCACTCAGTCCTGGGTAAAAGTCCCTGCTTGCTCCCCACCCCGGCTTTTCCTATCTTCCTCCTACTCTTCACCTCTGGGGCCTGACTCACTTTCCACCTGGTTCCGGGGAGGGGGCTGTGAGCTGCTGAGTGTGCAGTGGGGGGAGGGTGGGGTGACCTTGAGAGGTTACCTCAGCCAGCCCCTGCCGCTGGGCAGAAGAGTGCCTAAACCAGCCCAGCCAGTAAGCGGATCTGTGTGTCTACTGTTGACCCATCAGGAAGATGAAGGGTTAATTTGATTTCAGCCACATGGGGCAGAGGCGTGAGGTAAGTCTTGGTGGGCAGAGAAGAATACATTTGAGGGACAGCTGGGAGTGGTAACTGGAATATTCTGGGGGCACTTTCAATGGAAAGTGCACTGAAGCGAGACTTGGGAGACCGGGCTCAAGTCCCGGTTCGATCCCCAGCGACCCCTCCGTACTTCAGTTCCCTCATGTGTAAAACCCAGTTGGCACCATCTCTGTCTCCAAGGTCATACTGGTGAGATTTCCTTGTGAATGGCGTGGGTAGGGGGGTTCATTCTGTAAGGACACCTCCCTTAGGACAGACATCGGTATCACTGACCCCCTTCCACATCTGGAGAAACTGAGGCTCAGAGCAAAATGACACGACCAAGATCCCAGGCTGGGCTTTGGCATCCCCTCCCGCAACCGTAGCCCCAGGTCAGTCAGCACCTAAACCAGTGGTGGCCTGCCCCCTTCGGGCCCCTGCTGGTGGCCGGCTCTGTGCCAGCGGTGGTCTCGGCCCACCTCCGAGGCCGCCGCTGAAGTGTCTGCAGGGCTTCTCGTGCTGCTGACCGCTAGACGCAAGCCCCACCCCGTCGCCCAGCCTCTTACCCTGACAGAGCTCCGCATGGGGCCCAGGTCATGGTTGTAAGCCTCCACTGTGAGCACGTGGGAAGAGTTCCGCTCTCGGTCCAGGGGCCGGGGCCCTCGCATAAGGAGCCCGTTGCTGACGTGGATCCGGAAGTTGTTGCCATGGTTACCTGCGTGGAGGGACAGAGGAGATGCATGGGCTCCGGCCTGGAGGAAGACATAGGGGGCTCATGGCATAGTGGGGGGGAGAAGTGGGGGTGCCCAGACCCCCAGAATTCTGACCCTGCCCAGAGGTCTTGGGAGCCTGACCGAAGCCCACGATGGCAAGAAGTCATCTGTCTCGTGTTGCCCTGGCCTGCAGGATTTGAGGGAGAGGGCAGGAGCCCACCTTGTAGCCTCCTTATGGGAAGGCTGGGGGTCCCCTGACAGCCCCATACCCACACGTGTCAGGGGATTCAATATTTCAGAAAGATCTGGGGCACCACAAAAAGAGGAGCCAAAACCCAATTCTTTGGGGGGGGTTGAATTGAGGGTTTGGGGTATGTCTTTGGGCTAGTCCAGTACCCATTCTGTCATCTTGGGGTAAGAGCACTCTGATTTTCCTTTGGGGATCCAGCCTGCTCCACTCTCAGTCCAGGGGCTTTGTGTCAGGGTGATCTGACCCTGATTCCCAGGGGGGCAGTTCAGCAGATTCTAGTCTCTGGCCAACAGTCATTGGTTCAGGGATGGTCCCACGCGATATGATGGGCCAATGACCATCTCCGGGGGGCTCGCTTCGGGGAGCGGCCCTACCCCAAGGCCCCTCGGTCAGGGTGGTATTCCATATGAAGAACATTAAGAGCATAGCAATCAAATGCAGCACGTTCACTTAAACACCCAACTTGGTGCGAGTGATCCGAGAACGTCCGTTTCCTCCCCTTGCCCACCCGTGCGTATGGCGCTTCGGGCTCCCTTGGCCTCACTGCCCAGACTCCTGGCAGCCTGGAGAAGCCCCGCCACCCTGAGGGCAGGAGCGCCGGCCCTCTCTGTCCTAGGGCAGCCCACTCACCGTGAAGGATGCGGTACCACACACGCCCAAACTCGCCCTCGTCTGCATCTGTGGCTTTCAACTGAGGGAGAACGAGACACGCGGTCACTCCTAGCATTCCACCCCACAGGGAGAGAAGACCGTGTGTGAAGCCCCTTTCCTGCCGCCACACCACCCCCAGCCCACCCGGCACAACCCAGGGTTTCCCACAGAAGCTGGGGGTCTGAGAGAGAAGGACACGTCTGTCTGTCTCGTCTCCCACGAGGACACCCGTTGATGGCAGGGGACCTGCCATCTCTGCTCCTTGATCCTCCGCCAGGGTCCTGGGGAGGATGGGGGAGCAGGTGGAGGATGGCATGGTAGCTCTCCGGATCTGGGCTCGACGAGGTCAGCCCATAGGAACCCACTTTCCTCCTTCAGCCTTTTGAGATCCCCGGAGCCTCATCTGGGGGGCTGGATTGGGTGGCTGCTTCTTGCCCACACTTTCCTGGTCTGAAGCCATTCTGGCCACACTGAGTCCCAGGGGGGCACTGTGTACCATAACAGCCACTTCGCCGAAACCCAGAAATCCCACCTCCCACCGGGTCGCTCTATCTTCAATCACCCACACATTCGCTCCGGTCTGGTTTCAGACCACTCTCCACCCCGCCCCCCCCACCGCCCGTCTTGCTTGGTTGTGCCTCAGGCTCACGCACGGTCTCTGATGGAACTTGGGGGCATGCTGTTCTCACTCAGAGACACTACGCGGTGTTTATCCCTCTTCATACGGAGTCCAGCCTTGAGGCTGCTGGCAGAGTCAAGGTTGGCCCCAAGGCGAGTCCTCTTAAATCAAGAACCGACCACCTACTCTCCCCGCTATACACCTGAAGTGAGTAGAGAGATTGCTCCCCTGGAAGGTGATGCAGGAAGTCTTGACACCGCATGGCTGGGAAGTCCCAGGGCCTCGGGATCTTGTCTCGATTGGTGGTGAATTGCTTTGTGATGCCCTGGACCCCACGCTTCTTCTGGATCTGCCCTCCTCTCACCACCTCTCACTGCGACCCTGTGGTACGCACTGGGGCTGCCATGTTCTTACGGACCATGGCCAGCAGTGACTGGTCCGGGAGAAGGGACCTGATCGAGACTGGGTCAATCTCACCCTTCGCTGCAATTTTGGACCTTGGGCCCAGAGAAAGAGCAAGTCCATCTTCCTACTGGTGAGAACTGAGACTATGTGAGCTCATCTCCTCGCCAGCTCTGCCCCAGCCGCACGGATCTCCTGACTACTTCTTGAATGCTAAGTGCGTGCTGTTTCCCCCACTGGCCAGCTCTCCCCCAGGTATCGGCATGCTCACTCTCTCATGTCCTCCAGATCTCTGCTCAAATGCCAGCTTCTCGTCCGGCCTTCCCTGAGCCTTCTCTGTGGAATTGCATTCCCCACTCCAGCACCTAGGCTGTCCCCACCCCCACCAGCTGCTGACATACTGCATCCTTGCTTAGTGTCTATATTCCCACAGAAGACGGGCCTTTGTCCACTGCTATCTCCCCAGTCTCCAGAACAATGGCCCTGGCACTGTGCCCACTGTGTTGTATTTCTGGGGCCTTGGAGGAGTTCCTTGAAGGGGAAGCTGCTCAAGACTTAGGCTCCTCTGCAGGGAGCTGGCTGCTGGGGAGGCTGCGGGGACACGCTGGCTTCCGGGAAGAAAGAAGGCTGGGGGAAGGGCATGCGTGTGTGGGTGTGCGTGTGTGTGTGTGGGGGGGGTACGTGGGTGTGCGTGCGTGTGTGTGTGTGTGTGTGTGTGTGTGTGTGTGGTGTGGGGAGGGCTGGAAAGCCACCACCTGGAGGGGCTCCAGGAGCCCACCCAAACTATAGGAGCAAGCCATGGCTGTCCCTCAATCCTGTGCTTTCTGCCCTAAGATCTCTCGGACCTTTGAAAATGTCTCTCACCCCTCACTTCTGTAGCCAGACACCTTCAAAGGGCAGGTGTTTTCCTGGGAAGCTGAGGGCAAGCCTGGAAGGTGAGGGGCCCAGAGACGCAGGAGGGGAGGAGGGGCCCGGGGGGTTGCCAGGGCTTCTCCCTCTGCTGTTGGGCTGCAGCCCCTCTCCCCTCTTCCCTCTCCCGGGTAACCCGGAGGCTGGCAGGCACTGAATAGCAAGCCGTTGGCTGCCGACCATACCATTCAGACACCCGATGGGGGAAGGTGAGAGCTGCTGCAGAGACTGGGAAACCCTCCCCATGGCTCCCCAGTGCCTCCACCCTGGCCCCTTCGAGGGCTCCAAGGAGACAGGCTGGAGTGAGGCCCTGGGAGGGCTTGGGAGCGACCGGGCTCCTCTGCATGGCTCCCCTCTCCCTCTGCCCGGTCCAGTTGCCATCCCTACCCTCTTGGCTGTCCCCTCCCCCAAGGCAGGGCCAAAACTCTCCCAGACAAAGCCAGGGCTAGCTGAAGAGTGAGTGAAGACGGCCCGCTCTGCCCGGCCTGGTTGACTGAGGGGCACAGGGCACGGCAGAGTCCAGGGCAGGCTGGGGTCACGGTTGGCACCTGCTGCTCCTTGGCCCTCCCGTGGACAGCTAAGACGACCTTTCTACCCAGCTTGGGACTGCTGAGCGCTGGCTCTGAGGTCAGTGCTCGGGGGACTGCAGGAAAAGGCTTGGTGAAGAAAGTGGGGCCAGACCCTTGCTGGGGTACTCTGGGGAGGATGTGAGTGTGCGCTCAGACCTGGGGAATCCCTCTGCTTTTGTAGAGAGTGGAAACGGCCCAGTGAAGGATAGTGACTAGCCCAAGGCCACACAGCAAGATGTATTCTGAGGCTAGTCCCTCTGCTCCAGCGGGTACTGCACTATGGAGTTCCAAGGAAAGAAAGAAGGTTCTAGACTGAACTTGCTATGTCTAGAGCAGGGCCTGCCAGTGTGCCCTGGGCTTGTGGGCAGGGAGAAGCTTCAACTGCCCTTAAGACTATCCTAGCACTGGTCTGATGGAGGCCTCTTTTCCCTGCAAGCAGCTGGCCCTTGGAGGATCAGAGGGGCTGCAAAGGGACCGGTGTGTTCCAGGGCGGGTGGCTTGATATTTTCAAGCGCTTTAGACTCTCTTGCTTCCGAGAAAACTATGAAAATGCTAATTATACCCTCATTTATCTTTTTATTAAAGTGCTTGCCCAGGGACCGAAGACTGGACCAGCTTTGCTAGCCCGATCGGATCTCCAGATCCATGTGAGGGCCTTGCGATAATATCAGGGCTAACAGGATTGAGACGCCTCCCACTTCTGATTGTCCTTTTCTCACTCCCTGCCAAATACTGTCCAGAGGACGATAGAGGGCCAGTTTTCTCCCTGTGGGAGATGGTGGTGGGCACACCCCATCCCTCTCCATGCTCATATTCAAGGGCGGGCCAACCCACGTATGGCTGCCCAGCCAGAGCGCTTTCTAGGCCCAATGCCTGAAAGGCAGAGGCCGTGGGCAGCTAGACAGGCATCAAAATTTCCAGCTGGGAGCTGGGAGGGGTCGTGTTCTGTCTGGAAACGCTGGAAGGAGTGGTGGCAGGGAATGGGTGGGAGGTGGGGGGGGGTGCCCTGGATGCCCTAGTTGGCTGGGCGGAGGGCGAGGCTGCAGGCAGGAAGGAGGCTGAGCACAGGGAGCCGGGAGTGAGGTCCTGCCGCTGCTGGTGAGTGCCTGGGGTGGGGACGGGGGCTCCAGAGGGTGGGGGCAGGGTGGCCCCTCTCTGGTCCCCACTGCCTGCTGACACAGACTCTGCAGCCCACGTTCAGAGGCTTGGCATGACTCCGCTGAGCGCCATGCTAGAAACTCAACTGAAAGCTTATTCTAAGCTGCGAGCTGGGGGAGAAGGAGGGCAACTTGCCGTCCCTCATCACAGGAAAGTCTCCAAGGTCAAAGAGAAAGAAATGATGGTTTTTTACTAAGACCCTCTTTGGGACTTCCTGTCCTGTGTCTGTAGAAATCAAAGGTCATCCATGCTGGCCTGCGACTGGAGGTATGCCTGTCTGTTTTGTGTGGCTTGTTCTAGCATTTTAAATATTTGAAAATTCATTTCAAATTTTTGGGGGGTCAAGTTTGTTTACTTTGCAGTATATCCTCCCTCCCCCGCCCCTCTCTTGCTTTAACCAAATTTGAATCAGTTGTCAATATTTAAACATCAGGGACATTTGCCTGAAAAATCCAGATTTCTGGCTTCTCTTGGGAAACTGGAAGGGCTGACCACACCAGGCCAGCGTTCCATCAGCCTGGCCGAGGCACCCCCACCTCTGCGAGGGGGCTCTCTGCGTAGACCTGCCACCAGCCCTCTGTGGTCACACGTTACCTAGTGGTCAGGCTCCATGGGTATTTTCATCTGCAACCCCAGACATATTGAACCGGAAGCTCAGTCGGATTTTCCATCTCCAGAGATGCTCCGCTGAGGTCCCTTTAGTGGAATAGTCATGAGTGATAACAGGTGACTGGTGTCTGGGGGACGTTTTGAGCCCCACCTTGTCAACTCTGGAGCTCTCTTGGTGGATTATTTCTCACCTGTTCTAGGAGCGGCTCAGTGATCCCAGAGGACTGGGTGCCATAGGGCCAGGAGTCCGGAAACCTGGTTCCGGCCTTTGCTTGGCCATGGCTCACAGTGTGGGTTTGGGCTTGGCCTTCCCTTATTTGGGTCTCGGTTTCCTTACTTGTCATGGGAGCAGGCTGGGCTGCAGTGGGAAGCACTAACAGGAATGCCCAGGGGACCAGGCAGGTGAAATAAGGTGTGTAGTGGACCTGTGGGGGAGTATGGTGATCTGGGGGCCAGATCTGTCTGAAGGGGGCAACTGCTGCTCGGCCTCAGCTACTGGGTGCCAGGCAGCAACTGGCCCTGTGTTGCCATTGTCGAAATTCTGGAATTTCAAGAGAAGCCAGATATCTAGATATTTATGTGAAATCGCTTGGTTTTAAAAGTCTGTGACTTAAAATATTCACAATTAATTGAAATTCATAAAAACACTAGAACGACCGAAGAAACACACCTGTAGGCCAGCCACCAGTTTGCAGCCCCGACGTTAGATAATTGTCAGGGTCCTTGCCAGCGGCAGCATCCTGTAACTGATGACTTGTTCCAGGTCAGAGAGCAACCAATTGATGGAGTTGGTTGTATGTTCCCAGGTTTTCAGGTGTAAGACTGTTGTAATTCATGAGAACTGATTTTCCAGGCCAAGAGGCATTACCCTCCCATCTCCTCTGTGGCAGGTGGGCAGGGGATATAGAAGAAAAAGGAGCTGGGTTCAGGCCCAGCTCCATCCCTTTCTGCGTGTGACCTGAGACGTGTCAACCTCTCTGGTCCTCACTGTTCCACCCTGTAAAATGGCCATGATGCTGTCCGCAGCTCATTGAGCAGCACGCGGCTCCCATCAACGTGCCCTTCCCTTGCCCGCCCTGGGTCCAGCTGCATTGCCTCTGAGCTCCCGTCCCCTTCCTGTTGCAGGAGCCATGAGCACACAGCGTCCCAGCCCCCTCGCCTTCCTCACGGCTCCTGTCACGCCCGGCAGCCCCACAGAGGCAGCTGACCCCCTCCCCATGCTCATCGCCCTCGCCTGCATCTTCCTCCTGCTGGCCAGCTGTCTGCTGTTCATGACCCTCTGCAAACCGGCCGCGCTGGACCCGACCCAGCGCCGGGCTAGGGAGTGCATGCCCCACCACCCCGGGAGCTCCAGCGAGCCGCAGCTCAGGCTCTGGAAGCGCCTGGGCTCTCTGCGCCGCTCCCTTCATAGCTTCCGCCGAGGCAGGCCTGCTCCCCGACGCCCCCTGCCGGGCTGTGATGACGGCCGCGACTGTGACTGCACAGAATCTACCAAGATGTGACCGGGTGGCCCTGCCTGCCTCGGACAGAGCCTGGAACCTGGGGCTGCCGAAGGACGTGGGCCACACGTTCAGCCCCAGTGGTCCCGTGTCCCTGGTCCCGTGTCCTTTCCCAGAGACAGCCCTGGGAGGAGAACCTGGCTCTCTGCGGACCCTCTAGTGGCTGCCGGCTGAAAGACTGCCGGGCCGACTGCGGGGCCAGAGGGGGCAACGTGGGGCCCCCAGTACCGCCCTCTGGCAACCAGGCACCAACCACCCCCGGGAAACAATGCCCCTGCTTCTCAACAGAAGTCCCGCTCACCCTCCCAGGTGCCAAAGCCCAGCCTGGATTCCAGTTTGAGCTGCCAAATGGCCAAAGGTTCCCTCCAGTCAAATGAAATACTGTGCCCACATGGGGGGCAAGGTACTGTCTTGCCCTCTGTGCCAACTCAGTGCCCAAGGCAAGAGGAAAGCCAGGGACTCCTCTCCTTGGAATTCCTGGGCCCCACCAGCATTCGCCTAATAATCCCTGGGAGCAGTCAGCACCTTCGTGGTGGGTGAGATGCCTGGGTGCCTCCTGGGAGGAGGGCAAGCAGGAGGCTTCCAACGCTGCCCAGCCAATCGCCATCTTGACAGCCATCTTGGTGGCCCCCCTTGGAGGTGCTGACGTTACAATGGACCAGGAAGGGGCTGAGAATGGGTTAAGGAGCTCCTTGAGATGTCAGGACCCGTGCTGTGTCAGAGTGGAGGGAGGCATTGCCAGAAGCTAGAGGTGATGCCGCCTGGGCTCTGAGGACACGCCATAGTGCTCCTGCCCCACCCAGGGCAGGAGGCATCCTCCCTTTGGGGTAGGAGGGTCCAGACCTCTCCAGGACAGCACCCCAGGTTTGAAGCACACGAGGTCTGCTCTCTGAGTTTTTGGCAATTACATCATTGACTGGCTACCTGTCAAAGCAATCCCACCCTAGAGCGGACTTCTCAGCATTCCAAACCCCCAAACTCTACCCAGGGCCGTGGCTGTACATTCTGGGTCCCAGATTTGGAGAACGGACAGAGTGGTTCTGAGCTGTCTACCTCCTGCTCCCAGAGAGTCAGCTTGCCAGGGCTGCCTGGTGCCCTGCCACAGGGCTGCCCCAGCCCCCCTGCTGTGACTCATGGTGCGGCCAGCCAGCCAGGTCTTCTCAAAGAGGGAGCTCCAGCTTTGCCACTTCTTCCCAACCGTTCCAGCTCCAGAACCATCCCTGGTTCCCAACTGCTGGCTAGAGAAAGCCAGAGCTCTCTAGTCTGACGTTCAGTGCCCTGGGAGCTGGCTCCAAACTATCTTTCCAGCCTCACCTTGATCCAAGCCTCCAGACAAACTGAACTTCCTGCCCTCCCCAGGCTGTGGCTTATGCTGCGCAAGGCACCCCCTCCGTGAGGCCACCTTTGCTCCCCGGCTGAAAGCCACCTCCCAACTGGAACCAGTCCTACTCTTTCCATCTCTCAGAGGGAGGGCAGGGATCACTTCCTCTCAGCGGTGTGGGCGACCCACATCTATGTCCCCTCCTTCCTACGGGCCTGGAAGCTTGCACGGAGTGAGACTACGTCCAACCTCTCACGGGACCAGCTCCAGGCACAGAAGTATGAACGTCATCTCCATCTCCAGAGTGAAGGGTGGCCCCACCTCAGTGTGTCCCCACTCCCAAAGCTTAAGGAGTCCTGGGGGGGGGGGGCATCTTCTTCCCTCACGTGCCCCTAGACAGAATCTTTGTCTCCGGACATGGTGGTGAGGTGAGGCTCACTGTACCTTCAAAGAGTGAGGTCACCTTGGCCAGAAACTTCCAGGGCCTTGGAGAAGTCACTAATGTCTGAACTTCTCCCTTAGAAATGGGGAGAATCGGGGCTGCCCTGTCTCACTCCTGGGCTCTAGGATTTCAGGCTGTGTCATGTCAGGTAAAGAGAAACCAATTCTTCAGGTTTAGAAAGAGGGGCAGGCCTCATTCCACAGACATTTGTTACCCTCTCCCCTTCCGGCTTGTTAACTTTGTCCTGGTTCCCCTCCCAGGGCCTCCTGACACACCCCAGGATGAATCTGGCCTACAGTCACTGGCCCAGCACTAGGTGCTCTCTTCCTGGAGACCAGGGTTGGGGGCAAGGCTTCCCGGCGGGACTGAAGGAGATGCGAAAGCTGGGGATGGACAGGGGGACCCTCACAGTACTGGCCATACTCCCAGGCATGTCTCCACTTTGGTCCTGGGAGACGGTTGGTTAGTGGGGTGGCCGGTGTGAGGCTAGAGGAGAAGCTGAGCCCCAGAGGAAGCTCAGGGCTTACTCCTTCTGGAACCGGCCCCGGCCTCTGGTACATCCCTGCAGTTTCCTGGACTCTCCGGGCCTCTGGGAGTCAGAACCCTGCTCCCAGCCCATTCCCTGCCAGGCCCCCGGCTCCGACGCAGGGAGCTGGACATGCTTCCAGCCCCTCCTGATCCTGGGAGCCTGCCCCAGTGGACAGGCCCAGATTTGCTGCGTTTGGCTCAGCATCCGCCTCCACAGCTGGCGAAGAGGGTAATCCCGGCCTCCCTGCCCACCCAGAAACGGAGGCGTCCAGGGCCAGCTGGGGGAGGGCACCCGAACCTCCTTTTCAGGTCCTCCCCTTTCTCCCTTGGAGACTCATAGCCCTCGCTCCTGCTCCCTGGGCAAAGGAGCTCTTTCTTCTCGTGCCTGTTTACTTCCCAAGAGGGGAGCTTTGGCCAAGGGCCCCATGAAAGCCTCTCTGTTCCGGGCCTCGCTGGGCCCTGGCCATCTCCCCTCACCTCCTTTCGGGAAAATGTGACAGCTCCATCCCCTTGCTGCTTTGAAAGGCCCTCTGGGTGGTGTAGGGGAAGAGGAGAGGGCTTCCTTCTGTTTTTGGGGGGAGCCGGGGTGCTGTCGTAGGCAAAAGAAACTAAAGGCCTGCTCTCCCCAGGAGGGAGGACGGCGCCTGGCTACTTCCGGGGCAGCCGCTGGACCCTCTCCTGTTTCCATCCCTCCACGTGGCATCCGGGCCACGATGACACCGAGCCTGTATGCAGCCCTGCCTGCCCCCAGCCCACCAGCTGCCCCAGGGGGCTACGGCCACCTGCCTGCACGATGCTGTGTCCCTCAGGGATGTCCTCGGGGACGCTGGCCTCATAGCTGCTCTGCAGAAAGATGGGCCGGTTGTCGTTCACGTCCAGGACGGTGACAAACACGGTGGCCGTCCCCGTGCGCCGCTTACCTACGGGGCCGTTGTCTGTGGGAGTCGAAGGCGGACGGGTCGTTAGCAGCTGCCTGACGGGCAAATTCCCTGGGCGTGTATCCTGTTCATGCCACCCACTCTGGCCTTTGTGAGGGGTGGCTCTTTCCCTTTTTAGATCGAGAACAGCACTAACAAGGCCTACCATGTCCCAGGCGCTCTTCTAACTCGTTCAGTCCTCACAGGAAGCATGTGCAGTAGGTGCTGTTATTATCAGCCCCACTTTACAGAGAAGGTCACTGAGGCACAAAGCGGTTCCTTGGTGGCCCCCAGAACATAGACCCATGTCAGGTCCCTGGCATCGTCGGAGTGCAAACTCATTAGGAAAAAGTGTCTTTGAAGATGTAACGAAGTTAAGAACCTGGACCTGGGGTATCCCGGACTGTCTGCGTGGGCCACAGACCCAATGACAAGGGTCCGTAAGAGGAAAGGGCAGAAGGAGATTCGATTCAGAGAGAAGGTCATGTTAAGTCAGAGGCACGGACTGGATTTTGCAGGCACGAGCCAAGGAACACTTAGAGCCACCAGAAACTGGAGGGGTCAAGGAGGGGATCCCCTCTAGAGCCCCTCAACAGCAGAATGCAGCCCTGCTGACACCTTAAATTTTGAACTTGTGGCCTCCAGAGCCATGAGGAAATAAATTCCTACTCTTTAAAGCTACCTAGTTTGTGGTAACTTGTTGTAGCTGCCCGAGGAGAAGGAAGCGGGTACGGAGGTCACCAGCCAACGGCTCTCAGGGCCAGGCGGGTGAGACCCGCGGGTGCACACGTGGGAGGGCCGACCCCGACAGGCAGCTCGGCTCTCTCCAGCCCACAGTGGACAGGCAGAGGGTAGACCCAGTGACCCAGTGACACGAGGTCTTCTGATCTCTCCAGAGAAACTGAACATCTGAGCTTCTTCTTCTTCTTCTTTTTTTTTTAAGATTTTATTTATTTATTTGACAGAGATAGAGACAGCCAGTGAGAGAGGGAACACAAGCAGGGGGAGCGGGAGAGGAAGAAGCAGGCTCCCAGCAGAGGAGCCTGATGCGGGGCTCGATCCCATAACGCCAGGATCACGCCCTGAGCCGAAGGCAGACGCTTAATGGCTGAGCCACCCAGGTGCCCCTGAACATCTGAGCTTCTACATAAAATCTCCTGGTTTTTCAATGTTCCCAGCTAACTGTCATTCTGTATGAAACAAGATACAGGTCAAACACGCCTACAGGACAGAGTGGGCCTCTGGGCCCTGGGCACTCAGGGACATAAGTCCTGCTCGATTTCTAAGCCTAAGGCGTCCAGGGGTTCTGCGCCTTCGGTTCCCTGCAGGACCCTCCCAGGGCTGGGGATGTGGCTCAGCCCCAGGGGCGGCTGTCAGGTTGCCGTCCCTGGAGGAAGGAGCGTGTGCCCTGTGCTACCTGTCCGGGTGAGGGTGGTCAGCCCAGGGAAGAGTACAGGTAGCTGGCGTTGGCTGCGGAAGAGGGGTGACTCCGTCCTTCTTCCCAGGCCAGCTGACCACATGCTGGGGCACAGTTGCCTCTCCCGCGGTAGGTGATCTTGCCGTCCTAAGCTCCTCTCCAAGCCCAGCCTCCCACTGCCCTGGAGGTCCTGCTTCCTTGGCCCGGCTGAGGACAGTATGCGCTGGCAGGCCCCATCCCAGGCCTGAGCCTGAGTCCTCTCCTCCTGCCAGATGCTTGATGCAGCGGGAATGAGGGGTCTGGGCATGGGTGGGCTGGGAGGGGCTGCTGGCTGGAAAGAGGGAGGCACAGAGAGCTCACTCCCTCTCCCCTGCAGCTTTACTGCAGATGTTGGACTGGGTGCTCCTTGGGGGGGAGGGCACAGGCCTCCTCACACCCTTCTTCCCATCCAGAGCCTTCATGGGCTCCCTACTGCCTAGAGACCAGAGCCCAAGTTGCTGGCCCAATGTTCAGGCCTCTAGGAGCGGGCCCTACCTGACTGCAGCCTCCTCCGACCCAGTGTACGTCACGCCATGAGCCGGCTGCTCACACACACGCACACACATGCACGCATGCACGCACGCACAGCTCTTTCCCACAGCCAGCTCTCTGCCTGGGCTGGCTCCTCTGCCTGAAAGGCCCTCCCCGCTTCTTGACTTACTGAAACCTGACTTGGCCTTCAAGGTGGTGACAGGCAGGTGTCTGTCCAGTCCTGGAGAACCCTCTGAGAACCCTACCTTCCTCACTCTGAGGCCTGGGCTTCGGGGCAGGTCTGCCCATCCGCCGGCACCAGAGACAGACATGTGATTAAGGTCTAACTAGCACATCTCTCCTCCCTTGGCCTAGACGAGGGCTTCAGGGACAGGCTCTGGGGCAGATGAACTCCTTAGAGCTCCTTGGGGGCTTCAGCTGGGAAGACCAGCAAAGAGACAATGCTCTCTCCCTGCTGCTGCTCTTGAACCCAAAAGGATTAAGGCCAGGGCTGCAGCAACCACTGGCCACTCCGTCAGCCAGAGAATGAGGGCAACACACGGAGGCAGAGCTGGCCACTGCGGAGAGACTGAGGCCTCATGGTACCACCCGGGCCCCAAATCCAGTCCTACCTGAAGCTCCATCGCCCTATTGACTGGTTTTGTGAGCCCATATTGCTTAAGGTAGCTTGTTTTAAAACTTGCAACTGAGGGGCGCCTGGGGGGCTCAGTTGTTAAGCGTCTGCCTTCGGCTCAGGTCATGATCCCAGGGTCCTGGGATTGAGCCCCGCATCGGGCTCCCTGCTCCTCTGGGAGCCTGCTTCTTCCTCTCCCGTTCCCCCTGCTGGTGTTCCCTCTCGCTGGCTGTCTCTGTCAAATAAATTAAATCTTAAACAAACAAACAAAAAAAACAATAAAAAAAACTTACAACCGAGACTCCTAACTGATCCAAAGACATTCCCAGCTGCCTCTTCCTCTAAGAAGGCTTTCTTGATCACACCCTTCCCCTAACATGTTTCTACATCCCTTTGTGCCTGATACTCTGGGCTCTCCCCCTCCCCCTTTCTGCCTCACTTGGCCTGGTGTTGCAGTGATCTGTCTACACCCCACCATCTGAGCGGCTTGCATGTAGCACTGCAGGCTAAGCCCCCGGCCCGCCAGGGCTCAGTGATACGCTGGATGTCCGGCTGCCCTTTCTCCACTGACGTCAAGACACAGCCTCTGCTCAAGGCCTGGCTCCTGGGGCCAGGCCCGGCTGGCCCTCGAAGGGCACCCCACTAGACTGCCCAGAGCCATGCTGGTGGTGTGCAGGTAGGGTTGGGGCATACCGATGGCCTCCAGGACAAGTGTGTATGCGGCTGTGGTCTCCCGGTCCAGGCTTACTACTGTTCTCACAACGGCGTCACGGTAGCCAACGCTGAACTTCCCATCCACGTTTCCACCTGTGGGCCAAAGACAATGAAGCCTCTGTGAGGAACCAGGGAAAGGGCGGTGGCACCCCAGCTCTGCTCCTGGGCCAGGACATTCCAGGGGTAGTCGGGGAAGAGAAGGCCATGCTGCCCGTTTAGCCCTGCCTGAGGACAGGGTTCAGGGGGTGGGGGTGGGGCTCTGATGAGGGTGTGGCTTGTGTGGGCTCAGGTGGGGGTGCCAAACGCCTGAAATCATAAGGGGTGAACATTCATTAAGCACCTTCTGCATACCAGGCACTTCATGTGGATTCTTCCATCTCATTTGTACTATCATAAGACCACTTCGCAGAGAGGGAAATCAGTCCTTTAGTGAGGCTATGTGTGTTGCCCTGGGTTACAGTCACCTAGTTTGGGTGTAAGACTCCAACCTGGCATTCTGATTCCTGAGCCTGCATCCTTCACTCTGCCGCCTGCCCATCAGGTAGGAGTGTCTGAGCAGTTAACCTGGGTTGAGGCTTTTATAGGTGGCCGGGGACTTTGGGTCAGCTAAGATTTTTCCAGGTCCCTAATCTTGGACTCTCTGAGTGGGGACTCCTGGAGGCTCCATGGAGTGAAGAGTAGGGGCAGGTGGCCAGGGTGGGATGTGGGAGGGTCTCCTCTCCAAGGTGGACAGGAAAGGACTCCATCTGAACTGTGAAGACCCCTCCTCAGCCAGCTGGCAGGCTATGTGGCATTCTGGGCAGCAGAGGGCGCTGAGGCACCGGCCTTGGGCCAGCTTGGTCCAGGACCCTGCTCGGCTCCTTGAAGAATGAGCAAATTAAAATCTAAGAGTCCCAGCTGGGAGGGCTCTCAGCAGGTCAGCAGGAACTGGCCACTTTGGGGTGCTGGGAAATCATCCTGGGAGCTGCCAGGTGCTCTCTTTTCCTTACGGGGTTTGCCCCTGGGGAAAAGCCCTGACCCCTTTGTGGATAGTCTGAAGCACCATTCACATGGACAAAATCTGGCTCCTAGGGGGTGGGGGAGAAACTGAGGCACCAGTGGTGCTGGGTGCTGACCCGTGACTGGTCCACGTGGGGGGGGGGGGGTCTTTTCTTGGAGAAGTGTTGAGGACTAGACTGTGAAGAGGCGGCCTGAGGGTGCTGGGGCTCTTTAGGGAGGAGAGGGAGGGAAAGATCTGGAAAGGAGAGGCTGAGGGCTACTGCAAGCAGGGATGGGCTGTGAAGCTGGGATTCCTTGCTCCAGGGGCAGAGGCGTCAGGGAGAGTGGTGCGTGCACTGAATGCATGTGCAGACACCTATGTGCATACAAGCTGGTGGGTAACGAGGCTGCAGGCAGGCCATGGACAGAGAGAAGACCGAGCCAGTAATGTGGCTGAGGGACAGCTAAGGAATGTGAAAGAATTGCCCCCCAGCATCCCAGCATCTCAGGTGTGTCTGGGACTAAAGCATGCTGGGCAACCATTCTAATCCAGGCATGACTAATACACGGCATGTTTACCACCACCTCCCAAGCCTACCGTCACGGCAGATATCAGTAATTGATCATGACCCCCCGTTCTCCTGTTGAGCCAGGACATGGCCTCATAGGACTTCTCCACAGCTCTCTACTGGGTATTTGTGAGCTAAACCCATTTTATTTAGAAATACTGAAACCATCAGTCTCTAAACAGACAGGAATTCTCATGAGTGAAGGGTCCCTGGGGAAGGACAAGACCACAGTCTTCCAGTCACGGCTTTATCACCTTGACATGAGGGTGGAGGGGGGCAGGGCTCCTCCCCAGGAGTCATGGGCTCTACCTCCCTCCAGACTGAACCTCGGTAAGTTCCCCCAATTTCTGAATAGGTTTGGGCGGCCCCCAGGGAGCCAGGCCAGAGGAGGGTGGCGGCAGGGCACCTGTGATGAAGTAGCTGAGCTCGGCATTGAGGCCCGCATCACTGTCCGTGCAGTTCAGCCAGACCACCCGGAACTCGCGCGGCACGTCCTCGGACACGGACACGTTGTATGTGGCCGGGAAGAAGGTGGGCGTCTCGTCGTTCACGTCCAGCACTGTGGGCAGAGTCAGCGCACGGGGCTAGGCCTGGCTTCTGCTCCAGGGAGCCCGGCGCCAGAGGCGGTGAGTGACACGTCTC
>NW_024426885.1:53635607-53807058 GCF_017311325.1 Ursus maritimus
CGGTGGTGAGCTGAGGGCCCCACGCCTGCCACGGTCAGGGCAGAGCTGACCAGAGCTCCTCGGCCTCCTACGGCCCTGTTCCCCGGGCGGTTCGGCGCTGCTGCGGGCATCCAAGCCAGGAGAGAAAACCCCAGGGCCTCTCTCCAGTACGTGCCTCACAACAAGAGCGGTGAGGACGACGGCGAGGACCGTGACATCTCAGCTCTTCCCCCGCGTCGAGCCTGTGCTAAGTGCTTCCCAGGCAGCACCCTGTGTGCCCCTCCTAACACCCTCAGGAGGCAGGCATTCTTAGACACAGCAGATCGGGGAGGGGACAGGAGCTCAGAGCAGTTGAGTCACTTGTCCAAGTCACATAGCAAGTGGGTGGCAGGGTTGGGGTCTCGGGGAGGCCCACCCCTAGTCTGTCATGAGGTCCCAGGAAAACAGCTGGCTTTGAGGGTTACTCCCACCCCCCTGCAAGAAAAGTTTAATTTCCCTTAAAGATTTGTTTTCTCAGCTGATGGGGCTTGGGACAATCTTCACAGTGAAATGACCTTACGTCCCCACTTTGGCTCCTCGTTGTGATAACACCAGGAGAAATGATGGGCTTGTTTAAGGACCTGGCTTCTGCGGAGGCGTGGAGAAAAAGCTTCTCTGAGAGGACTGAGCACCTCCCTTGCAGTCACTGGCACACAAGCGGGTCCCCACACTGGCACCGGGAACCCACAAGGCAAGCGTGGGACCAACAGATGAGAGAACGCCTGGGCATAGCCTGTGACTAAGGAGGGCACACGGTTGTACGGAGCTAACCCCCACCGGCCCCGAGCCCGCGGAGGCCGGCAGCAGCCAGAGAACAGGCCCCATCTTGCCCGCCACGCTCTGTACTTAATTTCCCTGTGGTTAGTGCTGCCCCTTTGGCAGCAACTCGAGCCAATGTCCCTGCTTTGTCCCAAGGATTAAAGATACGACCAGAACAGAGGAGCAATCCTAAGTGGCCTTGGCCCTGCCCCTCCCCTGCCTGCAGCTAACCCCGAGGGCCCCACCCACCCCTGCGCAAGTCCTCTCTGCTGTTCGCCAGGTTCAAAGATGCTGGGAGGGATCGGGAACCTTGGCAGTGGGTCCAGGCCCCGGGGGGTACTGAAGGCAGTGGCTCGGTGGGGAGAAGGCTCTGCTGGCATTTTGGACTTGGTGGAGGCAAACACTGTGCTGAATGGCATGGTTGAGGAGGTGTCCTCGTTAGCAAGGCACCCTGTGTCCCCACAGACAGGGACAGCAGCAGCGGTCGTGGGCTCCCCAGCCGGCCCGGCACTGCTCCAGGGCCCAAGCGCTCACCGCGTGGTAGGAGGCACCCCCGCCCCTCACCTCGGATGGTGAGCGTGCTGGTGGCGCTCTTGGTGGGTGTGCCCGCGTCGCTGGCCATGACGCGCAGCTGGTACTCGGCGATGCGCTCGCGGTCCAGCTCCGCGCTGGTGACCACCGCGCCACTGGTGCTGTTGATGAGGAAGTCCATGCGGGGCATGCCCACCTGCATGCGGTAGGACACCAGCCCGTTCAGGCCCTCGTCCAGGTCGACGGCCACCACCTGACGGAAAGCAGGGGCCACGTGAGGGGTGGGGGCAGGAGGACTTTGCGCCTGAGCAGGACCCCCCCTCCTTCCCACTGACCCACGCTCAGCTCTAGCCAGACACGCCCACTTCCCTCAGCGCCTCGGGCCAGGCCACTACTGTGCCCAGTGCCCCTCTCCAGATGCTAAGAGCACAGCACGTCAGAGCTGAAGGCATCCAGATACGTCAGGTGGGACCAGGGGGCGGGGTGGGGAAGGCACTTCCTAGAACGAGAGCCTCGCTCCCCATAGCCTTCCCCTTCAACACCCTGTTCTCCTCCTTGGCAAGCCCCCCCAGTTGGACCCTGGCTGGCTCAGGGCTCCGAACTGCATCGGGTTCTAGCAGGCTTCCTGGCTGCTGGTCAGACAACAAGATGACGGAAAGGCGCAGTGTTTAAGTCACTTGATTTATTATTTTGAAAGCGTCGTTCGAGGCCATGTGTAGGCAAGCACCTTCCAGATCCCTACACTGTTCCCATCTGCTCCTCCAGTCCTGAGGAGAGCTCTCCTGACTCAAGACCCTGATACATTGCAAGTTTCACAGAAGATTCAAACCCTTTGAGCAAATGTGAGGAACAGTTAAAATAGAAGCTTTGGATTAGGCCAAGACTCTAAAGAGTGAAAGACGTCAAGGTCATCTACTCTAACTCACATCCAACAAGCTGGACAAGAGGGTGTCCACTCAGCTTGAATGCTTTCCAGGATGGGGGGCTCACTACTTCTAATTTACCTGCATACAGTGCTAATTCCTGGAGAAAGTTCTAACACCCATCCAACGGAAATCACTATCCGTCCAGGTTGTGTGTGTGTGTGGGGGGGGTTGGGGAATGCATGGCTCCTGTCAGAACCCTCTTCCTGTATCTGAGGACGGTTCCCAAGCTAAATGCTCCAGCTCCTTCAACCGTCTTTCCACGCCTGAGCCAGTTCCTCTGTGAACTCAGAAGCTGCGCTATCTGCACTGTCTCTGAGCCCCTGGAGAACGGGCTGGGAGGGGGGAGCCCATTGCTTCTCTTACCCCCCCCCCCCATTTGGGGACTGCTCCTCAGGGACTGGCTGCAGTTCCCTGGCTTGCAGCTCCCCCTGCTGGGCGTTTGGGAGAATGTCCTGCTGGAGAGATGGCTCCCTGGGACCTTCAAAGACCGCTGCTAATCTCCTCTCACAGATGAAGAAACTGAGGCACAGCAGGCCTGCAGGGCATCGCCAAAGTTACCCACTGTGGCATCCCGACAACCCTGTCTTCTTCGAGTGGGATCAGGCTAAACCTTTGCCACTGGATCCCGCTGTGCCTCAGGTAAAAACCCCACGACAGACACCTGACAACGAGCACGTCAGCCACCCTGGATCTCCCGCAGTCCAAGTACCACCTTGCTGGACATGCGTGTCTGGCTGAATCCCCACGGCACAGCCAGGCAGGTACGAGTAGGAGCCCCATTTCGCAGGTGAGAAAACCGAGGCCCCGTGAGGTTGTTTGCTCTAGGTCACACAGCACACGAGTAGAGGAGCTGGGATCCGCACTCATGTTGGGTGCGCTCCAAAGCCCATGCTCTTAATCACGAGGGCCTTCCGGCATCTCTAAAGGGCACCATCCTTCCGGAATGAGCCCCTTCAGGGCCTCCTTGACAGAGGGTGATGGAGCAGGAGGCAGAGGGGCCGGGTTCAAGATCAGGCCCTACCTCTTCTTGGCCCCAAGTCTCTTTAAGTCTCCTGCCAAGTGGGGTGAGTACCCCCCCCCCCCGCCTTGGGACTGAAGGGAGAGTGACCTGCCTACAGAGGCAGGGCACCTGGGTGACACCCATCAACCTTCTCTGTGTTCTAGAACCAGCTACAGGCTTGGGGTGTTGAGGCTCTTGGGCCAGACTTTCATAATCAGTACCTGCTTGACTTGGCTTCCCAGAATCCTGTCATCTCCCTTGGCACTTTCCCTCCACCATCCAAATTCACCTGTCCTTTAAGACCCAGCTCAAGCCCCTCCTCCTCCAGGAAGCCTTCCATCACATCTCTCAGAGCACTGGCTCTCCAAGCCTGGCACAGACTGTGTCCTGTCTGGTGATCTCGGCTGGCATCCCCTGCTAGGTGCCCAGGGCCTCCTCTGCCCTCTTGTTGGCTGGGTGAGATGAGGTGAGGGAGACAGATCAGGAGCTCAGGCCAGGAAGGGGAAACTCACCTGGTAGACAGAGACCCCGGCTGGAGTGCCTTCCAGCACCTCAGCCACGAAAGGCAGGTTCTGGAAAGTGGGGTCGTTGTCGTTGAGGTCCAAGAGGTTCACAAACACCGTGGCACTGCTCGTGGCTCTCAGAGGGGGACTGCCACCTGGGGGCGCCGGGGAGAGGGAGAGAGGGGTGCAAAAGAGACAGGGAGAAAGGGGAGTGGGGAGAGGGAGGCAGGCTCAGTGACGTTTCATCCCAGGGTTCCCTCCAGGGAGCAGCCCGGGCCTTGCACCCCCAGCCACCCCCACCCCCTGAGGGTACCCTGGGGTCCCCGCCACTGGCAGGTGGGTGTTACCGCATCCTTAGTGATCATGACACAGCCCTCCTGTACCCAGGCCTCAGGACCCAGGGAGGACAAGTCAGCGGGAGAGGCCCCCAGGACCCTGAGAGTCAGGGGCCACCGCCAAGGTGTGTGGGGCTGCGGGGGGCACGTACAGTCGGTGACGGCGATGATAATCTTGCGCATCAGCTCCGCCTCGCGGGGGTCGGGGTTCTCCCGATCCAGCATCACGTGCGTGGTGCGGATCTTGCCCGTGCTGCTGTTGAGGCTGTAGAACTCGTTGGGTGGCTGGATGCTGTACACCAGGGTGCCGTTCTCCCCCAGGTCCGGGTCCACGGCCACCACCTGCCCAGGATGGAGCCCATCCTCCACTGAGCCCGGCGTGCCCGGGCTGCCTGCCCAGGTTGTCTGAGCTCACGCTCCAGTCCCTCCCTCCCTCCGGGCTCCAGTAGGTGGGCTGCTGGGGGATGGGAGGCAGGACGTTCACAGGATGGGTCAGCAGTGGAAGTCTGGAGCTCCTGGGCTTCTTCACCCCCTCAGTCTTACCCTTAGGCCAGGCCCTTTTCCCACTTAAGCGCCAGCCTTCTGATGTGTAGCAGCGGCCCCTGGCACGCACCAGTCTATGGGAAGCGCTCCGCAGCTCACTCAGGCCGGGCCCTCCTGTACAAGTACCCCGGGGAGGGGGCAGCCCCGTGAGGAGATCTACAACGATGTGCATTTCACGCACGAGGCTCAGCGAGGCTCCCAAGGTCTCTTAGCCTGAAGCGGCCCTGCTGTCCCTCCGGAGCCCACCCCACGCTAGCAGCCAGCAGGCCACGCCGTCCACACATGTTCGTGTCACTGCTTTCCAGACATGTGGGGTAACACGTTCGTGGGCTTTGGGAGAAGCAGGGGGTGCCCAGTAGGTCCCTGATCATGGAATTCTTTGGGGATTAGGAATTCTTCGGGAAGCTGGGAAGGGCTGAAGAGGCCTGAACCTTTGGCTGAGCTTTGGGAAGACTCTGAAACCCTGGATTTGGGGAACCGGATCCTTCTCAAACCTTCTCTTCCTTCCTTTGAACTCTTCAGGAGGCAATTTGAAAAGAATTAGGCTTCTGTGACACCAGGAATGACAGGGCAGGGGAAGGGAGCCGTGGACAAGCCACCCGGGTTTAGAGCGTAGGTCCCAGCAAGTTGGGGCTGTTGTGGGGCTGGGTGGGGGGGGAGGCTGGAGGAGAGAGGGGGCTGAGTCTCCCTGCCTGAGAAGGGGGAGGTCCTTTAACTCTCCAGGCCCCCCACCCATAAGTGCCCTCCTAACCCAGGGCAACGGCCATAACCCCTTCTCTCTCCGTCCCCACGACTGCCAATCTCCCGCTTTGCAGAAAACCTCTCTAGCATGTACCACCCCCAAGGGGAGGCAGAACTCAGGGAGGCACGGGCCAGGCTCAAGGTCACACAGCACGGGCCTTGAGGCTGACCCAGCTCCCACCCTGGAGGCCTCCCAGGGTCCCAGGACGGCAGCAGTACCCGCTCTACAGCTCATCCCTTGCCCTGTGCTGCAGAGCTCACTGTGGCACCAGAGGTGGACAAGATCAATGGCAGGGGGGTGGTGACCGCAGTCCCCAGGGCCGCATCAGGACAGTGTCATTCTTAACTCCAGGACACTCGGCGATGACAGCCTGGCCTCATCAGCCCCTTCATCTTACTTGATGTGGGGCATTTTGTGCTTTGGCAGCAGAATCTGTCCCTCCTCTGGCTTAGTCCCCTGCCGGAGGTGTCTCTGGGGCCACCAGACCAGAACAGACAGATGGGCTGTCCTGGCCGAGGGCCCCCATCTAGCCCCCGGATCTGGAGTGGCCAGGGAGAGAGGCCCGAGCTGGCACTGAGCCCTGAGCCCCACAGGGCCTCCTCCTGCCTGAGAGAGGTGGGAGGGGAGCGGGTGCACCAGGCTGCACCAGGGAGCAGTGGTGCGGGGAAGGCCCGAGGGGCCCTTGCTGTGCTATGGGGCAGGTCACCTTAGTTTCCCCAGTCTCTAAAAGGGGACCCCTGCATTCACAACAGGAGGCGGGGCTCTTAGGCACGTTGGGTGTCACTTCAGCCAGGCAAGTCATTCCACTGTTGGACAAAGGCAACCAGCAAGCCTTGCATTTCTGCAGCGCGTCTCTGGGGCGGGGGGGGGGGGCTTATTCCCATTTTTCCGGATGGGGAAACTGAGGTACAGAGCAGTTAAACGACCTGTTCCTGGCTAGCAGCTTGTTGCTGAATATGCGGAGATCAGTTTTACATGATTGGGGGGGGGGGTTCTCTTCTCTTCCTGCCCCTGAGTGCTAGTGCCCAAGGGTGCCTGGGGTAGCTGCTTCCAAGGGACCCTAGGTGGGGGCTGGTCCCCAGCTTCCACCTCTCGGCCCACTCCCTGGCAGGGTGGGGGCACAGGAGCAGGCTGCCGGCTGTGGCCCCTCCTGCAGACTCCCCCTCCCGGGGCAACTGTGCAGAGTCTCAGCACTCTCCCTCTTCATTTCCCGTGTCACACTGTCGTTTTCCTCTCTCCCTCTCCCCTCTCTTATTTTGCTGGAGGGCTTTGAAAGGCTCTAAATCAATGCCCATCAGCCAGGTCCTTGAAGGAGCCTGCAGGAGCCAGGAGGGAGGGGTGGGCCAAAATCTCACTTGCAAACGGAGAAGGGCCACGCTGCAAGCTCACAACGGGGCAGGTGCATGCCCTGGGTGCACGGACGTGCACGCCGACACACGCGCGGGGACAGCTCCTAGGGCACCGGGATGCAGGCACACGCTTGTCTACACACAGCTCTCACAAGTCATTGGCATTTGGGAGAGTTGTGGGGCGCACACCCTGATCTCCCTCTGACAAGGAAGACCCGACCTGGCCTGGCAGAGCTGGGGGGCCAGGTAAAGTGAGGAAGAAAGGTGAACAATCCCTCAAGGACTAGCATTTGCCAGTGCTTGAATTCCTACAATGCACCTGGCACTGCGCTAGGCACCGGGGTTCAACAGCAAGCAAGACGGCTCTGATTCCTGCAGGGGAGGCGTGGTGACCACCACTATCACTCACCTATCACTCACCGGGTGGCTGGTTAAATACGGACCGTAACTCTATCAGGGGACTTCTACTAGCCCCATTCTCTAGGTAAGAAAATTACAGCACAGAAAGGTGAGGTGACTTGCCTAAGGTCGCAGAGCTGGTAAGGAATGTGTCTGGGATTAGACACTAGACATTCTGGGACCAGAGGCTGCCCGCTTAATCACTAAGCTACACTGCGTCAGAATAAGCTAGCAACCTAATAAAGAAATAAACGCAGAAGTGGGATCAGCTCCGGAAGAAACAGTGTAGAGAGTGGGCAGGGCTATGTGAGGCAGGGTGGTCAGGGAGGGCCTCTCCGAAGAAGCGGGATTTTAGGCTGGGACAGGTAGAGGAGAAAGAGGTAGCCCTGGGAAAAGCAGGGGTGGGGGGTAGAGGGAGAGGAATGCTCTGCAGGCAGAGGGAAGGGCTTGTGCAGAGTGTCTCAGGGGAGGAAGAGTTTACTGGGTTCCGGAGGCTGAGAGGCCAGCATGCATGGTTGGGGGCACTGAGTGTGGGAAAGGTGGTGGGACAGGTGTCGGAGGTGGGCAGCCCCTATGCAAACATGGCCTCCTCCTTGACATCACCTCTGGGTCAGCTGCCCCTCCCCAACTCCCTTTCTCCATCTCAGCCACAGCCCCCACTTCACCCAGGGCCACTGCGTGGCCTTAGAAGGCTTCACAGAGCCCCCGTTGGTATTACAGCATACCCACATATAAATGCCTACAAACCATAAAATTTAACCAGATTTTACGACTATTCCTTTTGAAATTATTTCGCCATGACAAATTGGACTAATAGATGGGCTTCTTGATTTCTAGTTTCCTGGCCACCATTCAACATAGCTGGGAATTCCAGAGAATTCTGAAAATTCTTAAGAATTCTAGAAAATCTAACCTACAACTTGTCTTTAAATGCAATGAAATTTTTTCAAACACTAATTGTCATAATATATTTGGCAGATGTTTGATATAACAAGTTCTAATTTTGAGTTCGCCCTTTTCTGTTTGAACTTCTGAGTCACGATATTTTGTTTTCAGGTCTCAGACATGGAAACACTTGGGGGTCCCCACCCTGTAGCCGCCCCACACCAGGGGAGGAACGGCCCTGAGATGCCCTTACTGAGTGGTGGGTTCACATGTCCGTCTCCCTGGAGGTAAAGGAGGGGCATGTCCCTCCGGAAGAACTGTGGCTCTAACACAGGGTGGGATGGGAACCAGTGGTGGGTTCAAGCAGAAAAGTGACAGAAAGCTCCCTGAAAATGGAAGGGAGCCTTGCTGCTCCCTGTACTCCTGAGCTTGGCGGAAACAGGGCCTGGCACACAGCAGGGGCCCACTGAAGTTCTGCTGAGGTTCCTGGAGAGTGACAGCCCTGGGTAGCAGGCCTCCGGCCTCTTGTCCACACCTGCTAATGGCTCAGAAGGCTGTGAGGAAGGCTGGAGACCCACAGAGGGCCACTGGGGACCAGATCCTGGGAAATGCCCAAGGTCAAGTGCAGTCTCAGTCCAGCAAACCTCTTGGTCTGGCAGGTGGATTCTTCAAAAACAGCTGGTGTCCCATGCAGCCATTTTCTCCCAGAGACACCTGTCTCAAGTGACACCCCCCTCAGTTCCTTCTGCAAGGACTTTCACAGAGACATAAAGCAAAGGTAGGAGTTGACCAGAAAGGTGTTCCGAGGTAGGCTCTTTTGGGGTCCCAGAGGGGGAGTTGTCTTGGCTAAACCCCAAGTGCCCACGAGATGGCAGCAGAGAGTACCCACAAGCTCTCGAGCCCTAGAGAGAGCGGAGGAACCAGCCTAAGGTAGTGGTTTCCACACCCGGTCCTTTGCTTGAAAGAATCCTCACCCGGGGCCTTTGAAAACCAGATTCCAGGCCCTACTGGAATCTCTGGGAGAGGACCCACTCCGCAGGTGAAAGTCATTCAGATCTTGAACACGTGGAAAGGAGGACAGGAAGCTCCCTTTGACACTGACATCCTCCCCCTTCTAGACTCTGTCCCTACTGGCTGTGGTTGGTGAGGGGTCGGGGTGGGGAGGCTAGGCCTCACCAGGGTGGGGCAACCTTCCTGAAGAGCTGGATGTGAAATTTTCCCTCCCTTCTCTCATCCCACCCACGTTCTCCAGGTACTCAGGACCTCAGCCACCTGCCAGGACACCCTGAACCAGCAGAGATGGAGGGCTGGGCCGGGTAGTTTCCACATCAGACAGACCCGGGCTCAAGTCCTGACACAACCTCTTACCAGCTCTGGGACCCTGGGCAGACCCCTCAAACTCCAAGACCCAGTTTCCTCCATAGCCCAACGGGAGCCCTGAGTCCACCTGCCCCGTGAGATCGTGATGAGGATGAGAGCAAATGCAGGAGGAGGCCTCGGGCAGCGCCCGGCACACTGCGGCACTCAGTACGTGGGGTTCCCACGGACTATCAGGTTCACGTCTGTCACAGCTGGCTCAGTGGCTCTGGGGCTGGACCCTGGGGAAAAACCACCTCAAATGAAACCAAATGGGGCACAAGGGTGAGGGGAGACGACCTCACACGTGTGAACCCCAGAGCCGATCAAGGGGGTTGCTCAACCCTGGCTTTTCTCATCTTCCCCAGGATGCTGGCTCCAGTCCAGACTCCTGAGACTTTGGCCAAATCTCCCCTGCTCCCCAGTCTGAGTCCTATCCCTGCACACAGCGTACACAGGGGCATGGGCAAACCTGGAATATTCCTGGGCGAACTTCAGACACCCCACTGGGGTGGCCCTGGGGTCTGCCTTTGGGGACAGTAGCGGTGAAGGAAAGGTGGGGGACAGAGCCTACATTGTATGGCTTGAGGAGGTGGCTGGCACCTTGCCAGGGAGGGTGGGGGCACTCCTGTGGGCACAGACGGAGACACAGCCTTGGCAAGTGTGCTTACTAGCTGAACCAGCCCTAGCTGCCTCAGCGCTGTCCCTGAGCTGCTCGCGCTCCCTTTGACAAAGCCTGAAGAAGCCCACTGCCTCTGAGGACCAGGCGAGGGCTTTTCCCCAGCCTCTGACTACCTTCCACTACGCAAGAGAGCTTCCAGAATTCTGCTCCATGGGCTGGCTCAGAGGGAAACAGGAAGTCCGTCGGTCCCACATGGGCCGGCCCGTAGGGCTCACGCGGGAATGGCAGACACCCCGAGCAGGGCAGCCTGGCAGTTCTGCTGTCCCACCACCACCACTTACCGTGGTCACATCGGAGTCTGGAGGGGTCATCTCCACCAGGTTGATGTAGTAGGGGGCATCCTTCCAGGTGGGGTGGTTGTCATTGATGTCCAGGAGGGTGATGTTCACCTGCAGGGCCACGAGGGACAGAGGGGGAGGAGCCTGGCTGAGCAGTGCGGAGGTGGGGGGACCACGAGAGAGCACACTCTGGGGCCTATGGGACATCTCAGCCAGAATTCCATGGGCTCCACCCACTTTGGGGGCCTCGGGGCAGGCCCTGGGCTTTCTAGCAGCAGAGAGCCAGTTCCCTCCAGGAGGAGACAGTTTAGCAGAGGGATGAATGCCATGACCCCTGAAGTTCTTCCTGTAACCGGGGACATCTCTCAGCCAATCCAGGCTTGGCAGAAGGTGACAGACAGGGTCGGGGACCTGGCAGGATCCCTTGAGATTCCATCAGTCTCAGCCAAGAGCCAAGCAATTTCCCTGCTCACTTGCCACCCAGGTAAATTATTTATAGGGCTCAGAATCCTATTAGCAGCGGTCTCCCAGGATGAAATGGGGTTCTGGGGATTTTTCTGCCAAGTCCCTGGCCAGCCGACACCAACCCCCACCCCTCTGGCAAAGCAAGGATGGGGGACAGCTGCTGTGGGTAGGGTAAGGGCCAGGCAGAGAGGTCAGGGAGGGCTCCTGAGGGAGAGCCAGAGAAATCAAGTAGGATCAAAGAGGGGAGGTGGCTAGAGGGACTTGTCAGTGGGTCTTCCTACTTCCTCTCCGTAGGTGGCTTCCTGCTTCTCACTGCCCCCTGGACCCCCTATCTCTTCTGCAGCCTAGAGCTCAATCAGGACCCTCAGATATCCTTTCTCTAGCTCCTTATATCTGAGGCACCTTGGTGGGATGGCAAGGCCTTGGATGGGGGTTCTGGGCCTTGATGGGTCCTACTTACTCATGGGAGGGAAACCTAGGCATCATTTCAGCACCAGGTCAGGGGCCCTGCTTCCTGTTCGGATCCACTCCTTCTGGCAGGAATACCTGCTCCTTGTAGGAGCCCCGAGGGAGGGGTCTCTGGAGCTCATCCAGACTTGCCCAGCTGGTCTTTTGGGGACAGGGGAGGAACATTTGTCCCTCCTGGGCCCCCCCATGTCCCAGGTGGGAATGCCTTTCTGCCCCCTAGTTGCAGTGGCCCTAGGGCTGAACTTGGCTGACGGTGAGCTGGGAACTGTCACCCTCACCCCCCTCCCAGTGCATCAGGACACAGGTGCAACCTGCAGATGGGCTGGGGAGCAGCGCCTGGGCGGCAGGTGGGGAGCAGGGGGCACGGGAGGGGTGGGCACTCACAGTGGCAATGCCGGTTTTCTGGTTGTGGCCCACACCCCCGTCCACGGCTCTCACAATGAGGATGTATTCAGACTTGGTCTCACGGTCAAGCAGGGAGGTGGTGGTGATTTCGCCTGCAGGACAGAGGGATGGGGTGGCCCGGGGAGAGGGCAGGGAAGGAAGGAGAGAGTGAGGGACATGGGCACGATGTGGCAGCGTGGGTGCAAGTGTGTCTCCGTGTGTGTGCACATGCTGGGGGTGTGGGGTGGCGCTCTTGAGGGGAGAGAAGGTAGCACGCATGCCCTGGGAACCGGAACCTCCGAGATGGCAATATAACCCCCCGACAGGGAAGCATTTTTGTGTGTGGGACAATGCAGGCGGATGAGAGGGCTAAGAGCTGGGGAATAGGGCGGGAGCAGCCTGGCCTCAAGCTCGGTCACAAAAGACCTCTTTTTCAGACTTCTGACATGATCTTACTGGCGCTGTCACTTGGGACTTGTTACTTAAATCCTCCGTGCCTCAGTTTCCTCATCTGGTCAAAAGGGAAAAGTAATAAGGGGCTGTCGGGGGATTAATCTGGTCGACATCACAGAAGGCTTAGAACGGTGCCTGGCACTGTTTGTTCAGAAAGTCACAGAAAAACAGAGACGACACCGAAACGGATGATGTGTTTTACACACGTTCACACTGGTGACTCATTACTGGGCAAGTCAACCCATAACGCATTCAGAATAGTCATAATTTCCGCAGTGACCTTATAACATGATTCTCTTGCCCTGAGGTGTTTTTTTTTTTTTTTAGTGTATAAGCGAGTTGTTCCATTAACTACAAACATTTAAAACTGACCACTTATCGGTCTGTTTTGGCTTTTCTTTGTATTTTGGTGTAACTGAAACACGGAGGTCCCCCTGGTAGCGTGGAGTGGTGTGCTGGTGTTTGATAACTGGCTCCCCAAAGGAAGCAAAAATAAATAAATAAATAAAGCAAGCATTTGCTGATTTCCATGGTGTTAACAGTCCCACCAGGGCCACTGTAAGTGACTTGATGGCCTGGAACAAGGAGTGGAGGAGATGCTTGAACTTGGCTCTCGGGAGCAGGTGTGAGCCGGTCCCTGCCAGCCTCACACATGGTAGGCAGGCTGTGTACCTTTGACCTGGGCCGTGGCAGAGAGCTATGCTTTGAGGACAGTAAGGCCCAGATCCGAATTCCGATTATGGCCCTTTCTATACGTTTGGCCTTGGAAAAGTTAATTTCTTCGAGCCTCAATTTTCTCATCTGTAAAATGGAGATTAGTATGCCTTCCAACCAGAGCTCTTGTGAGGATTAAATAATTAAATAATCAACAGAGCTATGGGTAAAGCTCCCAGCACACAGAAAACGCTTACTGCCTTCTCCAGACTCTGAGAATTCCCCAAGGCAGGGAGTGGATACCATCCATTATTTTTATCCCCCTTGCCTGCTGTGCCTCCTGAGGCAAGTTACTCAACTTCTCTGTGCACGGTTTATTCTACCATAAAATAAGGGAGCTGCACCAGATGGCCTCACATCTCCCTCCCTGCCACTCTGGCCTGTCCCCTGACCTGCGCAGGGCTGAGCGGGGAGCTGGGGGTGGGGACAGGGCCGTGAAGTCACTAAGGCCAGAAACAAAAGACTGGCAAAGGTCGGCCCACCAGGCCATGTTCCTTGCTGGGGAGGTGTCGATTAATTGGCAGGGCGAGGAAGAAATTAATCTCTAAAAAGTTTTAAACATGAACTTGTCGGCATGATAGATGGCTCCTCCTGTCTGGGAAATTAGATCCAATTAAGGCCACCTTTGTGGAGCGGGCCTGGCTAATTTGACCGAGGAGCTCAGAGGAAAACACTTACACCTTCATAGCTGAAGGAGCTGTGTTAAGGCAGCAAGAAAATGTCCATGTCATTATTAAAGGCCCCAGGGTGGAGATGTGGTCCCTGGCTGGGGAGGCAGCCGGGTGCTGAAAGGTCAGCGCGCCCATTACCGGATGTGGGCGGCGGCGTGCGGCTCTAACGTGGCTTATATTATGTAGCGCTTAAAGTCTGGGCTCCGGACTCAGAAGTTCAGGCTCTCCAAGTCCTCGGTCAAGTTACTCAACTTGCGCTATGTACCAATTTCGCCATCCGGAAAATAAGGGCGATGCTGGTACCTGTCTCCGAGTGGCGAAGGCGGTAAACCGGCAGGATGCTGCTCTGAGCACCTGCTCATGGTCATAAATGATATTATTCTGGGCCCCCTGGAAATGCGGGCTCACCGGCAGCAGATACTCCCGAGAGCAGGGAGGAAGGCCCCCATTGTGTCAGGGGTGGAGCGAGAGGCTCAGGACGGCCCTGGACAGGTCTCGCCCTGTACATGTCAGAACCGTCTGCTCCCCTCGCTTCTAGGAAAAGGGGATGAAAGAAAGCCTGAAGGCAGACTTGAACGGTGGGATGCATGGGTCACAAGAAGACTTAATGCCTCCCCCAGCCACCTGTAGCAGCGCTGGCCAGCGTCCACCAGACCCCTGCTCTCTTTCTCAGGCTAGAATGCCTGCTGCAAAGGGGCTGTCAGGCCAGAAACGACTTTCCCAGGCTGCTTTCTGTCTAGGTGGGGCTATCGCCTGGTTCTGGCCAAGAGGATATGGGCAGAAGTGATGCATGTCACCTCCAGTCCTGGCCTACACATCTCCTTAGACAGCACTCCAGGCTCTCTTCCCCTGCAGTGACCTTGGAGCCACAACATGGAAGGTGCCTGGGTCCCAGAATCGCCATGTGCAGGGCGGTCCCCTGAACATGACATTGAATTGCTGGGAATTTCTGTTGTGCTGAGCCACTGAGATTTCAGGGTTGGCCAGCGTGGTACCTTCAGTGCCCTTACCTAATACAGAAACGGGCATTTAGAAGTGGGGGGCCTTGCATGCCCACTAAGTAGACCGGGAACCCTATGAGGGCAGGTCACATCTAATTCCATCCTGTGCCCCAGCACCCGGCACCCGGTGGACAGCAGGCCCCCACTGACACCGAATGAATGTATGAATGAATGTCCAGGGGCCTCCTATTCCTTCCCAGCTTCTGACCTGGGGTCTCTTCTTGCTTTTTTCCTCCCTCTTCCCCCCGACCTTCAAGGGAGAGAGATCAGGAGGGAGGCACAGAGAGAAAGGAGAAGAAAGCTAAGAGCTCCACTGACTGAGCCGGGGGCCGGGGATAGGAGCCCCTGGTGAAAAAGACCAAAGGGAATGATGAGGAAGACATCACTGTGTCAGCACCTGCTGGGTGCCAGGAACTACTCTCGGAGTGCTCCCTCTAACAACACACGTGCTCCACACTCCACCCCTAACACGACCATCCTTGTTCTGCAGGGGGGAAACCAAGGCACACGCTGTGTTAAGAAGAGGAGCCAGGGTTCAAGAAATACGCCTGCAGCTGACGGAGGGGGACGTGGAGGCTTGAGGAAAGAGATCCCCCGTGGGGTGGTATGTTAGCCAGCTGTTTGTAAAACGGAACACATTTTAAACATAACAGGCTCTTCACCATTGAAAGGCATCCTTCAGTGGATACATTCATATCCCAATTTTTTTAGGGGGGCGGGTAAGATCACTAATCACACTCAAGGTCATATGTCAGGATGAACCCAGGTGCTCCAAGCCGGCATGCTCCAGACGAGAGCTTCCTGGGAAAGGGAGGGAGAACTTGGCTCCGGGGCGGGGGAGTCGGCCTGAGGTGGGGAGGATGGGGACCACGGGGGCTCACCTGAGCGGGCGTTGATCCGAAACTGGGAGGAGCCCTCCAAGGAGTAGATGATGGACTCCTGACCGTACTCCCGGGAGCGATCCAGGTCCGTGGCGTTCAGGAACAGCACTGTGGCTCCTTCCGGAAGACAAGGGTGGGGGGGGATGCTCACCGTAGGCTCGCAGCTTCCGGCCCTGGGAGCAGGCCCTGGGACCTCCTGCTGACCAGGGTCCAGGAGCAGGAAGCCTGCCCCTGGGGCACCCAGGGATGAGAGTGGGCTCAACACCAGAGCTCCCTGGGCTGCATGGGGACAAGGCTCCATGGGAGGGGGTCCCGGAGCCTGGGGTGGATTACACCTGCCACTCTTACCCCCTCCCCCCAGAGAGTGTTCCACTGCTCTCCCCCACTTCCCTCTGGCTGCTCGCCAGAGAAAATACACTCAGATTGAGCAGCTTTGACTCTGAGTCAAAAAGAAACGAAGCCTACATTAAATTATCCCACGTTTATCGTATTCGATTTTGGTCTTGTTTCATCTTGTTCACAAGCGGGAATTTATAAGGGTTTTTATTTTCTCTTTAATGTCTAGTTAAGGCCCTCACCTTCATGTCCATCTCTGTGAAACCCTGGGTCAGGGGACCAGCCTTTCCAGCGGCCTTCGCCGGAGACCCTGAGAGTAGCCTGTCCTGAGGCCACATTTGCTGGGCTGTGGGCTCCAGCCCCCTCCTGTCTCCCACGGCCACCTAACGGCCACACTGAGGAGATTCAATGTGTGGACTTCTAGAGTCATGGCGGCCAGGCTGGAATCCCAGGGGACCTCTGGCAACTAAGCCTCAGCTTCTTCCTCTGTCAAATGGGTCTACCTAGAAAGCCAACTTATGGGGTTGTTGGTGGGGACCCCGGGGGAAAGCATGCAGGGTGCAGGCCCACGGCAGCTCTCACTGAGCCACAGACGGGGGTTACTACTGTGTGGATGAATCAATAGTTCCGTGGGTATCAGGGGCCAGGCAGGGGGCTGTGAGATAGGCAGGTCATTCTGGCTCCTTCCGGGGAGTGTGGGGCCTCCGACTCTCAGTCTTACCCTGAGCAGGGGGACAGGTACATGGGCCCTGATCCACCCTTTATCTAAGCACGAAGTAGAAGAGCATTAAGCGCCGTGGTGAAGGCCTCGCCTACCAGAGGCCGCGGGGACGGTGGGGAATGCAAGGGGTTGCTTCAGCGCTGACCCTCTCCAGGAGATGCTTGACTGGCACAGGGAAGGGTGGGCTGGGCACAGCCTGGCACCCACCCAGGAAGTCGTCAGACACCAGGAAAGTCCCATGGTACCACAGAAGGTCACCCTCCAGATGCAACGATTCCTAATCTGGGGGTTTGCCCCACTGGAATAGTCCACTCTGGATGTAAGGGTGAGCTGTCAGCCTGACCCAAGGACACAGCGGGTCCCCGGGAACACAAATGTGGAGCTGGTGGTCCTGGGTCTGCAAGCTGGGCCCTGCCACCAGAGACATGGCTGTGAGACGAGTGTCCCCTTCTATTTCTCACATAGGAACATAGGCCAGCCTGGTCTCACAGCACTGTGATTCAGTACTCTGTACACGCTCGCTTAGTCAAGCCCGTTCCATCACTGGTCAGTGACCCCTCTCTCCCCTGCTAGACTGCAGCCGAAGGAGAGTGGGGACCCAGTACCCAGCCGAGTGCCTGCACATAGTAGGTGCTCTGTAAACAGTTGCTGGCTGGCGGATAACTGGGCTTGTCATGGGTGTGTCTGCTGGCTTCCTGGCCTAACGGCCTCCCCGCTGGGGCCCGTACCTGCCATGACGTTCTCCACCACCGAGACGAAGTAGGCAGGCCTGCTGAAGGTGGGCGGGTTGTCGTTCTCGTCCTGGATGGAAGGGAAACAGACAGGTTGTTGGAGCCAGGGAGGCCGTCAGGGCTGGTCAGCTGCCCAAGGGGAGGCTGGGTGTGGCTGGCACGGAGGAGCCTCGGCCCTGGCATACAACCAGAGCCAGGTGGGGTGTCACGGGGGAGGGGGCTGGGTGCTCCCCTGGCTGGGCTACAGTTCGGGGAGGGAGGACAGGCCTTGGGGAGACACGTAAGGGCCAGGAAGATGGAGAAGGAGGGCAGCAGGTGGAGCTGCCTATACTCCCAGCTTCCCTGCTCTCCCACTGGTCTTCCAGTGCTGCTCCAAACGTACTCTGTTCCATCAGCTCACCATCCTCCATGCTGGGGGTGCCCACTCGAAACTTCCCTCCCAGCTCCCCAAGATGACGGTGGAAGGTTCTAGGACCCTCCCCACCAGAAGTGAAGGGAGAAAGGAACACCCCGGCCCTGAAGTGTGCAGTGGTGGGCAGACGGGGTCAGGTGGCTCCCAGAGCCCGAATTCCAGGCCCCTCTGCACACATAAGACCATGGCTCCAACACCCACCGGGGCAAACCCTGGCCCACCCTCCCTTCCAGCTCCAACACCTCTGGTTCTTGAGCAGTCCCTCGCCCTGCCTAGCCTCCACCAGAGACCAGGTCCGAGGGACAGTGGCCAGGGGCTGGTGCAGGCCGAGGGGCTGAACCGGCACAGCCTCGGCCTCCTCCTGCTCTCCCTGTTCCTCTGTCTCCCTCTTCCACACTCGGCGCAATTTCTACACCCTTTAAGACTCTGGTCCTCACCCACTGCTTTTTGTGATCAGTCAACATGAATTTCTTCCTGTTCGCCTCTTGGAGGAAGCCCCACTGGCCCCCTGACTCAGAGCCTTCTCCTCTTCCCCTGGAAGCCCTGGGGGTGGCGGCCAACGGGAGTCTCCAGGCTGCAGTGTTCATGGCACGTGCTCTCACGGGGCCTCCTTCCTCATGGACCCAGGAGCTCGTTGAGGAGAAGACTCCCATAGAAGCCCCCTTTGCTGGTGTTACTTATAGCTGAGCAGCAATGAAAGAGAGGGAGGCACGACAGCTGGCCGTCCACGCCTTGGAACTTTAGAGAATCCCATCCTGCTGGATTGCGGGTGCCCAGAAGGGAATGCTGCTCTTCTCCTTCCCCAGCCTGTCCCCCGGCTCTGGGCTGCACACCAGAGCCCTCCGCCTCAGAGAACTGGCAGCGTGAAGACTCTCCTGACATCCAGGGTCCCGACAGCGTGCCAGGGCATCCCCCTGGTGCAGGTGCGAGGGGCCCATATACGTATATATTTAAGCCTTCTGCTTGGCTGCGCGAGATGGCGCTGAGAATGTCAGTGACAGAGCACGAGGCAGAAACTTATTAGCGGTGATATTTCCCTGGGTCCTGGCACTGCATTCGCTATTAGTTCTAACTCAGCGGCTCCCTCTACAAAAGCTTATTGTCCCCTAATGGGAAATCTACAAACCAAGTTTGACTTCTTTATTAAAAACCAACAAGCAGTGGGTGAACAGGAGTCACCTGGCCCCTTTCGCTCGCCCCTTCTTCCTCCAGGAGCCTCGTTGCCCTGATCTGCCTCTCCCCACCCCCAACCTGTGCCGGAAGGGCTGCCATGAACTTCTCATCTCTCATCTTCACTGGGTTTCCCCGCCTCCCCGCCCTCAGTTGAGAGAAAATCCCTTCGGTGGACGGAGGAGGCAGCTTAGCCACGTGACAGCTACTTAAAAATCACCCACGTGCAAAATCAACCCAAAGGCGGTGACCTTTTCAAGTGCGGTCCTTAGACACAATTGACTACACCATCCCAAAGCCCTGCTCGAGAGATGTTCACTCACAGCCAAGGTGGCACCTGTCTTTGTTGCCAGACCCCTCATCCCCTCCTCCCTGCAGTCAGGGCCAGAGCACACCTGGAGGGAAGCTGGGGGGCCCCTGCTGATCTGCAGGACAGCTTTGAGGGAATTTGAAAAGGACCCTTTCTGCTGGGCTCCGGTAGCTCCAGGCAGAGTGGATCCCCGCCCCCACCCACCCCTGCACGTGGAGACCCTGCTGTCTGGATTCAGGGAAGGAGGCAAAGGCTGCTGACCACTCTTTTATCCACAGTGAATGAAGAGTTAGTTTGGCTCCTTGGCCACCCTCCTCCTGCTTGCGCGGGCTCCCCTGGAGAAGCTGAGGCGAAAGGAGAAAGAGGCCCTTTCTGGGTTCCTTCCCTGAGCCACAGGCTGGGAAGCTGGGGTTTGGGGCAGTCCCTGGGTTTCAAGATCCCATTGGGACAGACCTGTGAAGGCCTTGCTACTCCAGGTGTGGTCCCCTGACCTGAAGCATCAACATTGGCTGGAGTTTGTTGGGAATGCGTAGCCTCAGCCCTTGTTAGACTCACTAAATAAGAATGTGCATTTTAAGATCTCCAGGAGATTCACATGAACCTTGAGGTCCACTGGTCTCAATCACAGGAAGATAGGGATTTCTAAGGCTTCAGGCCTAGGACTGTAGTGGAAAGGATGTGAACTCAGGAATCAGGTCAGGATTCAAATCCTAGCTTACTAGGACTGGAAGCAAATTCAAGTGCCACTTACTAGCCAGTGAGCGAGGAAGGCACTGGGAATCCCGGACCTGCTCTGTTGGCTCATCTGTGGCATGGGATTGGGAGCGACTGTGTAATGTGAAAGCACCTGACATGTTAGTGGCGCTCAAGAAGTTTTAACTTCCATGTGACCAGTTCTGCCTGTCCATCCCTGGGCTGGTGTAGAACACCTCAATTATTTCCCAACACCTCCCCTCTTCTCACCCTCTCCCTCATCTGCTTCCCCCAAACTGAGAGCGAGTTCCTTTCTGGCTGAGTTCTCTGGAATTCCCATGTATAGTGGAGATAGCCTGGAGCACAGATGCTGCCGATGGTATGCACGTCTGTCTTATCAGCCGCGACAACAGCCAACATTACAGGTGCCAAGTACCACCTGCGTGATCTCACTTAATCCTCACAACGACACCATGACGCAGTACCATGATTATCCCCATTTTGCAGATGAAGAAACTGAGGCTCAGAGAGACAGAGAGTTAAGGACCGCAAGTCACGGAATTAGAGCGTGGCAGAGCCGGGTGTCAAAGCCACACATCTCCAAAACTATGTTCCTTCCTCCATTCTTTGAGGAGGGGGGCAGGTTTCACAGACACCTTTGCATACCTCCCAGCCCTACTGCCGCACCTGGCGCACAGGCAAAAGCCACCGTGCCTGAGCAGAGAACACCAGCTGGTTGACAATGATGGGTGGGTTGCCCGGGCATAGGAGCATGACCAGGACTGGGGCGCTTTGGGGGCTGTGTTTAATCAAGATTGGTAAACTAGGGCTGGGGTCTCGTGGAGAAGAATACCAAGACATGGTCATGATTGGCAGGGAATGCACTCTGGTTCTTTGGTGCCCCCCACCTCGGTGCTTCAAAGCGGGGGGCTGTGGATAAAAGGAAGAGTGTTTAGGCTCCCGTGGATCTTCTCTTTCCCAGCCCCCCACTCTCCCCAGCCTCCTACCACTCCCTGAAACCTGTGGGGTCCCAGACTCTCCGTCCCTTTGCTGGGTCTTCACAGCCTCACCCTCCAACGCCACCCCTAAATCCTGTTCCCGCATGCCCACCTGCAGGGCCCCCCCAGGGCATCACCACCCACCTCGTCACTGCCAGCCCTCCTGTGCAGCAAGCAAGAAAGTTTCCCTGCCCGGACAAGGACTGTCCCACTCGGCAGCTGGCTCTGGAGCCTCTGCTTTGGGCTGAGAGGACGGGGCTTGGTAAAGCCAGGTGTAGGCCGGTGCCAGAGGCTGCTGGTGAAGCCATGTGGGACAGGAAGGCACCCAGCATGCCTGCTCTGGAAGGGATTTTCCTGACTGTATGTCAGACCACGGCATATCTCCTAACCTGACAATCTGATCTAATCCTCCTGGAGCCTATAACGCCCTAACTCTTCCATCAACACACATTCACTCGCTCCTGCAGGCAGCAGCCTTTATGAGATGGGGGCGGGGGCGGGGGGCATGCTTGTGCATGCACTGTGGGGAAAGGCCCACTGGTGCCCGGTCGGACCATGCTCTGCATCCTTGGGATCGCGAGGGGCACGGCATGGGGCAAATGAACCAGCGTGGAGATGGAGACCGTGACTGATAATTTCAGACATGGAGAGCACTAACGTGTGCTTGACATTCATGTCAGACAAGCTGTGGTTTGGTTTCAGGCCCCTTTAGATCCTCAGAGGACCGGACAAAGGAAAGAAAAAAGGAAGAGGGGGATATAGAGAGAGGACAAGACAGAAGAGAGATGACCTCTCCGTAATTCCCTTAAACATCACAAAGTATGGCTCTAAATGAGGGAATCCCACGACATTTCCTCCTGCTTGAGCCCCAGTTCCTGTTCCCCATCAGCAGGCATCCTGAGTCCCCCTAATGAAGTTACAGCAGGATGATGGGGCTCTTCTCACATTCCAGGGCCTGACCTCCCCGGCTGAGCTAGGAGGCAGCTTGGCCGCCGCAGCACTGGCAGAAGTTTGCGGGGTGCAGCCTTTGGGACAGTCTGCTGGGTGACTCCCAGAGCTGCGGGGACAGCCAAGGAGGTAGGGACACAGTCTGACACCACTGGGTTCAGGCAGGGCCCCCAACACTCTGGGAAGCACTCACCACCCCTTATCTTGAAAGGGCAAGACCAGCACCCCCCGAGTACTTACAAACACTTCGATGGTGACGGGGACAGTGCTGTTCAGAGGTGGGTTGCCAGCGTCCTTGGCCATGACTGTCAGGTAAATCAGCCCGTTGGGTATCTGCTCATAATCCAGGGGACGGCTCACGCTGATCACTGAAATGACAGGAACAGGGCCCAAGGCCCCGTATAAGCAGACTTCGGATGCCCATCCAGCCAGGGTCTCCTTTGGGCAGAGAGGGTGTGGTAGGCGCGGGCTGGCCAGCCCTGCCTCCTCCCCCGCCCCTTACTCTGAACTTCTGGAGCCTCATGGTCTGGACTTCGGTTTACTGACAGCCTGATATGTGTGAGGCACAGTGCTGAGCACGGCAAGCGTTGACTATTTTGGTGTGTAAGCACTGCTTGACAGGTGAGGAAACCAAGCTCAGAGAGGCTCAATAACTTGCCCAAAGTCACACAGCTAGCACCTTGATAGAGGTGGGACTTGAGCCTAGGTTTGTCTGAATCCAGAGCCCCGTCTCTTCCCCAGTAGGTGCTATGGCCTGCTTATCTGTCTGTCTGTCTCACCCACTTATCTGGCCCTCTCCTTCAGTCTGGAAGCTGCTTGGAGGATGGGGTCATGCCTCAGGCTCTCTAGTTTGCTCTCTTACCAATTCTCCCTCCAGATACTCACAGAGTTCACCCACTTACTGCCCAGCCTCAGGGCTGCTGGGGTGATGCCAACAGTGGGGTGCAGATGGCAGCTCCTTCCTCAGTCTCCTGTAGCCCTGCCCGTTCCCTCCCATGGCCTCTGTCCCCTTTACCCTGGGGTTTCCATGCCCATTCCGTCCAGCAGCCTGCTCTGGGCACCGCTTAGACCCTTTGGGGGGGACACTCAGGTGCTGCCGACTTTACTGTCAGAACTCTGCTTGAAGGTGGTGAAGACACCCCTACAGCCAGAGGCAGGCAGAGGTGGAGAGGAAGGATTTGGGGGGAGCTGAGAGATGCCCCCCACCCCGAAGTCCCCACCACTGCATGTGCCTGAACCCTCCCACGGGTCCTCTCCTGCCTGGGGAGGGAAGGCATATCGGCTCCCGCATGGGGGTCACAGGTGGTCTGCCAGGGCATTACGACAATATGAAATCACCACTTTCTATGCAGAAAATGGAAGCAAAAGCATTGCTTTTGGTGGGTCTAGTCAAGAAGAGGCCAGGCTGTGCCAGTGGGCAAAGACACTTCAGGTCTTTAAAGTGTGTGTGTGGGGGGGCACAGATTTTATAGAGAACATCAGGCTCTAGCCTCTGGAGCCAGGATTGCAATTTCCGTGACCACGTTTCCTTGACCTAACTGTGGGGTACAGGAGGAGGGAGTGCTGGACTCAGAGTCACCCAAAGCGCATCCGTTCTGCCTTGGGGGCACCTAACCCATCTTCAAGCATTCGGGAAGTTTCCCAGAGGAGGGGGTGTCCAAATGAACCCTTAAAGCCAGCCGGAGGTTATCGACTTAAAGGCCAAAGGGAGGCAGAGCAAAGAGATAGGGAGGAAGGGTTTTCCTGGCAGGAGGAACAGACTCTGCAAAGACATGGAAGTGAACCCTAAGGGAGACGGAAGGGCTGAAAGAAGAGGCTGGAGAGGCAACCAAGAGCCAGATCACACGAGTGTCGTCGGACCCCTTTGCTGTATGACCTTGGGCAAGTCACTCCCTGTCTCTGGGCCCTTGTTGCCCCTCATCTGAAAAACAAAGTGGTCTCAAGATCTTGGAGCTGAAGGCTGCTGCTGCTACTCCCTGCCTGGGGTCTGGGGGTCAGGAGTCACAGCGGGCTGGCGGGGCAAGGCGCGGAGTCTGGGACTGCGCCCGGGCCAGGCGGGGAGTGGCCGCCGCCTGCGAGGCAGCTGAAGCCCGCCCAGGGGGTCAGGAAGCACGCTGACAAGCCTCTACCTTATGGACCTGGCCGGGCGGCCTGGGTAAGGACGAGGGGCCCTGCAGACAGTGGAAGTATCAGACGCGGGGCTGCCCACGGCCTGAGACCCAGGAAAGATGGAGCTGATCCTGCAGAAGGGCCATCCCAGGCCTGTGTCGCTCGCCCCAGCTGATGGGCTGTGGGGCAGCTCCCTGGGTCGTCCAGGTGTGTCTGGGAGACAGATGGCCACCCCCCAAAGAGAGGCGTGAGCGTGCAGCCCTGCTCTGGCCCGCCGCCCTCCTCCCTGGGCTGAGCCCTCCTCCCCAGCACGCTACCTCCATAGCCCTCGTACACGCTGATGTCAAAGTGGCTGCCGAAGACGGAAGCGCTGACGATGCTGTAGGTAATCTGGTTGTTGGGAGGGGAGTCTTCGTCCGTTGCCTGGAAGCAAGAGTGCAGACAGGGCCCGTGAGCCCTCAGAGGCGGGGGCTGGACGAGGGTGGGTGGGAGGGGAGCACTGGCCCCCTCGGGGTCCCTGCTTTGGGTGATCCGGGCCTTCCTTGCCCCTCAGCTGGATGCTGCCCTCTGGCTCCCCGCAAACACACCTCATGTCGGGGTGTGGAGGCAGCATGGGAGTCTAGAAGGTCAGCTGGAGGCCTAGGGGAAAGGGGGAAGGTCGGGGCTTACCCCGAGGACGGAGAGGGTCACCGCCATCCCAGGCACGACCATCTCCTAGACTCTCCCGTCTCAGCTTGAACACCCCACCCACAGAGACGTTCCCTGACCTCCAGACCAGGTAGGCCCTGTGCTGGGCACCCCGTTAGTCCCTCCGCACCCAACTGTGGCTTCCTGCTCCGTTTCTGCTCGCCTCCCTCAGACCGTCAGCTCTGTGCCAGCAGGAACCTTACACTTCTTGATGGCTGCTGCATACCTACAGTCTAGCACAATCTTTCGCACACAGTAGGTGTCAAATAAATGCACATGGCCTGAATGCAAGGTGGGGGGAATGCCCTGGAATGAGGTCAGAGATCCCTCTTCCCCTTGACGGTCTTCTGGAGTGACTAAATGAATGCACTTCTTTTCAGAGGTCTCTGTTCCCAGAGAGCCTCCTAGGGCATCCCACCACTCTGGTGTACCGGGAGCTGAGTGGGGCGGGACGGCATGGTGGGTGGATTCTGCCGTCCCTGCTTCCCCCTGTGCCCACTCCTGGTCTCTTGCCTTCATCCCTGCCTCCTTCAGAATCCAGTTCTAAAGGGAGGCTCTGGGTCCTGTCACTCTGGGTGGGCACAGTGTGGGAGGGGAGTGAGGACATCAAGAAGTCTCTGGTCAGAGTTACTATGCGTGGGGGGGGGGAACTCACTGCATGAGGACACTGGGAGTGTGGGGTCCCGAGTTCTGGCCCCAGCTCTACTACTCCACTGCCTCCTTGTGCCCTGGGAACTGCCTCTCCCCTCCCATTTCCCCTTCTGGGACATGGGTGGTGCCCCATGGTCTCTGGTTCCTTCTCGCTGGGGCAGTTCCAGATTCCAAGCAGCCACCAAGGGGCCTGGATGGGGGTCCTTCTATGAGATCCTGCTTGGCGTTTGCCAAAGGAGGGGGGGGAGGACATCCCTTTGCTGAAGAGTGACCTGAAATTTAAGCTGACCCAGACACTTGCCCCACTCGGTTACCCGGGACACGAGGGAGTGCTCAGAGGCCTGACACAAATCGGGGCTGAATTTTTGGTGGATGGCAGGTTGGCCTCTCTTGTGGCAGTTTCCACAGGGCAGTGGCAGGCCGAGGGTGCAGAGGGGAGCGTGGGAGCGGGGCTGGACTGCAGGATGTCCTGGCATCTTACCCGGAGCCGCACCAGCTGGGTGACGGAAGGCTCATTCTCCCTCAGGGCCCCCACATAGGCATCCTTCTGGAAGGTGGGCACGTTGTCGTTGACGTCCAACACGTTGATCCTGACCCGGCCGGTGGTCTCCTCACCACCCCCGTCCCGGGCGATGACTGTCAAGGTGAAGCGCTGGATGAGCTCATAGTCCAGTCTGGCGATCAGCAGGACGAGTCCTGTGTCCTTGTCCAGAGAGAACCTGTGTCAGGCAGGACGGGGGAGAGAAAGGGACCCTGGGGTGAGGCAGCTCATAGATAAGGCCTGTATTTACCAGCCTGTCCTTGCCCGAGCTGATAAACACAAATGAGGTCAGAAATCTGCCATCTTTTCCCTTGCCCTGAATCAGAAGAGCACCTATTTCTAACGGGGAGTGGGGTGGGAGGTGGTGGGCGGGGGTGAGGACCACATGGGGGTGGAACAGTCAGGTACTGAGGGGGCAGGAGCAGGTTGATTTCGTCAAAGAGGAAACTCAGGCAGACTGACCCTCCTGCGCCGTGAACAGGAGCTCCTGCCTACCGTAGGCATTTTCATGCTGGGGAACAATGATGGTCAGAATTCTGCCGTCCCCGATGGTTTTGCACCAAAACGTTTTAAGTGGATGGTAAAGCATGTAGCTAGGGGAGGGCTGGCTGGTCATCTCTCGGGAGAGAGCTCTTGTCTTCTGCTCCAGGGCACAGCCTTGGCTAAGAGCCTGGCAACTGGCTCCTGGGGAGGACCAAGGTCCAGCGAGACCATCCCTCCACCCGCCTCCTCTGAGCAGCCCCTCGGGAGCCTCGCTCGAGTTGGAAGTTGGCACACGTATGCCCGGATCTGGTTCCACAGCTGCCAGCCTCTGAGCCTGAAAGGTCCTGGCTCCAAGACCAGGAAAGAATATGGGAAGAGATAAGAAAACCTAAGTTGATCAGGACAAGGCCGTGTGGACACGGGTGCCCTGAGGCGTAGAGGTGCCCTGTGCATGCCTGCTGCTGCTGGCTCCTGCCTCCCCTCTTGAGGCTCCATCCGGAGTGGCCGAGAATGGCCAGATGCACCTAACAATGTCTGTCTCTTCCCGATCCCTCCCCGGAATGCAAGCCGACAGCCCCTCTCCTCCTCAGCCTGTCGAGCTTCCAGATGCATCAGACACTTCGTTTTTAGAGGCACACCTGCTGTCTGACTTCAACTTGGCTTTTGAACATGTTAAAAATGAGAGGGTTTCACCTTCGGCTTAACTGAGGACAGGGAAAGAGATGGCCCAGAGCCATGTGGGTGACAGGGCGAGGTGGCACCGGCTGGGCAGTGAGACAAGCCACCCACCCGATGGCCGAGGTACGTGGTGGGCCCTCTCCTGCTGGACGCCATGTGTCCTGGTGGTGAAGACCATGTGCAGAGGCCGGGCCCTAGTGCTTACCAGCTGTGTGACTTTGGGCAAATGACTCAGCCTCTCTGAGTTTCCTCCCCTGCAAAGCGCAGATGATAACAGTGCCCAGTGCTGCGCTCCTCCCGCACTTGTGGGGATGAAATCAGATCATGTGTGGAAAGCTCTGGGCACAGAGCCTGACACACAGCGAGGGTTCCCAGATGCTAGCTGCTGCTCTGGCCTTCACTGGGCACTGTCACTAGCGTTTCTGAACTGCTTCATTTCCAAAGCTAAAGGCTGTCTTTTGAGGGTCAGAGAAATGATGCCTCAGAGAGTTTAGAGGACTTGACCAAGACTGTGCTATGGCTAGGGCCACGGCAGCAGTGGCGTCCGTGGGTTCTGACTTCCCACTCAGAGCTCTAGCCATGGTGGCATGGCACCCTCCCTGGGCACTGAGAAGTTTCCTGAACCTTGCGAATAGCACAGTGCCACTGCTGGGGTGGGGGTGGGGGTGTGCCGGGGCAGGGTCTTACCGGTCAGGGTCATCACTGAAGAAGTAGTTGACTTCCCCGAAGGTGCCCACGTCATTGTCTGTTGCCTGCAAAGGTGAGAACAAGAAGTCGTTGCTGCCAGACCCAGCAAGCCTCCTGATCTCACCGGAAAATGTCCATGGCCAATCCCTGGTCCTCCCAAGCAACTCCTCTGGCTGAATTTTCTAGAGGTGCGTTGTTCAGTATGGGTGCCCGCAGGCACCAAGCGCTATTAACAGTGGGGAGCACAGTTCTGGAGGATCGGTCTTCCGCCTAGGTCTCTAACCTGGGGAAACCACCCCTTCTGGGCTCCTGTCAGGCAGGCTTATGCTCTGCAGAGGCTCAGAGGACTTGGGGGAGAGGTTTTGGACCTGTGACTTTGGGTCCCAACGTGTAGGTTTGCAAAGTATTGCAAACAAAGGTGGAAGTGGGTTCCACCATCTGGTGGATTCTTCCAGTCCTTCTCTCCTAGTCCCCAAAGCCTCCACATCTGATGTGCTTCCCGATGGGAAAGGCCCTTTGGGGGGGGGGGAGGCATTCTAGAGTCCTGCCCCTGACATTCCTTCCACCCTCAGTTTGGTTTGTGAGTCCGGCAAGACCTCTTTTATCCTGTCTGGTCCAGCTTGGCTTCTGCCACTTGCAGTCGAAAGAGACAGGGGAGGAGGAGAGGCCTGCCTTACGCGGATGACAGTGGCAATGACGGTGACCACCACCAGCCTGTCCTGTCGTCCCGCCTTTTACATTTTCAAAGACCATTCATGTTTATCATGACCTCATTTTATCCTCACAACTATCCCACATGATGAGGGAGACAGACGTTTCCACCCATTTCACAGATCACAAAACTGAGGTCCTGACCCCGGTGAGGGCCATTCTAGGTCACAAGCCGGGTTATGAGCAAAGGGAGGCAGAAACAGGGATCCTGACTCCTAGCCTGTGGTTCCTTTTTTCAGGCCATCCCAGTGGGGCCCCGCTCCATCTCCTGCCCTCGCCAGGACAAGGGCAGTTTTCAGCGGAGGTTTGGCTTTTGTGGGTGGGACTTCCGGCTTCGGCCTCATTCTCAGCATGGCCGTAGTCTACAGTGTAGGGGAAATGACACCATTCATTCGTTCGCTCGTTCCTTATTAAGCACGCGCTGTGTGCCGGGCACCGGGACTCTGCTCCTTTCCCAGGCCACTCACTGCCCTGGAGCAGCCCGCTGCCACGTGCCAGGAGCAACGGCCTTGGGCTGACCTTGGGGACATCTGCTTTACATTCAGGGCTTCTCCATAAGACTGTGATTGGACAGAGTTTCTGCTAATAAAAATATGTTTCATTACTTTTATTTTTTAGCTTTAGTGAGGTATAATTGACAAATGAAACGGTAACATAGCTGAAGTGTGCGATGTGATGATTTTTTATACGTGTACGCTATAAAAGGATGTCCCCATCGAGTTAATTAACACAACCATCACCTCCCTTATTTACCATTTTTTTTTTTTTGCTGAGAACACTTAAGTTCTACTCTCTTAGCAAATTTCAACTCTACAATACAGTGTTAGCAGCCGTAGTCCTCATCTTACACATTAGAGCTTCAGACCTCATTCATCGTACAGCTGACAGTTTATACCCTTTTACCAACCTCTACTTCTCCCGCCCTCCGTATCTTCGTATTAAGTATTTTTTGAGGTTCTCTTTCAAGTTCCTAGATTCTGTGAAATCTATTAAATTCCATGTTATGATACAGCTGAATGTGTGAGAGACGTTTGTGTTCGGTATACTTAGTTGAGGAAGGCAGATAAGTGAATAATAGATTTCTACACCTAAGGACCCAAGGGAAGGGTTCAGATCTCAGTTACCCAGAAAGAAGCCATTTCTGGGGCTGAGGGCAGCCTCTGTGCCAGATTCCCATTCAACGTCCCCACTGTGTGTTCTGGCAGACAGTGTACAGACTTCTGCTCGGCCAGGCTCCGAGTACATGACGGGTTCTTAGGGATGCATGTCGAGTAAGTGACAGAGATGACACCGAGCCATGGAACCCACCCTCCTTGGCAGGACTGACTCCCAGACAGACCCTCCCTGGTGCCCTGAGCCACTCCTCACGACCACTGCCATTTACCGAGCAGCTCACACTTGTCACACGTTCTATCTCTGTAACCACCCTACAAGGTAGGGCCTATCATCAGCACCACCTCCAATTTACAGACAAGGAAACTGAGGCACAGAGAAGGTAAAGAGCTCCCCCAGGGCTTCACAGGGATTTGAAGCCAGTGCTGTCTTGCCACGCCCTTGGCCTCGGCGTGTTACTGCTTCTGAACCGAGGGGAGAGCTTGCTCTCAGAAGAACTTACACCTGGGGATTCCAGGGGAGAGGAGACAAAGCTCCTCAGAATAAGCCTGCCTCTCTCCTCCCGTTTCAGGGACCAGAGGAGAAGCGGGGAGGAGCCTCTAGTTTCCCTTTCGCCCCACTAATCACCACCACCATGTGTGGCAGTATTCAACTAGAGTAAGGGCAGCTTGGTCTGCTGAAGAACTGACCAGATGCCATCAGGCCCCTGCGTGAGGGGTCAGCGTGGCCTGAAGACCCCAGTTCCAGGCCAGTGTCAACAGCGCAGGTCACTGTGTGACCAAGCATCACCCCCCTCAGGCCTCGGCGTCCTGGTGGGTCAGAGGAAAGGGTCTGGGGGAGCAAGGGAGGCCGGGCTCACCTCCCAGCACACGGTGCCTGGCGCAGGACCACTGCTGCAGGAGTGCTTGGAAAAGGAATGAATGAATTCCAGGAAGAAGGGGTGGAGAGATGGGGCAAAGCCAGGGACGAGAGAAGACTAAAGGGGATGGAGCAAAGGGGCTGAGAGAAGGGGCCAGGAATCCGAGAGAGCAGCTAGGAGGTGTGGAGGGGATCAGGAGGAGAGGAAGAGAGGGCTGGGCTGTGCAGGAAGTGAGGGGGTTCCTGGCCCCAGGGACAAAGCCCTTCGTATCTGGGTACCCTGTGGAACTGCACTCAGACTATCAGGGCAGGAAGGACCCTGGAGGTCCCCCTTGTCCAGGCCCTTCCACCCTGGGACCTGGAACAGCTGAGGCCCAGGAAAATGAGGTGACAAGATGGGCCAGTCTTCTCTTCCTGGGAGACACTGGCCTCCAAACCCCCAGCCCCAATCGCCACGTCCTCCCCTGGTGGGCTGGGCACGGCCATGGCTCCCACAGTGAGCCCTTTCCTCTGGGGCCTCTCGCTGCCTGCCCACGCCACTGATGCTGACCAGGGAAGATTTGTGAGTCCTTCAGTGCCACCGTCTAATGACCATAGGAAATACGTACGCCCAGTGAAGAGGGGAGGGAGAACTTTCATCTTTCAAATGCACGAAGCAGAATCAGAAGAAGATGAAAAGCTGCTTTTGTGCCCCTGCCAGGGTGGGGACAGCTGGCACTGACACAGAGGGCTCAGGCCAGTGGCAGGGGGCCCAGGTCAAGTGCTCTGGGCCTGGGAGGAGGCAGCAAGTCCCATCACTCGGCGGCCCTGCCAAAGGCCTTCTGGGCTGCTGGGTGCCCTCAGGAGATGGTCCCTTCTCCTCCACACACACTCACGGCCCTGCCCTCTGGCCTCTGCTGTCAGCTCCAGCCTCACCTCTGACCCAGGCTGGCCCATGTGCGGTTCTGGGCCAGGCTGGCACAGCCCATCTGCTCCCTCTGCCTGGACCGATTCCTTCCTCTCCTGCCTGGCTCACCTTCTCTCCTCCCTGGCTCCCCAAGGCTGGGTTAGAGCTTGGCCCTTCGGGAAAGACTCCCAGCCCTGAAGGTGCTGTGGAGAGGAAGCGGTCAGCTGCCGTGTTTCCTCCCACCGGGCTCTGGCTCCCTGGGGACACGGCGGGGTCATGGTGCCTGACGGGAGGGCTCACGCTGTCCTCTGTCCTCTATAGCGACATCTGCATCCACACCTCCACGACATGCATTCACGTACGCGGGTTTCGTTCCGGCCCCCGCCCTGTGAGCTGGGTACTGTTACAGCCCCCTGCTCCTTGCTTTTACCGAACGACCAACGGGGAAGCAGACAGGATCATCAGTAGGAAAGTTGCCCAAGAGCTCACCGCTGCTAAGTGGCAGAGCTGGCCTCCAAATCCCCATGTTTAAAACCATTTAGCACCTCCAGGGCCAAGTGGCCCCTGTGTCGGGCCTGTGACAGCCAAGGTGCCGCTCAGCCACGCTGGCTAGGCCACTGGAGGGCGCTGCTGGGCCTGCCCCCTCTGTTCCTCACGCACTTTTCAATCAGCCTCCTTCATGCCTGCACCACTGAAACGAATCCAGTGCCACACAGACAGCGACCCTTGGGCCCACTTTAGGAAGGAGGGGTTGGGGAGTGAGCAGGGTCTGTGCACAGAGGACACATGTCCTCCTCGTGCCATGAACACCCTCTCTCCTGCCACGTTAGCCATTGGTTTTGACTTCTTGCCCCCGGTCCCTTCTGACCAGTCCTGGTAAGCAGTAAAGCGTACCAGCATGTACCTATGGGTTAGATCCTAGTCCTGGGGGATGGCAGTGGGTACGCGGAGATGGCAGAGGGGAGGCCTGCAGTGTAATTCAAGTGCTCATCTGGAACCCTGGTTTGGCGTTGTTTTTAGAATTCTAGGAATGAGTGTCTCTGTTTCCCTGCAGGGTGATGTCCGGGGTCTCATGGGCCGGTCAGATAGCTACAGGGATGGGGGAAGGGGACGGCCCAGCTGGCCAACTCTCACACTGTACCTGGGAATTCTAAGAAATGCCAAGCCAGGGTTCCAGGTGTCCCCTCTGTGGTCTCTGCGTACCTACTCCCATCTCCCAGGGCTAGAATCTTACCCACAGATACACACTGGTACACTTTACTGCTTACTCAGGGGCAAGAAGTCAAAACCAATGGCAAACATCATCTTCCTCTGCTCAAAAACCTTCGGTGGCTCCCCTTTGTTGCAGAATTAAATCCAGACCAGCACCCTGGTGTCGAGGCCTGGCTGGCTTTGGCAGTCTTGTACTCACCTCTCCATGACGCACCCTCTCTGTTCTGGGTTCTGATGACCTGGTTGTACCTACCCCTTCATTCTGTCACTGCCATCCAAACTCCAGCCCAGCCCTCAGGACCCACCCCAAATGCATGCTCACGGAAGGAGCTCCCTGACTGCTCAATGTTCTTGACCTGAGAGCCCTTGGCTGTACCTCTTTTGTTTTTTTGTTTTTGTTTTTTTTATAAAGATTTTATTTATTTATTTGACAGAGAGAGACAGCCAGTGAGAGAGGGAGCACAAGTAGGGGGAGTGGGAGAGGAAGAAGCAAGCTCCCCGTGGAGCATGGAGCCTGATGGGGGGCTCGATCCCAGAACCCTGGAATCACGCCCTGAGCCGAAGGCAGATGCTTAACGACTGAGCCGCCCAGGGCGCCCCTGGCTGTACCTCTTTTGGAACAGGTGGTGCAATCTGCCATTTCTGAGAACTGCCCGTGTATGCCCCGTGTCCCCCCTTGATAGAGAAGTCTCTAGTTAACTCATTTTTGTATCCTCCGTTGTGTCGGGCACAGGGGTCAAGATCTTTGCCAAATTTAGCAAAATCTGGGATTTCTACTGCCAGTCACTGAGGGCTGGCATGACCTTCCTTCCAGGGGGCTGATGTCTTCCATCAGCAGATACCACAGTGGGCAGGGAGCTGCCAGAGCCAGGCTGTTCAGCTCACCCAGGGGGCGTAGCTGATGTTTTTAAAGCCTCTCCAACGAGTCTCTCAAGCTCTGATGTCCCCCCTGAGCTCTGCAGCCTGAGTAGGGGGACTCAGCAAATGGTGCATGCAGTCAGCCTGCTGGGGCCCACGCAGAGCAGGTGGGAAAGGGCAGCATGGAGTGGGTCTAGAGGGGCAGATGGAGGACACCTGGCACACCACGGAGAACCTTCGTGAAGACAATGACCAGATCCTTAGTCGTGTATTCAGTAAACATTTTCTGGGCTTTTCCAATGTGCTAGTGATCGTACCAGGCACTAGAGTCATGGTTATAGGTATGCCAATGCCCTTGCTGGAATGTGACTTACAGATGGGAAGGGGAGAAGATGAGAATGCAGGGGAGAAATAACTAAAGAACTTAATTTCAGACAATGGTAACAACTGTGAGGAGAGTAAAGCAGAATAGGGGCTAGCAGGTGATGGGGCTGCTATTTTAAACTGATGAGTCCTGGGAAAGACCTCTTCCGCCAGGTGTATTTGGGTCTATGGGACAGCCACTGGCTGGACACCAAGAAGCCCTTGGGAGCTCCTGGGGAGAAGGGCCCTACTGCAGGCACGGAGCTCGGAGGCGGCTCACAGCACCAGCCTCCTCTAGCACAAGTGTGTGCAGTTCAGAAAGAGGGGCCCTCACGCAGGGTCAGCAGCTGTCCCCACCACTGGCACGCGGGCAGAGGGTGCGGCTGGGATTGGCTGCTGTCCAGCGCCTGATTTATAAGACATCTTCTCTGATTCTCCCCAACACTGGCATTACCAGCAAAACTAATTCCCTCATTTGGGCCTTTATAATTGCATTGCGAGTGCTTATTTCCGTGATGGACAATGCTGGCAGAAGTGTAATTTTCTTCTGCTGACAAAAAGGAAAAAAATAAATACGCATGGTGGGGGGAATTCCAAAGGTTAAGACAAGGTGAGCCTGCAGTGGGGGAATAGCCAAATTCCCAGACTGGCCAGGCCTGAGTCAGAAATGCCCATCTTTCCCTTGGCTATGGGGCAGGGGGAGGGTAAGATGGTGCCCCTTGCCATCTCCATCTCCCTTTGAGCACATACTGTGAGCTATGCACTATGCCCAGTGTTTCCCACACCATATTTCCTTCTATCTTCCTGACAGCCCTACCCTGGTGGTGGGGGGATCAGAACCAATGTTATCCCCATTTTACAGACAGAACTGAGGCTCAGAGAGGTCAACCAACAATCAACTTGTTCCAGGTCAAATGGCCAAGGTACAAGATATGAACTCAATTGTGCTCTCATGTGCTATTAACCACTCCCCGCCCCTGTTGGTGGGGCTGGGGGAGAGCTGTCTTCCTGCAGTTGGAGAGCTCAGCCATGAGATCCAGGGTGCCCCTACCAGGTCACTGTCTCTGCCCTCTAGAAGCCAGATGAGTCCCCACAGGCAGACTCCTCCTTGCCATAACGGCTCTGCCCCCGCCTCTGCCTGGAAGGGGTAGGCACCGGCGCCTCTGGCCATGCCCATCAGCAGAGGAAGCAGGGGTCTCTGGCTGTGGTTTCCCTGGAGGCAGGCCCTCAGCCAAGACCCCTGGCCCTCAAATACGGCCCCCCCACCTCTGCCCAAGCTTGGTCTTTCTATGTGCATGTGGCTCAGGACGTAGACTGGGAGAGGCCATGGCCTGCTAAAGGTTGAGGCAGATGGACTGGCTGTGGGCACCCTTCCCAACCCACCCAGGTCTCTTCGCCGAGCACCCTCCGGATACAGTGCTCCCTTTAACTTGTATGCCAGGGCTCTGTGCCCAGCCCAGCTCATCACGACATCTCACGCCCACTCCCAGGACCCACCACGTCACGAGTGGTCAGGTCCTCCCCTCTCCTGGGGCCCTCCCAAGGGCCCCCTTCTGACCCAGCCTATTTTCCTGACAAGCCATCACCATCTCCCACCCTCTTCCATTCATTTGCTCTGGACCAAGGGCCTCCCTTGCTGACACACTGTCCCCATCATGTAAGTCTGCACCTCACTACTGTCCCTCTTAAGAGCCTCACAGAGGCCCATCATGGATGCTGGGCCTTCTGCCCGCTCTGGCCTTCTCCCAGGTCTCCCTCCAAACTGCCACCCACCGGGTGCTGTACTCTGACAGCGCTGACCCCTCCCTGGGGACAGACGCCATCCTCTCTCACGGTCGCAAACAGCCTCCACCCTTCTCTAGAGCCTGAAAGTCCTGTCCTTGCATCTTCTCTCCTCTGGTATCCTCATGCTCCCCCCCACACACACGCCCTCTCTCTCTCTCTTCCTCTCCCTGTGGCTCGGGCAGCCCCCACTATATACCTGTCCTTCTGCCTCCCACAGAAATCTGTCTGACTCAGATGGACCCCATCCCACTACACAATCTCACACACACATGCACACACTTGCACCCACCCTCAGTCTCGGGCAACCCCCACCCCACCCTGGTTTCAGCCCCTGTGGCCCCTCTACACCCCTTCCCCGCCACCTGCATGCCCTTCCCTGCAGGTTGGCAGCTGGCAGGCACTCACTCAATCACTCCCCAGCAGCGCCCGCACCCCCGTCACGCATGCTCGCCCAGACACCCCGCACGGGGCTTCTGCTCTGAAGCAAGGCGGGCCCAGCTGCCTCCCCAACAGCCCTGGGTCCCAGCGATGGTGGCAGGCGGCGGGCGCCGGCGAGCAGTTCTGCTCCCGTGCACAAATCCGCAGAGAAGGGCACACAGTACAATTTGTTCAGGAAACAATAGCAATGTTTGACATGTCATAAGGATTGATGGAGCAGAAATTTACATGGGAGAATGCATTTTTAAACAGCTCCACGGAGCCCCGGTGCTTTGCTGGTAATGCTTTCCACATTCATCATTCACTGAGCCTCTCTGAATAACTCCTTAAACTCTGGGAGATTAACTGCACTCTTGCAAGCTCTGGGAGGCTGGTGTGGCCGGCGCGAGGCAGGAGGGACTCCGTGGAAGGAAGCCAGGAGCCCAGAGGCCGGGTGACCTCCACTTGGCCTGATGGGGCCCATGAGGCCTGGTCCTCTTCCATGTTCTCGCGCTCCCACCCACGGTGCTCTGTGAGAGGATTTCGGCTTCTTTCTAGGACACGAGGCAGAAGCAATGGCCGGGAAATATTTAGTCTGCCCCACACTTCTGGGGACATGCTAGGTGTAGCAGTTTCGCTCGTCATCTAAGAAAGAAGCCGGGGCTGACGGATGAGTACGTGGCGGTGTTAGGTGGGCAGAAAGGTTTGGCTGGAAGCTGCTGCTCTAAGCACTTCCATGGGGGTCCCGCCCGGGGTGGTCGCACTCCTCGGAGAGGAGATGCCAGTAGCTCTAAGGAAAATGCTGTATAGGGGATGAGAAAGGAGTGTTCAAGGTGGACAGGCGTGCCAGGGAGTGAAAACAGGGTGCAGGAGAGATCTCGGGGACACTGTAGATCCTAGGAAGAAAAATATATTCAGGAAAACTCCTGGGTCCTGCTCTTGGCTTTCTGGGCATGCAGGAGGCCTTAGGACAAGAGGGTGCCGCTGGGGAGTCTGGGGACAGAGGCTCAGAGCACATGGGACAGTGGAGTCACTGATGGGAGGGTGAAGTGACAAAAGTGTGGGGGTCCAGCTGGTGGTGGGGAAAGGGAAGAGGGCCTTTCCTGCCTCGTGTCCCATTATGGATCGGGGACGGACAGCCACGACTCCGTTACCCATGGCCATGGCAGACTGACTCACCATGGTGCTGAGTGCACGGAGGTCCTCGGGATCTCTCAACACTGTCTTCCCCACAGCCACTAACAACCAGTAGTTATACCAGTCGTGTTAAAGCCTTGCTGCTAACTCTGCTGGGCTCTCTGCGCCTTGAGGGTCAGGATGCGGTCTCCTTGGGAGGCACCGTAAAACACCAGGCGCCAAGGGCCTCACAAAGGATTTGGGCTAAGTGAGGGGTCATGAAAATACCAACAAAATGGCAGCGTGAGAGCTGGGTTCTGGTCCAGCTTCTGCTGCAACCATCTAGCCACGGGATCCTGAGTAAGACAGCAGGCTTCAGGCCTGGGTGCTACCCGGCCTTCTGACCCACCTGCCTGCTTCCGCTCTGGCACCAGCAGCCCATCCTCCGTCCGAGCCAGACTGACAGTAGGAGACCCCACGGGCCACCTTAGAAGGCTCCCAGGGCCCTGAAGACAATTCCAAACTGCCTGCCATGACCCCTGAGGCGGGCCAGGCTCTGCGGCCTCTGACCTCCTCTCTGAGCCGTCTCTGGATCACTCTGCTCCTGCCACCCGGTCTTCGGGCTCCCGACAGGGCAGGCTTGTCATGCCCGCCTCACAACCTTGCACGCCACGGCCCTGGGCCAACAGGGCTGCTCCTCACCCCCGCGGGCTCAGCTAGCAGGACCCATTTACATCTGGAAAAGCTCTTGCAGCTGCCCATTTGCTGCTGTATGCACTCGGAGCTGGGGTGGTCACAGTGGTCAGTAGTGGTGAGGCCATGGACTTGGACCGGGGTGATCGGGGCCGTGCTGGGAACTGGCTGGACTCAGCTGGGGCAGACGGGCCTGGCTGGTGGCTGGATGCGGTGGGGAGAAGGGCATGGTTTCGGCAGGAATGGTGGGGTGAACGTTCACTGGCTATCTCCTTCCCATAGACTGTAAGCTTTCTGAGGGCAGGACCTGTCTTGTTCAGCACACATCCCCTGCATCCAGCCCGCGCAAGGCACCCAGGAGGCCATCCACAAAGTAGTGGATGAAGAGATTTTATAGGAAGAAGGACTTACGAGGTCCTTCCTACCAGTGACAAGCCAGGAGTCCCTGGTCTGAGTAGATGGACTTCTGAGGAGGCAAGGGCACCAGAAGGATACGATGGGGTCTGGGGGGAAAAGGAGAAAGAGAGGAGGGAGAAGGGGGGAGGAGAGGAGGAAAAGGAAGGAGAGAAGAGGAGTAAGAGAGGAGGGAGAAGGGGGGGAGGAGAGGAGGAAAAGGAAGGAGAGAAGAGGAGGAACCACTACAGAAACATGTACTCTAAGCCTCAGCTGTCTCATCTGTTAAATGGGCCTGATACTAGTACCTGCCTCGCGGGATCGTCGTGAGGGTTAAAGAAGGTGTTGCATGTAAGGGGCTGTAGGTCCCTGCCTGGCAGGGGGAACTGCCTCCAGGGGAGCAGGCATGAGTTTTCTACCCCCAACTCGAACCGCTCTGGGACAGCTGCAGGTGGGGTGCGGGTGGAGGGGACGGGCGCTCAGCCTGTCAGCCCCCGGCCCAGGTCTGGAGGCGTCTGTCTGTGTGTGTGGGGGAGGAGGGCTGAGGATGGGGCTGACAGGTGCTCTCCGGGTGTGAGGGGTCCCCGGCGTGTTTGTTCTTGCAGACACGGTATTGTTCTTGGGCTCCCTCACCCCCTTCTTTATTTCTCTTTATTTTAAAACCTGGAAATAAAAATTGATGGGGAGCAAATTGCTCTGGCCAGCAGCTCTGTGCTTAAAGGAGTCTCCCTGGGAAAGCAATTACGGGATGTCAGAGGCTATCAGGGTGGCAGGCAGCTGCCAGCGGCCCAGGGCCTGGGCGGGCCTGGTGGGCCCTGGGCCTCCTGCTGGGGAGATGCAGGAGCTGGCGCCTGGAGGAGGGATGGGGGACCCCCTCAGAGGCATGGGGATAACCGAGATCGCTGCCTTGCTGAGCGTCACCCGTGGGCCAGGCATTGAGTGAGGAACTTGACACAATCTGTCCCAAATCCTTAAAACCACCAGCGAGATGGGAATCGAGTCCCATTTTACAGATGAGGCAGCTCCAGCCGAAAATAACTAGAACCCCAGTCGCAGCAGCCCCGCCTGGCATAGCCCACATTCCACTTCCACTCCCACCCCGCAAGAGAAGTACTAACGCCGCCCTTGTCCTATGGACATGGAAAGCGCCCAGCCGGTGGAAACTTCCAGCGCCACACACAGCCCCCTGCTGCTCACCTCTGCCCGGCAGAGGCTGCTTTACTGACAGGACCTGGGCTTCTTTAGGCCTGCAGGCTCTTTTCTCCAGGAAGCAGTTGGCATGTCAGGGTACCCACATCCCCAGAAGCTGCCCTCACGCCGTGGGGGCTGGAGTGGCTGGATCAATACCCCAGCCTCCTTGCCCCAAGGTGGACTGGCTCACCTCTCCCCTCGGATGTCTCGGTGGACAGAACTCCCATAGCCCCCCATGGTACGTGGCTTCACAACGCCCCCATTGGTGACCTCATCTCACTTCCCAGTCCTGGGTTACCTGGGGCCACCTCTCCCAAGTAAACTGCCTGCCCGCGAGTCCTGTCTCAGGGTCTGCGTCTGGGGGAACCAGGCCTGAGACACAGGCTGGGCGAGCCAAACAGTACGTCCCTGTCCTCACAGCTGCCCACGGCTCAGGGTCCCACAGCTGGTCCCTGGCGGAGCTGGGATTTGAACCCTAGTCTGTCTGACATTCACACACACAAAACGAAAAAGAAAAAAAAATTCAGCTCCTAACCCTTCTACACTGCTGTCCATTCCCTTATGCCCTTGGCTTTGAGGAGGACTCAACTGAGTGACTTTAAAAAAAAATCACATCTGACCATCAAAGAAAACTAGGATACAGAAAGCCATTTTCCAGGGATGCAGGAGTGAGGGCAGCTGGCTGCCTGGGGGTGAACGAGACATTCACAATCAGGAGGGACGCAGGGCCTCTCCGGGGCCAGTTATCAAGCTGGGATTGTGTCGTAGAGGATGGGAAGGGGAGGGCGCCGGAGAGAGGTGGGGCCAGACACCAGGGCTGAGCCTCAGTTAAGTGAGACCTTATGTGCAGAGGAGATGGAAGGAGGAAGAAAAGACAGTCTAATCAGCCCCCTGGCGGTGCAGTCAAACCATGGTTCCCCCATTACCGGATCTCACCATACACCCCTGCCCTGCCTATGACCCTCTTCTCCCCTGCCCCTGTGGGATGCAACAGGCAGCTCGAGGTCTCGTGAGAAGGTGGGGAGAGGTACCTGGGCTGGGGCTGGTCCCACCCACACGCCAGGACGTGTCCTTACCCCAAGGTGACTTAGAGCCCGGGTGGCACGCCCCCCATGCCTGCTGCCATTGGCGGGCACTGATTGGGCCAGTGCGTACTGCTCGCTAATGAACCGTATTGACTCCACATTCTCTTGTTGTCTCCCTAAATGGCAAGCCACACATCTGATAGATTAAATACCCACATGATTGCCCGCCTGACATCTCCATCACGCCGCCTGCGGGTCCCTAATGAATTTTACAGCCCCACAACGACAGAAGAAATTAAGGTCAAAGTCCGACGCAGGAACTATAAATCACCGTGGTCTCTGAGACCAGCCGAAGCCTGCAGCCCTAGCCCTCACTCACCTGGGCCAGTTCAGCCCAGGGCTTGATGGCAAGATGGTCACATTCAGTGAGTGCCGGGAGCACTCATGCCTGAGAAGCAGCCCCCACGCACAGACGTTTGGGTTCCTCTCTCCCCTGCCCACCCCACCTCCAGGAGTCAGAATTCTCTCACACAGGGAGGCTCCCTGATAGGAAAGCAGCGTATCTCCTTTACAAAGACTTGTTTCCCAAGGAGTTCAAAACATGCTGGTTGCACTGTTCTAATAATGTCCCCAGAACAGGAAGAGGGATGAGCAGCATTCGTCCGTTTTGCAGACGGAGAAACTGAGGTTTGCACAGAAGGACTTGCCCAGGGTCATTCAACAAATTGAAGATCTTTATCTTCCAGACCCTACGTTTACAGGTCTTGTTACAAGGGGAGCTTAGAGGAGCCTTTTGTCTTGGTCCTGTCTTGCCTCTGGGTAGGAGGTACCAGCTGCAGGTGGCTGAGCAGGCAGAGGGAGCCCTGGCCTTGGAGTCAGCTTGGACATCGGCCGGTCAAATGCAGTGTGCATCCTGTCAAGCCTCTGGCCCTGCAGTCTCACCAGGCTCCCAGGGAGGGATTCTGTCTCCGTGAGGAGCTGTGTTACTAGAAACAAGGGTTCATGCCTCAGCTCTGCCCCTTCCTCAGGTACGGCCTCAGGCAAACACCTAACTTCTCTGAATCTCAGTGCTCTCATTGATAAAACAGGGAGGCTAATTTCAACCAGGTTGTCATGGGGGGGGGGGTTCAACGTGGTAACGCACATAGCTGCTGAGCTTGGCGCCAGGCAGGCGGTAATAGTACCTGTCCTTTGACACAGACCTGTTCTGTGCCAGGCACTATGCTAAGTTCTGTCTGTGTATTATCTCACTGAAGCCCCACAACAAATCTGTGAGGAACGAACCTCATCACCATTTTGCAGAAGAGAAAACTGACGCACACGAGAGGTAATTCGGCAGAGACTAAACATCCATGCTCCCTTTTTCAAACGAACAAAAATTGTTATTTTTAGGTGGTATGACACTATCTGCCTAAAATACTACATTGGCCAGCTTCCTTTGTAGACAAGCACGGAGAGACAGAACTCTCCAAGTTCTGGCCAAAGAGATGAAAGCAAAAGTTTGCAAGATATTTCTAGGAAGTCTTCTCAAAAGGGAAGGAGAGTATCCTTCTTCATTTCCTTCGTTCTGCAGCTTGAACTATGGATGGGATGGCTGGAGCTCTAGCAACCACCTTGGACCATGAAGATGAGGGCCACATCCTAGAAATGGGGTGGAGAAGAGAGCTTAAAGGAGCCGCCCAAGGCTGCTCACCTCTAAACTGCTTTTACATGGGAGAGAAATACACCTCGATTTTGTTTAAGAAACTATTTGGGGGGGTTTCTATGACTGGCAGCTGTACCAGGTCACTGCTGATACAAGTAACCTATTCACAGTCAGATAGCTCAGAAGTGGCCGAGTCAGGATAAACTTGGGTGGTTTAAGTCTGGAGGTTGGGGTCTTTACCACTCTGCTTCCTATGGTGAGCACTTGAGGCACATGAGATAATATCACCACCACCATCCTCATCCTCATCCTCATTGCATAGTAAAGTAGAGGAGGCTTCTTCTAGAGATGTTCAAACTTGAATTAGTTGGTCACGAAATCAATTTAGTGGGTCATGACTAGCATTTTTTAAAAATGAAATGTGGTGGAATAAAATAGAAATATACTAAGGTGAAAATTATAAGATGTGAGGAAAGAAGTTGAAGACGACACAAACAGAGATAGTCCAGGCTTATAGATTGGAAGAATGAATATTGTTTAATTGTCCATACTACCCAAAGCGATCTATAGATTCAATATAATCCCCATCAAGATTCCAATGGCATTTTCCCCTACAGAACAATCCTAAGACTTACATGGAATCACAAAAGACCCCAAACTGCCAAAGTAATCTTGACAAAAAAAGAACAAAGCTGGAGGCGTCACGTGCCCTGACTTCAAACTGTGTCATAAAGCTATAGTCATTGAAACAGTGAGACACCAGCATAAGAGCAGACACGTAGATCAATGGAACAGACCACAGAACCCAGAAATGAACCCACACATACATGGTCAAGTAATATTTGACAAGGGAGCCAAGAACACTCAATGGAGAAAAGACAGTCTCTCCAATAAATGGTGCTGGGAAAACTGGACACCCACATGCAAAAGAATGAAACATTTGAAACCCATAAAATTCCTAGAAGAAAACATAGGTGGTAGGCCCTTTGACACCAGGCGTGGGGATGCCATTTTGGATCTGACTCCAAAAGCAAAGGCAACAGAAGCTAAAATAGACAAACGGCACAGCCTCAGATTACAAAGCTTCTGCGTAGCCAAGGAAGCCACCAACAAAAAGAAAAGGCAACTACTGAATGGGAGAGAATATTTGCAAGTCACAAATCTGGTAAGGGGACAATATCCCAAATATATAAAGAACTCCTGGAAACTCAACAGTAGAAAAAGATCTGATTTAAAAAACGGGCAGAGGACCTGAATAGACGTTCTTCCACTGAAGACATCCAGGTGGCCGACAGACACATGAAAAGGTGCTCAACATCCCGGACCAGCAGGGAGATGCAAATCTGGACCCCGAGGAGCTACCACCTCACTGTCGGAATGGCTATCGTCATAAAGACAAGAAGCAGCAAGTGTTGGTGCGGATGTGGAGCAAAGGGAACCCTGGGCACTTTTGGAGAGAACATAAATTGGTGCGGCCACTACGGAAAACAATATGGAGGTTCCCCCCCCCAAAAAAATTAAACATAGAAATACCATATGATCCAGCAATCTGACTTCTGTGTATCTATCAGAAAGAAAAATGAAAACACTAACTCGAAAAGTTACGTGCAGCCCCACGTTCACTGTAGTTTTATTTGCAACAGCCAACGTAGAGAAGCAGCCTAAGTGTCCAGCAAGGGATGGATGGATACAGAAAGCGTGGAGCATGCTTACAACGGATTATCTGGCCATAAAAAAGAAGGAAATCTTGCCATTTGTGACAAGGACGGACCCTGAGGGCATTATGCTAAGTGAATTAAGTCAGAGGAAGCCAAATTCTGAATGATCTCATATGTGGAACCTGGAAACACAAAGACCCTGCTCACAGAGGCGGGGAGGTGGCCAGAGGTGGGGAGTGCTGAGGAGGACAGAACAGGTGAAGGGGATCAAAAGCTACGCACTTCCAGTTATAAAATAAATAATTCATGAGGACGTAATGCCCAACGTGGCGATTCTAGTTAATCACACTACATGGTACATTTGAAAGTTGCTAAGAGAATAGATCTTAAAAAGTTCTCATTAAAAAAAAAACCCAAACCTAGAATACTAGAGCGTGTCATTATATGTGATAAGGAAGCACTGTTTTTGTTCTAGATACGGAGGTGTGTGTGTGTCCCGAGTATGAAGTTAAAGATAGTGTTTATTACGGATTATAGTAAAAGTTTGAACAACACGAAACCAATAGGCATAGGGACTTTGAGCCCCTCCAGAAAGCAGCTGGCAGGAACCACGGCCTTCATTCCCTCCTATGGATCATGCAGCAAGATTAAGCTACCCCAAGGGCATAGGTCCAGCTCAACTGCTCCCTAAACCTCTGTGGGCCCCCCCTCCCCGCTCCCTTAGCATTTCTCCCCCAGCTGCTCTCTGGACAAACTCTCAGGCCGAGGCCCTGGGGGCTGCTCTGAGCCCAACCCACCGCTGTCGTCCCGTCCCAGGGCCCATAACCTTCCCAACACAGGGCACAGGTGGATTCTGGGCAGGCCGTCGGCTGACTGCATTTATGAACTCATTCTGTCTTGGCCACTCTTATGGCGACCTAATGTCCCTTCGCCCAGGGGCTCCATTTGCTCTGCTCTGGCGTCCTGGGAGCAACTGCTCGAGCAGGAACAATCAGTAGCTAACCTACAGAAGGCGGACTCTGACAGGCAGCGTGCAGGGGGCCGCAGGCTCCGGGCGTGGGGGGCCGGGCTCTCTGGGCGGCAGGCAGTCACACGTTGTTAGCGCGGGGGGCCTTAGAAAGTGTTCAGCACAACCCCTTCATAATACAGATGAGGACACCAAGGTCCCGGAAGCCAGGGACCTGCTCAAGGTCAGCCGGTAACGGAACAGCTCTGGTGTCCCAGGCCCGCGCCCTGCCATCTGCCCGGACTCTGGAGTACCCCCACTGCAGCAAGAGGCTGGGGCCCAGTGTGTGGGGGGCACTTGATGGAGACCAGCAAACAGGAGAGGGGCCCCGGGGGTGTTGGAGTTGGACAGACCCAGGTGTGAAACCTGGCTTGCGGGCTCACTAGCTGGCCGACCTGGGGCGGGTTCCTGATGTCTCTGGGTGTCCGTTGCTGTCAGAAGAGGAGACTAACCTACCACTCAGGGTTTATCATTTGCCAAACTCACAACACCCGCTCACGAGGCCTGGCCTTTCAGTTTCTGGTCAAGGGGCAAAGGTCAGTGGCAGAGCTGCTGTGTTCAAGGACGGGGAATTCTGGAGGTACCAGTTAGGGAAGGTTCAAGGCCTTGACAGGCAGTGGGGCTTTCCATCAATTGCCACAAGTCAAGTAGCTGAGTGACTGAATGACCCAAAATGGTTAGACCTTAAACAAGGTCCAGGGCGATCACTTCAGTGGCGGGGGGTTGGGGGGGGGGCGCAACTCTCCATCCTCACACCCGCCCTGCCATGAAGGGCTCCTTCCGTTAGTTCTGGATGGTGGTGGGCAGGCGGCAGCCAGCTGTGTGCTCTCTGTCTCTCCTTAGTGCCTGTCCTACTCACCCCATCCTAATTTGGTTTTACGGATATTTAGATTAAAGAGATACACACACACAGCCTAGGAGCACTGAGGCCTGACAGACGGAGGAACCAGACCCGTCAATCACCACAGCCAGCTCCACTTCCTCGGGCACCTGGTAGGCACCGCGGCGGCCCCTCCAACTGGAGATGAACCGAGAGTAGATTAAAGGGGTCCAGAAGTACAGCCTGGACACGCCCCAAATGGGGGAGGGTGTGCCTACAACCTACAAAGGCCGGCCAGCTTGCAAGGGGGGCTGGGGCGACGGGGGTACGTGTGTGTGTTTCACCTCCCTCTTCCCCTCCCCAGGCTGCAGATATTCAATTTTCTTTTAAACGGTGGGGAAATTGGAAGAGATTTTGTTCTGTTTAAGCACAGCTGGAGTCTCCGTCTCAAGGGACCAGAGAACAATGAGATCAATTAAGATGCCCGCTGTGAAGGGTGTCAGGAGGGGGTGGGGAGGGATAGCGCCAGGTGGGGGGGGGGAGGGGGCTCTTCTCAGGAAGGGGAAGGTGGAAGAGGTGGCCCAGGCCTGTCGGGAAGTCCAGCTTTGGCTCTTCTCTGCTTTGACCTGCCTGTCTCCATTGGGTCTTGCTGATGTACCTGGATGAGGGCCGCTCGTCGGGTCATGTTATCTCCCAGACTTACTAATAATTCATTTTGGCAACTTCTGTCCCCAGCTTTATACGATGATAGAATCAAGTTTGAACGGCTGCTATCAGAAGCAGGGAGAGGGCCACCGTTCTAGAACAGCGTGGAGAGCCCTGGACACTTGGCGTGCAGTAGCTGCTGGTACTAATACCAAAGCCTCGGCTATGCGGGGACCCTGGACCACCGCCTTTCCATACCCTGTCCTGCAGCACTGCCGAGATGGGGATCCTTCTCCCCGTTTTATAGAGGACAAAACTGAAAGCCAGGGAAAGGAAGTTATTAGCCCAAGGCCAACCTGCTGGTAAGAAGCTGAGGCAGGACTCCTTCCCAGTGTCTGTCCACGTCCGTGCTTGCCAAGGTGCAGGCCCCACCTGGCAGTCAGGTGGAAATGAAGATGGATGATGGACCCTGGGGCCTGGGGGGAATGGGGAAGCCATGGCCCAGACCCAAGCAGGAGCACCGCTATCACCTCTCACCTGCCCTGCCAGCCTCCACCCTGGAGCCTTCCACACCCTCGCTCTTCCCCACCCCCATCTCAGCCTATTCCCCACATGGCAACCACAGTGATCCATCAGACTTCTCTGGCTGTCCCCTCCGATGGGCTCCCTGTCCTCGCCCAGTCACCTCCTGACCACCTTGCCTCCACCTACACCCCCAGGCTTTTGTCTCCCGGTCTCTCCCTGCAACTCCCTCAGCCTAGGGCAGCTTTTCCCAAACTCTACCCGCCTCTCCTGTCCTTCAGGCCTCTATCCACTGTCACCTTCTAGGACAGGTCTGTCTCCCCTGACCCCCTGAAAGCACACAGTAACACTGCCACCCCTGGCGCTCCCCGCCGGCCCACTTCTCTTTTTCCCCATGACACTTCTCCCCACTTGACATACTCTGCTTCCTTGTTCATCCTCTATCTCCTGCCCCTGGAATGGACAGGGATGTTTGTCCGTCTTGCTCACTGCCGTCATTCTAGGCCCTTGATAAATAGCCACTGAATGCCTCTGGGGGCCCCCTTTGCCTCAGAGAGCATGGAGTCCTGCTTTGGGAGGGACGGTAGGTAAGGCTTCTGCGGTGGAGACGCAGGGGCTCACAGAGGGCATCCAGCTCTGCCCAGCAGCAGCCAAAAAAGCAGGGTCAGCTTCTGTTCGCCTGTCCACAGAGCCAGGCTGAGAGGGGCTGGGTGCATTTCAGCCTTGACCTTGCAACCACATGACCTGATTAGGACAAGGAGGCCCCGGGGGATCCTGGAATCTGGTGGCCATCGTACCTCACAGCCCCCTATCTTTGTTCCTAGGTGAGGGGTCTGCATCCCCAGACTCTGCTTGCCCTAGGGAAGTTTCCAGTGCAGCAGGGAGGAAAGGACATGAGCCACAAAATCCCTGAGTGGTGAGAAGAGCCAGGGAAAAGGAGGTGCAGGGCACACAGGGGAGCTGGGAAGAAGGGTTACTGAACTGGAGCTCTTATGGTTCCAAGACATCTACATTTGTGTAAATGCCTTGACCTTCCTTCCATTGAGAGCTGGGGGTGTCTCCATCCCCTGCCCTTGACGTGAACTTGCTTTGGTGACTCCCTATAACAAGCAGAATTCAGTGTCAAGGACTATGTGAATTTGAGGCTAGGTCAGAAATGGCCACACAGCTTCCACCTGGTTCTCTTGGGACTCTCTTTCCCCAGAGGCCTCCGCTGAGGGTCTCCGGCTCCGAACGCCTGTGTCTGCGATGCCTACCCTGTGGGGAGAGGCCCTGTGTGGGTGCTCGTGACAGTCAGGCTGAGCCAGTCCTTCGGTGGCTCCAGACAAGGGAGAGAGACGCCTCCAGCTGCTGGGGTCACCCCCACACCCGCAGGAACACAGAAGGGCCCCCTTGCTGAGCTCTGTCCAATTCCTGACCTACCCAACCCATGAGGGTCAGAAAACGGCTGTTGCTTCATGCAGCCAAGTTCGGGTGGTTTCTGATGCCACAGAAACCCAGCTCTGAGGGTCCTCGCTCAGAGCACGCCACAAAGCAAGCCTGAACCTAGCGCGTGCTGAGCGTGGGACCGCACGAAACCAGCAGAGAAGGGCATGCCTGTGGGCTGCTACAGCCAGGACAAACTCTGTAATTTGCAGGGCCCAGCTCAAGTAAGCACACAGGGCCCCTTGTTCAAAAATTAAGAATTTCAAGACAGTGACAGCAGCACATCAGGCCAAGTATGGGGCCTTCTGAATCCAGGTCCCTGAGCACATGCCCAGGCCGCACGCACACCCTCTGAGTAGGCTGCTGGCCGGGCTCAGCGCTGAGTGCCCTCCCACGCTGTCCCACTCCAATCTCACAGCAGCCCTCCTGGGCAGGACCTCTCAGCGTGCCTCCCCAGGTCGGGGACGACACAGGCTCAGGGGCCTGTCAAGGGCCCATCTCAGCAGAGCTGGGCTTGCACACAGGCTGAAGGGGAAGAGGGCAGCCGGATCAGGATCCCTGAAGGCCACTCATAATAAAAACCACTGTGGACCACTGTAAGCCCTTGACCCCCACTGGGGTCTCCCAGCAACCTGGCCACGTGTGCTGGGCAGGTGCGACTTTCCTCACCTCATGGGAAGGAAGTCAAACCTGGAGAAGGAGTGGCCAGCCCACAGCAGAACCGGATTCACGACCCTGCCCAAGACATTACCAGTCTCCTAAGGACAGGCTGGGAAAAGGAGCAGGGAGGAGAGAGAGGAACCATGCCTGTCAGCCCCAACAAGGCCACCCTGGAGCCAAGGGGTAGCACTCTGCCCCAGGCTGAGCAAACTGGGCCCATGTCTACCCAGTCGGGGTGCTTACATGCCTCTCCTTCTTGCTTTGATTTCTATGCCTAGAGAAGAATCCTGTCTTGTCTGACAGTCCATCTTCTGCCCGTTCCTGCTGTGCCCTAGCTCTCTGGAGCAGGGACAGAAGGTCCCGGAGGGCAGTAAGCTCTGCCCTGGGAATAACCTCCTTCCCGGCAGCTGTTCCTTCTCTGCGTCCCTCTCTGATGGAGCTAATAAATCCGGGACATGAGCTCCCTATTGCAGGAGGCTGGGCTGGCTCATTGCATATCCCAGGTACAGCCTCTCTCAGGGGTCTCCCAAATGCCTGCCATAGGCCACCACGATGGAACAGGTATGAGAATGGAGATGGTTTGATACAGGATTTCTTCACTATCAGAATAGCAGCCCAATGGTTATATTTGGGATCGGTAGCAATTCAGGAGGGAGAGAGCGAGCTGAATCCTACCCATATCATAGGAATGGAACTCCACCTCCCTACAGAGCACATCCCCCTCTCTATATTTCAGCCACAGGGCCTTTGCACATGCTATTCCCTCTTTGTCCAATGTGCTTCCCTTCCATCACTCACCTGTTAAGGCCTATGCAATTGCTACTTCCTCAAGGAAGCCTTCCCTCACTCCAGTCAAGGTCAGATGTCCTGTTACAGGTTTTCATCCTTCCCTGATCTCTCCATCATGGCAAATAATAAAGATTCATTTCTTAGTATTAACCTCAGCCTTTCCCAGGAGACTGTAAACTTCATGAGGGCAAGACTCACATCACTACAGTCCTCATGGCCACATGCCTAGCATACACTAGGTATTCAAAACACATTTGTTAGATGAATGAATGGTCGGATTGCTTTCTCACTGCCCAGGAAAACTGCTAGGTGCCAGGTTCCAACTGGACAGGCTGCAGAGCTGCCCCAAGCCCAGGAAGAAGACACCCCACCTCCTGCCGCCTGACTCTTGTCAGGGCAGGAGGCAGGATGGGAAGGTGAAAATCAGAGCAGCCAGGGATAGGAGAGGGTGACAAACCACACAGCCTAGAGGATGGGGTGCCACCAGCAGGATACAGGAAGTTTTATGTGTTCACGGACACAGACACGTGTTATATACACACGCCCCTGAGCGCATGGAGCCGCATAAACACGTGCGTGTATGGATACGAGAGCACGCCTCCATGGCGCACAGACATGCCCCACAAGCATACCTCATGTGCCCCCCAAACATATGTGGGTGCATGTGCCCCTGCACATCCCTCCCCTGAGTGGTCACCCTTCAGAGGACTGGCTCCAATGTCTGTCTTGCGTCCTCCTGCCTTCCAGCAAGCCTCTCCTCATGAAGACAGCGCTGGGCTGCCTTGGGGTCTGTGCTTCCCTAGGCGAAGTGCTCCAGTCTCCCTGACTTGGTCTTCTCATCAGTGAGAGGAGCTCCCCCAGCTCTGACCCTCCAGGGGCTGGGGGACCTACGGAACCGGAAATTCACCTGATGGTGCCAGAGACTCGTGTGTCACCCAGAGATACAAGGCCTGTCCACCGGGTCCTGCAAAGAGCGCTCCATAGCACCTCTCTTACACCTCAGCTCTGAGCGCTACTGAAAGGACAGGCTCAGCAGTCCAACACAGAACCTTCTGGCCGGGCAGCCACGGTGGCTAAGAGCCTGTGGCTTGGGGTCAGGCGGCTTCTGGTGAATTTCAGCTCAACTGCTTGCTAGCCTGGGGGCCCTGAGCAAGCGGTACAGCACTTAACCTGAGCCTCCGTTTCCTCAACTATAAGACGAGAAGGACTGCTTGTGCGGGGGTTAGAAACCGCGCGTGAGGTGCCGGTTTCCAACCAGGGCTCACCAGGGACGCCGCGGAAACGATTACCGCAGTGGCAGCGGCGCCCTCAGAGGTCAGCTCGGGGCGTGACTGCCCAAGGCACGAGGTCTGGAAGGGACTGGGGACACATCTTAGTCCATCTTGTTCATTTTACAGATTAGGTGCAAGAAGAGAAGCAGCTTCTGCCCTAGTCACCCAAGGTTGGCCGGGAGCAGAGGTGCTCAAGGTCAAGCCTCTGCACCCTGGGTCCGCACTCTTGCCCCTCCACCAGTGGGCACCCCTTTTGCTGTAACTGGGGGGCTGTAGGGGCCTCAAAACCTGGGCTGGGGGAGGTCCAGGGAGCGGGGAGGTACAAGGGTCCAGCCCTTCCACCCGGCTGGGAGACCAGGCTGGAGGTGATGGCCTCTCCTCTCCCAGCTTCCCCACCCAGCTTTCAAGCTGCTGCCTCCCTCTAGGATGGGTGGCGAGCCCATAGAACCAGGCCAGGGCCAGGGTGGGGGCTGGGGACGTCCCTCACAGCAGGCTCTGCCCCAGCCGTCGGTGCAAATTAAAACATTTTCCTTTTTCTTCATAATTTTTTTTCCTGACACAACTGCCCATGAAACATTTTAATAACATCCTAGAAAAGGTCATGGAGAAGGAATTTCACAGTCCCTGAGCAGGCAGCTATAACTTCAGCTCCTCCTGCAGCAAAGGAGGTGGAAAGAGCAGGCTGACCCCTGGAAATGGCAGGGTGTGGGGGGCGGCCAGGTCAGGCTGGGCAGGGGGCCGGGTGTGGCCACGAAACACTCCCTGCTAGGGCTCTGGAAGCGCCCTGGGGGAGGCTGGGAGAGGATGGTGGGTAAGTAGGGTTGCCCAGGGGATGCCTTCGCCAACATTCACACCTCTTGACAGCAGCCTTGGGGGGCCTCACACCCACCTTGCAGACAAGGAAATGGAGGCCCTCAGAGGCCACGTGGATGGACCAGCACACAGCTGAAGCAAGGAAAGCAGGGCCCACGGTTTCCCCGGAGGTCCTGGGCTCCCGCAGGCACACAGCCCTGGCCCTGGAGCTTATTACTGGGTAAAATGGCCCCTCATATCTGCACAGTCCCACAACCCTGGGGGCAGGGGGTGAGAAGGAGGTGGGCAAGGCTTAGACAGACTCAGGATCTGGAGGCTGACCAAATGAGCCAGCCCTGGGCAGAGACACTCAGGAGGCTAAATGCATCTGTTAAACACCCGGAGAGGAACTGGAGAAGGGGTTGTGGGCAGCAGGCAGGGGTCCATGCAGGCCCAGGAACTCCTCTAGCGCTTGAGAAAACCTGGTTTGAGGACCTGCTCTCCAGTGGTAGCCCCAGAGGAGACTGGGCCTCACGCATTGTCCTTGGCAGCAGCAACTGGCCACCACCAGCCAAGAGGTGTGCTTTCTGACCCTTCACACCCCACCCCTGTTCCCTAGGTTCCGCAAACCTTCCCCAGGGCCACGGGAGCTTGCGACTGCAAAGTGAGACCTCCGTCCCCAGCAAGAATACCGGGGAGGAATCCCTGGACACCCACCAAGCCTGACACCCAAATTCGTTGCCATGTGGGCCCTGAAGCACAGGTGCTTGGCTGTCCTTCACCCTGATATTTGAAGATAGCTGGGGGGAAGGGGTCCTGTGGACTCACTTTGGGTCCAGAAGGCCAAAGCCTCTGGCACTTGCTCTCTGGCTGGGCCCCTAGAGGCTGCAAGAGGGTCCATGGGGGGGCCCCCAAGCACCAGGTGACTAATTACAAGGAACACCTTGGTGGAAGCCAGGGGGGCCACAGTCTAGGGAAGCAGGGGGGAGGAAAGCAGCCACAGCAGACTTGGTGTTTATGTCTGTTGGCCCGCCTAGCTAAACATCTGTTTGAAGTATTAATAACTGTCAGATGGGAAAGGCCTGGGGCTCAGGACGCCTTCACACCATCTGTCGGTACAGTAAACACACTTCGGAGTAGGGGGCATGGGATCAGCAGGCAAGGTCTTGGCTTGGAGTAAGGATGGAGCAAGAAATGGAAGCGAGGACCCCGAGGCCCTCAGAATGCGCAGAGAGCTCAACTCCGTCACATTTACTGAGCACCTATACCGGTAAGAGCTGAGCTTGTGTCACACTTTGATTTAAGGGTTTGTGTCCCTTGCCATCAAGAGTACCGACTGATACAAACGGACACTGGGAGGGCCCCCTGTCAAAGGCCCAGCCAAGAGGAGCTGGGGATGGCCAGGCACCCTCAAGGAGCCCATTCTTCCCTGGCGCTTAGAAGGAGGGTGGCCCTCCTCAGAGACGGCTGGCCTCTATCCTGATTAGAGGACACTTCCAGGGCTCCTGGCCCACCTAGTCTCAGTGCCTCTCAGAGACAAGGCAGAAAGCCAGTGTCCTCGGCCCAATCCCCTCCTCCCCGCGGTTGGTCCTCTTTCCACATTGTTGCCCAGACCATGGAAGTCCCATCATAAAGAATCCAGCTGCTTTAATATACAAACACCACAGCTTCTGGGGGCTCAGGAGCACCCCCTTCCCTGACTGCCCAGGTTTCGTGGACCAGTCCCTCTGGCTGCCTCCCCATGGACTTCCCCAGAGCTCGGTGGCCCTGCAGAAGAGCGGGACTCACCAGGACTGTCAGCACAGAGGTCCCCACGGTGACGTTCTCATGCAAGCTGACGTTGTACAGTGGCCGGCTGAAGACGGGCCGGTTGTCGTTCTCGTTGATGAGGGCGATCTTCACCTTGGCATAGCCCACATGGTCAGGCACACTCTCGTTGGCGAAGAGCTGGGTGTGCAGAGCGGGGGATCAGGTGAGCTCTCACATGCTCCCAGAGCCTTGTCCCCCTAAGTCCCCCTGGGGTCTTTGCAGGTCCTAACCCAGAGTTCCTGTCTGAGTCACTGCCCATCCCAGGTGTGTGCTGCTGGGAGTCTCTCCAGCAGTGCTCCGAAGCCAGGGTGGCCATGGATTCTGCTGGGGGCTGGGCTGGCAGGGGCTGGGCAGTGAGGCTCCTTATGGGTTTCGGGGCTGTGCTGCTCATTTCCCAAACACTTCTTTGTCCTCCTTAAAAAGGGGAGGCTCGGCCCAGCCTCTGCCATGGGCTCAGTGGGCTTCCTGGAGTCGGATCCACAGGGGAGGACTGGAGAGAGGCAGAAGGGGGAGTTTAAGGAGAGGGTGTTCCCCTCTGCCTCCCTTGAAACCCTCCCACCCGGCAAAGAAATATTGAGGGGGCCTTACATCAAAATCGTAGCGGTCCACAGTCTCATAGTCCAGGGGGACAGCCACCCGGATGCGAATGTCTGCTTTCCCTTGGACAGAGGTGGGGGAGATGATGAAGTGCTGGGAATTGTTCCCCACCAGGTACACCTCGAACATGCTGTTCAGGCCCTGGGGCAGAACAGAGAAGAAACCAGTCAGAAAGGGCTCAGGAGGCCGAGGGTCCAGAGCAGAGTGGCTTTGGTGGACGGAGAGGAGGGGCAGGGTCCAGAGCAGGGCTTGCCTGCACCCCACCCCAGTGTGGTCTGGCCTCCTCTGGGTCACCCTGGCCTGGCTCTCAGACCCTGCCTCCTCCAGTCTGGGCCCACTGGAAGTCTCCATCAGTCCTTTTTGCCTTTGTTATCCCTTCAGATGCCCCAAATATCCCTTCCAGATGGTTCAATTCACTTCCCACCTCGTGCTCCCTTCCTCAGTCCCAGTGACCTCAACTGGGGGGGGGGGATCTGCAGCTGCACGACACAGCAGGGAGACAGGAAAGAGGGCCAGAGGGGAAGGGAAGGGAGATAAGCAAGTATGTGTCCCAGGCAGGCTTGGGCAGGAGAGGGCATGAAACACAGAGCAGGACACGGCTTCTTCCCCTCCCCAGCCCCCCGCCCCCCCGCCGAGGTATCAATCTGGGAGAACACTGGCTTCCTTACACATGGAATGGGAGTAACCCGAGCAGCTGAATGGCAAAGTGAACCCCCGTGGGCCCCACACTGTGGCCAGCTAGTGGTGGCCCGGAGGACACTGGATCCCGGGTAGCTCAGAGCTGCCGTGTCCTCCACGGGCTCTGCTGCGGCCCAGTAGAGGAAATCCACGGTTGCAGGTTGGGGGGTAGTGCACCTCCCTCCCGGTCAGGTATTTCTGATCATTCTAACAGGGCCCGAGCTCAGAGCCCTCAGACGCCACTTAGCTCGTTCTGACGTAAAGGGTGTGAGGTCTCCATGCTACCCGAGACCTCAGATCCAAAGAGCCGCTGCTGAAGGGGGGGGACACGGCTTACGGACTCCCCAGAGTCTGGCCTGCTCAGAGATGGAGTCAACTCCCCCGGGGGGGTAATTACCCCCAAATAAGCCTCCTTCAACCTAGGCAGACAGGCTTGTGGTTTGTCACCAACCTGTGGAGAGCCTCTCCTGACCCTTTACTGCAGATGCTCACTGGGTGACAGACCTGGGCTGGGAGCACCAGCAGGGAATGTCCTCCTGCCCAGGCTGCTCCCCCGGCCCAGTGCCCAGCACAGCCCCTGTGTGTACGCGTTTCTTTGGAACCGAGGGCTGGCAAAGCATGCCTCTCCTCTTGGTTGCCCAGGGATCCCTTCCAGAACCCGTTCCTGCTGTGAGGGGGGCAGCCAGGCCATCTGGAAGCCTTTCCATGGTCAGAAGGGGATGGTCCTGGCAAGGCTGGAAAGGATGCCCCCCCACCCCACCGTGAAGCCTGAGAGTTCACGAGATTCTTCCAACCCTGGACCTGTCCCACAGGCGGTCGAATACGTTTGGGGAATGAATGCATATTAATGTTTCCATTTACCCCTCACTCTCTTAAATTTTTTCTATTTGTAATTACAAATTGGCAAATCAGGAGCACTGCCAATCTTGGGGTCCAGACCAGCAGCAGGGCCTCCAGAGCCCCCACCCAGATTGGCTCCTGCAGACGGTGCGGGCAGCACTCCCTCGGCCCTGTCAGCGTGTGGAGTCCTCAGTTCTCCCTGGCATGGAATCCATCCGTCAGACGGAGGCCCAATTAAATGCCCGAAGGGGCACTAATAGCCCAAACCGGCAGAGTGTGACAGCTCTGAGCAGGTGACACGAACACCGCTCCCTCCACCACAGGACCCGGAGGCCCGGAGGCCCGAGGAGGTGGGGGCGGGCTGCCCTCTGGCTGGACAGGTAGAGCAACGGCTCCTCTGCAACCCCTTCCCCATGATGCCCACCATCCTCCCCAGCCCGTGCCCCGCCCGGGCTCACTTACCAAGTTCTGTCAGTGGGAGTCGGTCAGTCAAAGGGTATGGAGACAGAGAAGGAGCCGGAAAGGTACGGAGAGGAGGAAGGAACGGGAAAGAAAAGATGGTGAGATTGGAGGTCCGGGTGAGGGAGAGGGGCTGAGTGGACCCCAGGAGCACACCCTGCTCCAGAGGAACAGCCCCTTTCGTGTCTGATGGGCCCCACACCCAGAGAAAGGAGAGGGAAGCAGAGGACCACGTACACTCCTGGACACTAGCACTCCGTCCTCACGCAGAGGGAGGTCGGGGAGAGGCGTAGTGCTGGGGGGGGGGAGGGGGATGGGCCACATCCCTATGTCCTCCCAGGAGCCTAGACCACACCCCTGTAGAAAAGGACCCCAAGCACTGTCAGTTTTTATCTTCCTAACACAGAAAATGGGAAGACGTGATAAATATAGACATGGAAAATTTTCACATAGTTCAAAAGTGTAAAGGGCACACTGCTGTCTCCCTGTCCCAACCACTGGAGAACCTTCTCTGGAGGCCACCACCACACCCCGTCCAGGGGTCTCTTCCCCACCAAATCCACGCAAGTACCATGAGCTCTACGTATCTGTGGCTCCCCTCCCTGACACAAACGGCAGCGCACTACACGCATTGCTCTGGGTGGGGTTTTGTCACTTCGAACCGAGTCTCGGAGATTATCCCGTCAGTGTACAAACAGGGGCCGATATTAACAACAGCACAGCACACAATTACCGGACACCTACTCTTTCCCAGGCACGGTTCAGAAGCAGCACAGAATCATCCTCTGTGGTTACCGTGGAATGCTGGGAGTCCACGAGGCCCCTGAGCGTGCTCGGGCAGTGTAAACCCACAACAGAGCAGGGACAGTGGGTGCTCAAGAGGCCGCTGGGTTTGAGCAGCTTTTCCTCACCCTGTCGTCTGGGTGATCCTCTTCCCATGGGCCATAGGGTGGAGATGAGGAAACACTGGAGCTTGGAAACCCCTCCAGAGGAGATGGACTTCAGAGAGGTTGAGTGAGTCACCCAAGGTTGCACAGCTTGTTGGCCCCAGAGTGAGGATAAAAGCCCAGGCCAGGGTGCCGTCTAGGCTGACGGAAGCGGGGTCAGGGTGTCCCCCAGTACAGTATGAGTTCCCAGAGCAAAGGGAGGTGGTAACACTGAGCACCCCAGGGTGGAATCTGAGTGAGCACCAGCAGATGAGGCCAAGCCAGGAAGGGTGCCCCAAGAAGGGGAGCTTTGTACTGGCTTTAGGAACGAAGGAACAGGAGCTAGAAGAGGAGGGAGTCTGTCTGGAGGAAGTGGTTTTATATGCTGAGCTCTGTCCTTAGCGTGCATCGGAAGGACCTGGATGCTTTGTTAAGCCAGAGGCTGCTGCCCACCGCCAGGACTCCCTGATTTGGGGCCTGTGAATTTCCACTTCTCACAAATTTCAGGTGCTGCCTTCCTTGCCACTGCTGGGCTGGGACCCCCACTGGCCTCAGCAAAGGCATGGAGCCGGAAGGAGGAATTAGTGAGGAGGCAGACAGGGAGCTGATCTGCAAAGGGTGCAAGTGGGGAAGAGCTGGAGAGATTGCTGTGAGAGGAGGCGGCGGCGGGGGGGGGGGGGGTGTCCCATGGCAGGCACGGTCTGGAGGGCTTTGGCACTGTCTTCGTGAGCAACGGGGAGGCACTCTAAGCTCTGAGCACATGGATACAGGTGAAAAGCAGGCAGGTGAACTCGGCAGTGAGTGTGAGTCACACCTGCAGGTGTAGCCTCCTGCCCAGGCTGCACACCGGAGCCACCAGCAGAGCTCTAAAAATCAGACACAAAGACGCCCACGGCCCCTGTGTCAGAACCTGTCGGGGTGGGGCCCAGGCAGCTGCAGGTTTTCCATGCTCGCTAGGGAACCGCAGTGTGCAGCTTAGACATCAGTGTGTTGCTTAGACATCAGTAGGGGCAGGTAGGGGCTCGGCGGCACCCACAGGGGTCCAGAGGGGTGAGCCGGGGAGAGGCAGAGCGGGAGTCCTGCATTGGGCCACCCAGCACAATCAGGGAGGGGGTCTTTAAAATATCCCACTGCCTCGGCTGCACCCCAGATGTGGGAGGAGACCGGACCTCAGGACCTCGTAACACTCTCCACATTATTCATTGTACTGTGCGTCCAAGGGTGAGAACCACGAAGGCAGAGCGGTGGTTCTCCGAGTGGGGTAAAGGGACAGTAGCTCAGCTTGACCAAAAAAACATCGTTAGAAATGCATATTTTGGGCCACGCCCAGATCTACCCTTCCGAGAAACACCAGGGGCGGGGCGAGCACCCTTCAGCCAGCCCTCCAGGTGTCCTGATGCTCCCTGATGTTTGAGAACCGCCAGGACAGGACAAGGCAAGGCAGGGAGTGAGTCTGAGAACAGGGAAGAATTGGCCATCAAGGAGTGGTGGATGAGCAGCTGGAGAGAGCCCAGTAAACACCTTGTGGGGGGGGCGGGGGTGGGGGCTGGAGCTGCCACTGGTGCCCGGATGGAGGACCAGAGAGAGGGACAGAAGATGTGCCTGGGAATGTGGGGCTGAGCTCAGTGTGGACTCAGCCCCTGTAGCTGGCCGGGCAGGAGCACTGGCCCCTCAGACCCGGTTTCTGGGTCTCAAGGAATGAGGTCCCCATCCTTCTAGATTTGCCATCAGGGGCTGGATGTTCACTCAGGCCTGCCGTCCTGAGACCCCAGGGCAACTTCCGGCTAAGTCCCATTAAATGCTCGGCTTGCCCCTTTCAGAACCTGCCCAGACGGCCAAGTCCTGCTGGGACTTGGCTTGTGACTGTGAGCCCCTCGGATGGGATATGTGTGTGAAGTTCACCCAGTTCACTAAAGTGCGGCAAAACCCTGATTTACTCCAGACAGCTTCTGTTTATGAAGCCCCACTGTGTGCTGCATGTGACTTAACCACAATCTTTACCGACATCACCAGTGAATCCCTTTCCTGGAGAAGGAAAGCCAGGCCCGGGAGGGCAACGCATTCAGGTGTCACAGCTGCCAGAGAAGGATTTGAAGTTGGTCTGTTCTGTCTCCATCGCAGTGTGGGCTCTCAACCACCCAGCCCTCCAGCCCCTCCCAGGGCACAACAGTGCTTCCAACGCAAGCAAAGAACTGGCCTGAGAGGGCAGGGGTGGGTTCCTCCCCCATTCTCCCAGGGGCAGGAGTGAGGAGGCCCAGGGGAAGGCTCCTCTGCAAGGTCGGGGACCCAGGCAGTTGGAAGGCGAGAGCCTGCCCTCGCTCACTGCCTGGTCCAAGGGAGGGCGGTTCACTGGGGCTGGAAGGGAGGGAGCGGGGCGGGCAGAGGCAGGAGGCCCTCTCGGAGCTGTTGAGGGGCAATTTTGTTGGGAAGGGAGATAAAGAGGAACATCAAAAGGAGTCCCAGTGCGTGTGGAGAGGAGGCCGGTGGATTAAATTCTCTTCCAGCTGGGAGAGGCGATGAGAAGGCTGATAGCCGGCAGCCGGCAGCCGCGGTTCCCCGGAGCTGAGCGGCAGAGCTGCCTTTCCCGCACCAGGCTGGGGCGCCAGCAGCGGCCTTCGGGGCTGCGACAGCTCGGCTTTATTTGTTTAGTGGAAGGGGGAAGGACATGGGAGGGAGATCACTCCTCGCTCCCCACTGTGCAGCCAGCATGCTTTGCTCCCGGTGACTGAAGGCTTGCCACCTCCCGCGGAGGGCAGCGAGCTGTTCCCTGGCCCTTCTTATCAGCCGAGGCCAGAAGGGGCTGCCCCCCACCCTCGGCTCGCCTCAACCTTGCCCCCCACCTCCCACTGCTGGAAGTGGGGGGTGGCCTTGGGACCGGTTGGAGCAGGCACTGCCCAGAAAGGACACCCTTCCTAGTCTCCCTGCAGCTGCCACGGCCAGGGGTCACCTGGCTCCGTGAGGTGACCCAGCCGTGTTTTCCCAACTAGTTGCTGAGAGCTTGGTATGTGCTGGGCCCTCTATAGGGCGCCGGATGCTCACAGCTCTGGGGGGGCCCAGGGCGGCATTTCGTTAAGGACTGCCGGGCACAAGGCCTTTCCCTCCTCCAGCAGACGCAGGTTCAGGCAGGCCCCTGCCCTGGGCTCTCTCAGGGTCTGCCCCTGACTTCTTGTTTTATTTTATTGTTTTAAGATTTTATTTATTTGACTGAGAGAGAGACAGCCAGCGAGAGAGGGAACACAAGCAGGGGGAGTGGGAAAGGAAGAAGCTGGCTCCCAGCAGAGCAGGGAGCCCGATGTGGGCCTCGATCGCAGGACCCTAGGATCACGCCCTGAGCCAAAGGCAGACACTTAACGACTGAGCCACCCAGGCGCCCCTGACTTCCCTTGGTTGTCACCTGGAGGCACTGGCACGTCCCTCCGCAGACGACCTGGTCTCCAAAGGGAGGAAGGTCTGGCCTGGCCCCCAGACTCCTTCCCTGGACCTGAGGCCCGCAAAGGCCTCCTTCATAGCTCTCACTTGGCTCTCCACCCCACCCCCCTCAGGCACCTCCCTGCCAGTTCGGCCCTTGGAGAGGCTCATCTCCCTGCTCTAGGTCAGGGAAGTGGCTGGCTGGGGACCAGTGATGGGATGTGCAGTGGAGAGTGAGGGTCAGGTTGTCACTTTCTAGCTGTATGACCTTGGGCAACGCGCTCCCATTCCTGGCGTCTCAGCTGCTTCATCTGTGAAGTGGGGAGAACAAGGCATACCTGCAGGATTAAAAAGCAGCACCGTCTCTTTGCCCCGTCTTGTTTTGGTGGGTGATATAGGAATTATGTTTTCTTACCTAAGACAGGAGGCTCTCTGATAGGAGCTTCGTGGGTTTTTTTTTGTACCCCAAATGCTAGGGGTACCAACCTCACCTTACCCCGTGAGCTACAATATATCCTGCAAGGGACCTTAATTCCTTTCCACAGAAGAGGAAGGCCCAGGGAAAGGCAGCAAGGCCCAAGGTGGTCTTTATGTTGGGAAGGGTGGGCAGTGTTGGGAAGCAAGACAGAAGAGCCAGGGAGCTCTGTGGGCTAGTGGGCGACCCTTAGCTAAGCTGGGAATGGGGCTGCGGTCTCGAGAGCCCAGATGTGCCCAGAGAGTCAGCACCACCCCCACAGAACAGAAACCGTGTCTAGGACTCAGACCCCGTAACCAGTGACTCCAGGGTGTGGGGCCCTAAGCTTCAGTGGTAGCTCAAAGCACGGCCTCTTGGGGTTGGACCTGACTCCAGAGGGAGGCAACTGCCCTTCTCGGCTGTGTGATTTTGCACAAAAGCTCTTCCCTCTCTGAGCCTCAATCTCCTAATCTGCAAAATGGAAAGAATAAAGCCCCCTGACCACACTCTCACAGGTGAACTACCAGATCCTGGTCAAGTGCCCAGGACTGAGTGTTCGGGAAACAAGAGTTGTTATTCTTGTTCTAGAAGGGAGTGGGGGGAGGGGAGGAGGTGGCCCTGGGGAAGGGCTGATTTCTAGACCTTGGCCAGGAATGAGGGTGGCCAGGGAAGGGCAAAGGCTTGGATGTGTGCAGGGGCGAGTGGACCCCCCCCCAAATGCTGGCCAGGGGCCGTAGGTCTCCCTTCCCCCCTGTGCTCTATTGGTCTCATCCCTGCTATGGAGTGGCAGAAAATCAAAGTCCACTGGAGACAGATTCTTTACCACCCCTTTGTCCAGCCTTTCACTTAATTAACCCAATCAGACATGCCAATGCGGACCTTGGCAGGGGGCAGGCCTCTCGGCACCCCTTCATGTCACTGCTTCTCCCACCTGTCCCCTACCCCTAAGGGGTCCTCTGGCCCTGCTGCTGCCCTGTGGGAGCGTCCCATGCCCAGCACACCAGGCTGCCACCGTGAAGGCAGAGGCCAGAGGGCCACCAGAAGGAGCCGTGCGGTGGCCACTGTCTCCATCCCCTAACTATGCCTCAAGCCCCAGGGACCTTCCAAGTTGCAGAGTCCCGGGGAACTGATGCTGGCACCTCCTTGCAATTCCTGCGTGTAGGACCACCTTCTGTCTCTGTCTCTTCACGTTCCCTCGACCCCACGCCCTGCTCCTGGACACACAGTCCCAACCCAGGGCCCCAGCAAAGGCCATAGCACAGGCTTGGTAGCTCAGCCTTGTCTTTCTCTCCTGCATTCCAAGCTTATCCAGCCCAGAGCCTCAGTTTCTCTGCTTCTCAGGACTGCATCGGGTGAAGGACGCTGCCCTGGTTTTAGGCTCTCAGCCCACCCACACCCTCCTCCCCAAACTCCTTTGTGGTTTGGGCCCTTCAGCAGTGTGGGCAGGAACCATTTTCCCTGGACGGGCCATTTGTCACTGCGTGACGTCGGCAAGCCCTTCATTCTCTCTGGGCCTCAGTTTCTAGATCTGCAAACCGGGGTGATTCTCTAAGGGCCCTTAATGTCTGCTATGCTCTCTTGGATTGCTTTCCACTCCTACTACTGCTCCAGGCCTCCTCGGCTGCTGCCCTCTCTTCCGCTCCTTTGTGTTTCTTCATCTTTTCCTCCTCTCCTTTCCTCTCCCCTCCTCTTGCCCTGCTCTCCTCTTCTCTCCCTCTTCTCCTTGCTCTTTCTCCCCCCATTCTCTTTTCCATTTCTCCTTTTCTTCCTCCTTTTCCATCACCCCTCCTGTTTCCCCTCCCTCCTTCTCCTCTGCCTCCGCCCCTCTCTCTGCCAGACTCCCCCTCCTCCTCTCCCCAGGTTATCTGCTAAATTCCACACACGCCTGCACAGACGGGGATCAATCCAAGGCTGCCTTGCCTTCAGCTTATCTCTGCTCCAAATGATTGATTTTCCCTCTTTAAGAGTAATTTGCTGGTGAATTCCATGTATTGCAAAAACCCCTGTGAAATCTAATTCAATCCGATCGGCAGCTGGCACTTTGGGGAAAGAATACTAGAGAGCTGTCAATTTCATCGCGCGGACGTGTGTATTATTTTGCTCACAGACGAGGGCACGAGGCAGGCAGGTGCTCCTCACCTGCACATGCACGCCTCCCCTCCCTCCCTCAGAGGGATCTTGTCGCTGGCCCTGCAGCCAGCCCCAGCTCTTCTGGGAAGTGAATTATAATGTGCTATGGGGTACTTGCATTAAGGTAAATGAGGGACAGGTGCTTTAAAACTGCTTTCCTGATTTGCAGCCCACTGCCCTCGTGCACGTGGGAATCTCACTCGTCCAGAGCCCAGCTACCCCTGACCACCTCTCTTCTGCATTCCAGGCTTGCCTGGCTCAGAGCCTCAGTTTCTCAACATGTATAAGTGTGTGGGTGTGAGGAAAAACCAGGCCACCTCTCAGGCCTGCCCCTAGGTGACCAGCTGTCCCAGTTTGCCTGCGATGTGGGACTTAAATGGGCTAAAACCCAGGCAGTCACAGGCAAACCAGGAGAGCTGGGGTCCAACGCCACGAGGCGTGTCTGAGAGCCCAGCAGGGTAAGTTGTCCCCACTGCACAGGGGTGACCATCATGCACTTGGAATGGAAAATAAGGCTCTGAGCATCTGACACACCAGTCCCAGGGTCGGATAGGTGCTCCCCAAAATCGGCACCACTTCGGGGGCTCCAGCCCTCATGCGGCTCAAACACAGGAGCTGGTCCTCTGCCAGTGAAGATGGCCGCATGGTTGACCAGGGGCTCTTGCTCAGCCCCGGTGACCTTTGCTCTGGGAGGGTCCCATCTTGGAGGGGTCATGGGTGCCACCTATGTTCACCGAATACAGCAGACCTAACTGTGCCTACCCCCAGAGTTGGAACCAACCACTCTGGCCTCATTTCTGTGCCCCAAGTAAATAGCCATTTCTGGTGGGATCCAAATCTTTGGGCTGCCCTGGACCTCTAGGCATCAGACCAATCAGTCCAGGGGTTACTTAGAGAAATGACATGGCTTTAGGGGGATTGGCCAGTAGGCTGGAGGCTCACCTTAATAGTGCTTGTGGGCATGGTCAAAGGGCAAAATTTATGTGGAAGGCCCAGGTGATCTCGGGGATCTTCCCAGGCCACATGGAAATTCATGTGCACAGGACAGGGGGCCATGTAGGATTTATGAGGCCAGGGCTCTGAGCTCTTCATTCCAGGATGACATGTTTCATCCTCTACCCCCAGATCTCAAGGATCCCCCAAGCCAAACCCCCTTCCTCCTTCCTTCCCGCTCTCCTGCAAGGGACCCTGTTTGAAAGGCACATGCCCCAAGTGGAAAGCTCAACAATGGCTTCCTTGTGGTCCTGCCTGCCACTTGCCATGCCTCCCCGCACAGGTGGCCTTTAAGGTCTTCACTTTAAGGTCTACCCTGATCAGAACCTGCCAACTTGGACCTCACCCCCATACCTGGCGTCAACTCCTTCCCTCCCTCACTCCACCAGCAGACCCTGCACTGGAGTTTTGGCTGGGATTGGGGCAAGGGGCCAAAGTAGGGTGTCAGTGCTCTTAGAGGTGCAGGAGAATCCAAAATGCAGGAAAAAAAGGGTGTGCATCCTGGTCTGCCCCAAGCCCAGAACTGTCCCTCCCTTTCCTGTAGGGTCTTGGCTGGGAAGGATCGTGTGGCCTGAGGGGCAGGATGGCTGCAGGAGGGTGAGCCTGGCTGGCCTGGTTGGGGAAGGATGGCATCCAGCCCTCAAAGGGTCTCAGGAGGAGGAGCAGGGGGGTTGGTGCGGAGCTGGGAGCTGGGCTTTGCATCCAGCCACTGCCTGGCTCTGTCTGTTTACCATGCTACAACGATTTCCCTGTTCCCACAGAGAGAGAAATATGTGGCAAGGCGGAGAAATCTAAATGCCTTATGGAAATTGGGAGGGCACACTGCCGGCCCTAATCACGCCACTTTGCATTCCTCTGCCTTTCTGACTGTGTCCCCCTCCCCAGGCCTCTGGCGGGCGGGGGCAGGGGGCTGAGGAGGGGGTCCCGGGAGCCCCGGAACTGGCACGCTCTGTGACCTCAGGCAAACTGCCCTCTCTGGGCTGCTTTTCAAAATGAGAGATCCCTTTGCCTCAGGAGGCCCGGAGGGCAGAGCTCAAGACCGTGTAGAGTCCAGGCACCTGGGTGTCGGGGAGCTGGGAGTGATTCACCTCCCTCCCCCTGCTAGCCCTCTGCCAGGGAGGTCCGCCCAGCTTTGCATCCCCTTGCCATGAACGAAAACATCACAAATGCCCTAGGGGATGGGTGCTGGGCTGGGACAGGGTGCTGGGCTTCAGGCAGATGGGTGATCATGCCTGGGGACAGCCCTGCGTGGCAGCCACTGTGGTCCCAGAAGTCTAACCCCGGGCACAGCTATCCAGGCCTGCAGAGAGCCTCTCCTACTTGACACATTCCACACCTTGCAAGGCACTCACATGGGACACACAACAACTACAGTTGAATGGACAATGGGATACATGCACGAATGAATGGGCTACACGTGTGTTTATCTGTGAATGTGTGGGTGTGAGGAAAAGCCAGAAGACAGAGGCAGGAGGAAGGCTGGGAAGAGGGGCGAGAGAGGATAATCAGACTCAAAGAAAAACAGACAGAAATGGAGGGAGTGGGCAAGGGCAGACGATGGCAGCTCCCATCTTCTTTCCGCCTTCCAGCCTGTACTTCTGGGTTTTTGCCATTCCCGACCCTGGGATTCCAAACCCTAGCTGCATTCCCACCCTACAGACCCTGCATCCAATTCCTGCCCTTTCTGCCATCATCCTCTGTCACTGTCCTCGTTCTCCTGGTGTCCAGATTAATCAACTTAAAGTACAGCTCTGAGAATACCACTCATGCTCAAGAACCATCGATGGCTCCCGCTTGCCTGCTGAATTAGGTCCAAACTCATCTTGTCATTCAAGGCCCTCCAGTCTATCTTTCTGGCTTTATAGGGGGTGCGGTGCGCATGACATACTTGCTGAATGAAATGACAATGGAGAGAAGCATGGTGCTGAGTCCAAAAGCTCACCAGTGCTGCTATTTATGCTGCTACCTTTGACTTCATCTTTTTGGGGGGTGCGTGGGGGGGGGAGAGGTTGTCAATAATTTAAAATTTTTATAATTAACCTGCAGTGAAATTGACATTTTGAAGTATTCAGTTTTATGAATTTTAACACATGTATAAATTCATGTTACCCCAACACAACCAGTCCCCCAGACTCCCCTGCGCTTACTTTTCTGGTCAACTCCTCTTTTGCCCCTAACCCGTGGTAACCACTGAAGGGTTCTCTGTCACTAAAGTTTTGTCTTTTCAAGGATGTCAAATAATCACACAGAACATAGCCTTTGAGACTGGTTGCTTTCACTTCCTATAATGCCTTTGAGATCACCTGATTCTCACTTCCCCATAGCGGTCTGTTTATTTAAGCCCGCCTGTCCCCAGAGGAGGAGTGAACATCTGCACGGATGCACTGAGCGGGAGGGGCAGTCCCGCATCCCTCTAAGAGGTGAGCCTTCCAGTGCTGGGGGAAGGGCTTTGAAGGCGGGGGAGCAGAGGGTCAAGTGGATTAAAAAAGAAAAAAAGGCCTGGTTGGCCTGCTCTGTCAACGTTAGCGGATTTGGACATTCCCTAATGAGGGCAATTAAGAGTCATTATGCTGAAAGCAGAAAAGTAAACACAGATCCATATGCTAATTGGCAAATATTGCTGCGCCTTACGGCTGGCTGCCTCCTCCCTCTCCTGAGCGCTGTCCCTCTTCCTGCACAGTGCCTGTCCCTGCCAACCCCCCACCACACTCCTGTAGTGCTCCCTCTTGGTCCTCCTCCTCCCTGGGAGGCCGCTCCTTCTCAGTCGCCTTTGCTGGCTCAGCCCCATCTCCCTTCACGTGAACACTGGGGTGCCCCAGCCCCCCTCTTCCGACACCCACACCCCTTGCCTCAGTGAGCCCAGCTGGACCTGTGGCTCTAAATATAGTGCAGTCTCCATGGTGGGCTCCAGAGAGTCAAGGGCTGGGTTTCCAGGATCCGGGTGAGCCAGCTGCGGTCATGCTGGCAGCTTGAGGTCGGTGTGGTAGGAGGATTTCCCCCAGAGAGAATGCCACGTGCTACAAATGAGGGGCCCCCAACCTAGAGCTGCTTGTTGGACACTTAGCACACCCCCTCTGCCTTCTCCATGTCTCCATAAGGATGACCGACAAGCACGTCAAATGTAATGTGTTGAAAGCTAAACTACAGATTCCCCCTCCCCCTCACTAAACATACTGCTTCACTATCTCAGGAAGGAAGGACGCCATGTTTCTAAGTGCTTGGGCCAAACACCTTGTGCAGTCATTGTAACACACACCCCTGAACACACACACACACACACACACACACACACACACCAGCAAATCCTTGACTCTCCCTTCAAAATGGGTCCAGGAGCTGACCCCGTCTCACTCCCCAACAGCACTCCCCTTACTGTCCTTACCTCCCAGTGATGGCTCTGCCCTGGGTGGTCTCTCTACCCTGGGCAGCCAGAGCATCCTTTAAAATGATTTTGTGATTAGATTCACCATTGTAACATTTTAAAGAGTATAATTCAGTGGTTTTCAGGATAACTGCAATGTTGTGCAACCGCCACTTCTATACTGTTCCACATGTCCATCATTCTAAAAGGCAACCTTGTACCCAGGAACAATCACGCCGCATTCCCCTCCCCGCAGCCCCTGCAGCCACGAGTCTGCATTCTGTCTCTACGCATTTGCCTACTCCGGACATTTCATACAGATGGCATACAGATGGCATCGTACACTATGTGCCCTTTGTGTTTGGCTTCTTTACCTAGCATAAGGTTTTCTAGGTTCATCCATGCGGTAGCAGGTGTCAGGGCCGCATTACCATCACGGCTGAGTAATATAGTCTGTTGTGGAGCTACCATGTTTTGTTGATGCTCTCAGCAGTGGATGGACACTTGGGTTCTTTTCACGGACTGTCCTTCCAATACTTCAATCTACAAGACCCTCGCTGCCTGCTCACTACCCTTAGGGGACTTCCTGTGTCCTGCCTCCCTCCGGTACACAAGCTGAGCCCTGATGGCACAGCTGCCTATCTGACTGCCTCCACCAGCCCCGGGCCTCCCCGCTCCTCCCCAGTCCTCCTGCACCGTGCGCAGGCCACTGCTGCCTACAGCCGTGTGCCTGCCGTGCCCTCTGCCTGAAATGCTCTTCCTCCAAGTGTCCACGTGGCCAAACGCCTCTTCACTGAGGTCTCTCCTAAATGTCACCTCATCAGAGAGGCCTCCTCCGACCCCTCTGCCTCCCCGGGACTCCCCTGAGCCCCTTACCCTGCTTTATTTTCCTCCATGGCTCTGGTTGCCGTCTGCCATAGATTTACTGGTTTCTTCAATTTTCCACTGCTGGAACGGATGCTGCGTGAGGGCGGGACCTTGGCTGCTGCGTTCACTTGTGAACAGTACCTCGAAGAGCATCTGGCATGCAGCAGGTGCTCAACAAGTATTTGTCAACTATATAAACTAATGAATTGATTCCCACCCCGTTCCATGCAAGAGTCCCAGCAGGACATCTCTTACGCTCGCCTGCCCCAGGCCCGCGGGTGCCCGCTACTCTGCGCTCTGCTGGCTGGTGTAGCTATGGCACTGCTCTGACCTCAGAAGAAGGTTTCCTCTAGGCTAGTTTTGCCCACGTGAGAGCAGCAGAGATATCATCTGCCCGTTGACCCTGGACTCAGGGCATGTGTCAAGGACCAAGAAGAGGAAAACCTGCACCTTTTAACCTAGGATATAAACATATGACAACCTTGATTTTGATAATTTAGTCTCACTCTCAATTCCTTTTCAAATCAGATGGGTAACAGATGGGGAAACGAAGGTTTGGAGAGAGAAGAGGGAGTGTCTGCCCTGTGCCTTCCTGGGTAGAGTGACAACACGGTCATGAAACGTTGCCTTGCCATGAAATGCGTCCTGCCCCCGCCGCACCCACCCCTGCACCATTCCCCCTTTGCAGGGGACAGAGTCTGCAGCAGCTCAGGCGAGCAGCGCTGGGTGCTGGCTCTGGGGAGGAGGCTCCGTGCCGCCCTTGGTGGCCCATCCTCACCATCGCTGCCAGCGGGGCTCTGCCGTCCCTAATACTTGTTAATTAGGAAGTTTTACCACCGTGTGCACAGGGATGGGGTTAGGCATGCAGGGACCACTCCCAGCTGGGCTGTGCTTGCCCCTACTCTTCTGAGATGGGGATAAACAAGACACACTGTCTACGGCTGTCAGGGGTGTGATGGGGGTGACAAATGGGGCAGGTGGGAGAGGGTGGAAGGAAGAAATCACGTTCTAGGGTGAGACTGGGCTCACTGGTGCCCATGGTAGAAGGGGCACCGTAGTGGGCATGAAGCCGTCAGGAGGTCCTGGAGAGGAAGAGGATGGAGGATGAAGTGCGTTAGTTCTGCTTCTGATCCCCGCGGGGGTGTTCAGGAAGACCAGGCTCTGCCTTGCAAAGCGTGACTCCTAAGAACAAAATGACTTCCACTACTTTCCATCCTAAGTGGGGGTGGGGTGGGGGAAGGGTCAGCTGCCAGGGAGGGGGGTGAAGGGGTACAACCCCCCACACCCAAGATGAAAGTCCACCTCTAGCTGCGGGAGGGGACTTGGCCCAGCAGGGGAGCAGGCACTGGGGAGGGGAGAGGCTGAGGAATGGGGCTGCCTGCTTTACACCCCTGCCAGGGCTACTGGGCCTGGTGTAAATAGCACGCTAATTAGATTTACGGATGAGACTAAATTAGGAGGTGTCAGAATCACACCGAGGACACCCTCTGGTCCCTTAGGGAGGCTGAGCTTAGCATGCTGGGAGGAATCACACCACGGGATGCAGCCATGCACAGAAAAATCCTAATAATCACCATCGTCATAATAAGAGCCTCAGTGAAGGCAACTGGGGAGAAATTAATAGGAAAAAGAGCAGATGGGGCTGCCCTGCTCCCTCTGGCTTCCCTTCCAGAATGGCTTTGCTTTGAAGTCCACAGATAGTCTCCTGGAGAACCTAAACCTTAGGGAAGAACCCTGGAAATGTGGGCTGAAGACGTGACACAACAGAGGTCCTGCCAACAGACCTCTGCCCACTGCCAGGCCAACAAAGCCGCAGAGCGATGCTCACCGCAGCACCGTGGATTCCAGGTACCAGCTGTGCGGACATGGCTCTGGGCGGACACTTACCTGGCTGTGCAGCCAGATCACCAGAGAACCTTTTAGAAACAGGAGCAGCCAAGATGGGCACCTTGGCCTGGGGAATGGGGACTGCGGGAAGGCAAGTGCTGACCTCCACTTCTGGATGTGCCTCAACTTGGTTGCTCCCTGGACCAGAGCCCTCACTCCCTACTTTCTCTAGGCTTTGCGTCACTGATGACATCACAAGCTGGGTGAGGGACAGATGTTGGAGGCAGTCTATGTACTTCCTTTATACCCCCCAGGGGATTCAATGGGAGGTGGGTGATTTCCAGCCAGATCGCACTTATATCCCTAATAGAGGGGAAACAAGAGTCTGGATAACTGGATAATCACACACCCACAGAAAGTGCAAAAACTCACGTCTGCTGCCACGGATGCTGGCAGCCTGCCCCTCCCTCTCTTCCCCATCTCGTCACTACTTCCAGTGTTTGGTTTCTGGTGCAAACTGCTTTGGAAAATAGGGAAATGGAGATCGATGTTCTGGGTCCCATCAGCAGGCAGGGAGAGTTTAGGGCAACGGGGATCACTCCCTGGGGTGGTAGGGGCATATAGTCCTGTGTCTCTACTGTACAGCGGCTGCTAGTGGATGGATATGGGGGGCCCAGTTGAACAGCGGCTTGGAGAATCCAGAGCTAGAGAATGGACCCTCCGTTGAATGTGTGCCATGGAGCCTCCCTGTCCCCGCACCCCTACCCCACGCTCCAAAAGATGTAAGGCTCAGGATGCGGACTCCACCAACCAGCACACTATCAGCCTTACAGCAAAAGCCCAAGGAGGGAGCTGGGCTAAAGGGTGGTAATTCACGAGCATAGGGATTAAGGAGGGTTTTTCATCTTTTTTTTTTTTTTTTTTTTTTTGGCACCAAGGACCCCTCTGACAGTCTGGTGAAGCCCATGGAGCACCCTTTCCTAGAATAACATTTTTCATTGCAAAAAAATAAAATACACAGGACCACAGAGTCAACTCACTATGTTGAAACAGAGTTACCAGGTATGTTAAAAGGGTGTTAAAGAATTAGGTGCTTCCTGATGCATTAAACAATAACATTTGGCAGGAGAGTTAACGTATGCTGTAATTTCAAAGTAGTGATAACTGTAAATGGTATGTTGAGATCCCAAGACACTTGAAATGGGATATGAAAATGTCTAAGGTTTCTCTTGGGGTCAAAGCCCCAGGTACTACCAATGTTTGTTTCTATTTTCAGAAATGGAGTACTAACGGTCAGTTACAGGTTAGTGAAAACAAAGATGCAGATTTTCCTCCATCCAGAGTCATGGATGCCTTGGGGAAGCAGTGGGCCCTCACTTCTGGGACTGAAAGGAAGCCTGGCCGAGGCCCCTGGGGCCCACAGCCACAACCATGCAGGGCTGCCTGGGGAGAGAGGCCAGAGAAACCACAGGCTGGACAGGCTGAGGAATAAGAACAAACAGGAAAATAAATTTAAATAAATACAAGGTTGCGGGCTGGGCTCCCTGACAGGCCTGGAACACATGTGGAATGGAGAATGAGGGTGACGGATAAAAACAAGGCCCAGATTAGCAGGAGAATGAGAACAACCTCCCCTTCTCGCTGCCCCTCCCCCCAATCCCTATAAGTAAACCCAGTATTCTGGAATATGGCTTTTTCTCCCTGTCATTTGCTTTCTTTTATTTATTTATTTGGTGATGTTTTCTCCTTGGGGAGGTGGGTAATTCTGTTGCTTTTTTTTTCCTATGCCCCTCAAACAAATGAATCGTGTCATCTCCTGCCTGAAATAGGAATTAGCTCCTGCCAGATGTGTCCCCGTTCACCTTGCCTTACCTCCCCCCTCGCCCTGCCCACAGCCATGCTGGAGGTGGGAGACCCACCCTGCTTGGGTGGGATCAAACCTTTGAGAATGGGGAGCCACAGCTGCAAATGTGGAGCTCCCCAGTGCAAGCCAGGAGCACGGGATTGAGAGTTCAAGGCCAAGCTCTGTGACCCACGGGCTGTGTGACCTTGGGGAAGCCCCTTAACCTCTCTGAAGACTGCCTCCTCTCTGAAGAAACACAGTAATACACCTCTCTCTCTCAGGGTTGAGATAATAAAACCGGTTAAAATTTAAAGAGTGCTTTTTACGGGGCAGGCACGGTTTCAAACACACATATTAACTCATTGAATCCTTGTAACAGCTTTGCGAGATAGGTCCTATCTCTGTCTTCATTTTGCAGATAGGAAAACTGAATCAGAGCGGATAAATCAAGTCCCCTAAGGTGACCAGATCAAAAGCAGCACAGCAGGACTCGAACCCTGGCAGTCTGGCTTCAAAGCGCTCATGTTCCACCATGCCAGCTGCTTCTCTCTCCCTAACCGGTGAAAGGAAGCTCCAGTAACGGCAAATAAGCAAGCACGCGGGCAGGCTGGGAGAGGACGGTGGGGGGACGGGGCCCTCAGCGGTGCCAGGTCCCTCTGCCCAAAGTGGGGAGCAGAGGTGGTCAGAGCAGGGTCGGGAAGGGAGGAGGGGCCCACGCTGGGGGCAGGAAAGAAGGAGGAAGCTCAGGTGGCACCCTCCCCTTCCCACACAGGTCCTCTTGGACCAAAAGGTTGGCAAAGTCTTCACTGAGACAGACCGGCCCAACCCACGGGCTTCCACAGGTGGACACTGAGGCACAGAGTGGGGACGTGGCTTGCTGGGAATCGCTCTGTGGGTCAGGAGCAGGATGGGGGTGGGACTTGGCTTTGGGGTTTTCTCTACCACCTCCCCTACACAGTTGGGGTCGGGCTGGTAGCAGAAGGGTTCAGAACCCTGGGCCGATTCTGACAAAGACCAAAAGTGGCCACTCCCCTCCTCCTGGGCAGAGTTCTGAAGGCGGTCTCCATTGGACTTTCTGGGTATCCTAATAAGGGGCCTGGGGTTCTCTGGCTTCTTGCCGCCCTGAGAGGAAAATGGCGAAACTGTAGGAGAGCCTCCAGTCTGATGCTGGAGACACTTGCTGGGTGGAGCAGGTGGCTGAGGGGAGGGGGGCTCCCATGCGGCTTTGCTACATTGCCTGCTTCCAGCCTTGCCTCCTGGCAGCCCATTTTCAACACAGCAATCAGAGGGCTCCTTAAGAAAGGCGACTCAGAGCATGTCACCCGCCAGCTCCCCACTGGGCTCGTGGTAACAGAAAACAGCCCGGCCTGGCTCCCGCTGACACTGCCACCTCGCTCCCTACAGCTCTCTCCAGCTCCCCCCACCTCCGACCCATCTCTTTACTGCTCCTTGAAAATGCCCAGCCTTTTCGGGGGACTTCTGGCCTTGCGGGGGAGCATCTGCTGCCAGAATGTTCTCTCTCTGCAGATCGGTGCGGCTGCCTCTTTTACACCTCTTAACCTCAGCTCTAAGGGCACCTGTTTTGGAAGGCCATCTGGAACCGCTGAGTCAAAAATCGTCCCCCATGGCACCCCATCACTCACCCTGTTGATTGACCTCTTGACACTCATTTATTTCTACCTACAGTGGTGTTGGGGCCCAGCCCTCTAGCTTCCCTGCTGGGATGAAACAGAACTCTCGAGGGCAGGGACCACATCTTCAGCACTAATTCCTCAGTGGAGGGCACATAGTAGGCTTGCAAGAATGATTGTTGAGTGAATGCATACATCATCCCCCAGCTGTGTGGATTTCCACAGAGGCCCTCAGAAAGGCCCGGGGGGGCCAGCACATTGACGATGTCTGAAGCCCATTCTCAAATGATTCCAGTTCCCAGAAAGAGCCAGAACCAGGCAGTAGAGGCCTCTCCAGGGGGGATACTGGCGCCCCACTCCCCTGCAAAAATCAAGGACAGCAGGAAACATGTTCTGAGAAGCTGTGCGTCAGAAATGAGACTGAAATGAAGTGGATGAAAGGCCCCCAGCTCCTGAGAAGAAAGGTGCAGGGCGGGTGAGGGGTACTGCCAAATGTCAGCTCTCCGAGTCCGCTGGGCGGGGTCACGCACCATGCCAAACGGTATTTAAAACCAAAGCCCTTTGCTGGAATTTGTAAAGCAGCGGGCAGGGGCATGGATGATCCGCAGCAGAGGTGGGATGACGAGCACAGAGAATCTACTCGAAGGAGAAGAGTGGATTTTAGGACAACTGAACAGAAACTTGCAGCCATCCTAAGAACGTCACCCCACGCAGGTGGGAAAACAGGACAGGCCAGCTCAGCTCTGGGCAGGACTGGGTGTGCGGAGGGCTGCAGGCTTGGTCGGGCGAGGAAGAGCTGACCGGACTGGAGAAGACACAAAGAACGTGCTGCGGCCAAGGGCGTGGGAGAGGATCCGGTAGGAGTCCAAGTGGGTGAGTGTGCTGCTTATTTCTTGTGGCTTTCCAGAACACCGAGGAAGAGACAGGAGAACGCCCAGCAGCCGGGAGCAGGGGAATGAGGCTGCCGCAGCCTTCAATTCGAAACTCCGAGAGGAGTTCCACACCAAGGCTGACTCCTGGGGCCTTTGCCCTGAGATTTTGTTGTTGTTGTTGTGATTTGCATTACAACCATCTATTTGCATCTCAACTGTCATGCAGAGCAAATGGGTTGTTGGTGGTTTCAGCCCATCCTATCCCTTCCTTCTGGGGCTTCTGTGAGTTTTCTGTAGCTGGGCAAAGGAGAAGAAATTACTCAGTGGGACTTGACAATGAGGATGGAGTCCTTGGGAGACAGAAAGGGCTTCTTTCAAGTACCATTGTTGTCTTGCATTTTCCTGCAGAGGCGAGATTCAGCAAGAAACTGGGCAGAATCTTCCGTCTGGTGGGGATGCCAGCATTGCCTAGTCTTTGTGAAGGAGGTTAACATCCTTCTTGGGAGTAACTGCCACAAAGTGCTACCCGGGAAGTTAAACTGCTTCCTCTTTCCCTTTGTTTTCCATCAGCACCCTCTGCTGCCCCACTGTGGACTTCTGAAGTCACTGTCTTACACAATCGCAGGGGAACTGAGCTTTCGCCCAGGGGCACGGATTGACGATCAAGTTTGGACAAAGCCCTGAGCCACCTCATGGCTACTTTTATCATTCAATCGTGCTTTAATTCAACCAGCACGCATTTCTGCAGTGCCTCCTAGGTGCCAGGCAGAGTGTGAGGCTCCGGGTTACACCGGCGGCAAAGGCAGCCCTGCCCCTGCCCGTGAACCCTTCAGCTGAATCAGGGAGATGGTATGACTGAGGTCATCACGCTAATACCTGCAAAACCACATGCTCTCTGACTCTACGACAAAGTGACTTCACCTCTCTCAGGCTCCTTTCCCTCCTTCAACTCTGCTTGATGAACACATTTTTGCAACACGCCCAGCAAATCCAGCCACCTTCACCCCAGACACAAATCCCAACAGATGTATCCTCCCCTCAGAAAGAGAACCGGAAGAAATGACAGATTTTTAAAATGTCCTTTTACAAAAGATGTCTGATTGCTCTTTGAGGTTCCCTGGTTTTTCCCAGATTCCGGACGTTGGCAACGTGGCTGAACTACTCCACGCTGGGAACCTGGGGCCTGACCCTTGGCACCCAAGCCTGGGCCTTGGTGGCATTTACCCCCTCCAGATCCGGATCCCTCCAAAATTTTGGAGAGTAGAGAAGAGATGGGACACATAAAAAAAAAAAAAAAAAAAAAAAATTCCAAAAACAAAAAAACAAAAACAAACAAACAAAAAACCCAGGGCAATTTAGAAAGCAATTGATTCCTCCCTCTTATTTAGGACTCGGCCCAAGACCACGTCTGGGATGTTTGGGTGCAGCTCTACTGGGAGGCTGGGTTGTGACCCAGAGGACCTTAGGGTGGGGAGTCTGGGCTTCCGGGCTGTCTTTCTTTATCAGTAGTTCTCTCTCTGTACCTCACTGTGCCCTGGAGAAGTGGGGCCCTGCAGGGAGGAGGCCAACCCTTTACTGTCAGAGACACTGGCCAACTCCCTGGGGCAAGCAGTGAAATGGTCTCCGGTGGCGTTGGGCACCCCGTCCACGGCGTGGATGCCTGTGTCTGGGCGGGGAGTGGCCACTAGAGGCAGGCTGGACCCAGATAGCCCTCAGCCTCCCCGCAGACACTTCCAACAGGCCTTCCAGCAAATTAGGACTGAGTTTAACCCCAAGGAGTCAGAGTGACCCTGAAACCCCCCAACCAGTGGTGGTGAGAAGGCCCTGGGGGTTCTGGCCCTGCTGGTGGGGATGCTCCCTGGACCCATCTGGTTAACATCTGGGTGTGTGCCAGGTACTGTGCTAAGTCCTACAGACTAGAGGTCTGGTCTCCTTCTCTATCCCGTGTTGGCATTCCCTGTGGCAGACCCAAATAGGTAGCTGCTTCCCCATATTCCACAGCCTTCTGGCAGTGAGGTGGGGCCATGTCCCTAGTTCTGGGCAGCAGTCTCAGGATGAAGCATAGAGCTGGTGCTTGCCCCCGTAGCTGTCCCCTCCCTCCTGCAGTGACTGATGTGACCGCAGAGCACGCACCTGAGTGACTACAGAGTGGGGTCTCCCTACCCACCTGTGCCAACGAGTAGTAATAAATCTCTGAGCAAGAAATAAACCTCTGTTTCAGGGTTAATTTGTGACTGCAATAGAAACAGATACATTTTCACACAGAGGAGCAAAGTGACGCTTAGAAAGGGTCAACGACTCACCGAAGGTCGCGGAGCTAGTGAATGGCAAGGCCGGATTTGAACACAGGCCCCAGCTGATTCCAGAGCTTGGGCCATGAACCACTACACAAGCTGCCTCCCCTCTGGGTTGCCTCCAAAATCGAGCCCCGAGTCCTTGGTTTGGCGTTCAAGGCCCTCACGGCCTGTGTCCCAGCCCACCCTCCCACAAGCCCACTATGTAAACCCTGCTTCCCTCACACGGTACGGCCTGCTCCCTCCTCCTCACGGGTTCCGCCCTCCGGGCCTCTGTGCGCCACTGCCCAACCTGCCAGCCCTCCTGGCTGCCTTTCACCATCTGATTTGTGCCCCAACGCTCAGCCCTGGTCTCCCTTTCAGCATAGAGCTTTTGTTGTCCTCTGGCCCCTTCTTCCCCCTTCCTCAGCCGAGCTCTGGAGCCCTTGCTGCCCGTCGTCACTGGCCCGCATGCGGGGACCAGCGTCTCTGTTCTCTTGGACATTCATCATGGCCTGAAACCAGAGATGGCCCTTTCTCCCCAGGCCCTCACTCACACAGCAGTGTCTAAAGGGGGCGCTGCGCTCCCGGGGGATCAGAGCTGCCCCACTGGGGTATGAGAAAATCTTGGAACTTGTTTTTATACCTGTTTATCTCCACCTTTTAAACTTTCCACATTTTTGCACACGTTTAAAAAGTATCCACTACACTTGTGTAGTCACACTTGGTCCCATGGGCTACACTCCCCCAAGGGACCGAAAATAGCTCCTTGTAAACAGTAGGTGCTCAGTACATACTTCCCTTATCTCAGACAGATAGGTACGAGATGACTTAGCAGGGGTGGGGGCCCGTGGCTCACGCACGCGCACACACTGTGGGGCTGACCTGCCCCCACGGACCTGCATCCTTGGTGGGGGCAGGGGCTGGCTGGGGCGGACGTGGACGGTGCGCAGTTAGGAGAAGCTGAGGGCAGGCAGACGGGTTGGGTCATGGCAGGACTGCTGGCCAGGTGTGCTGGTGGCTTGCTGAGCAGCCCCAGTAGAGAGGGGCAGGGGGAGCGAGCAGGAAGCCAGGCCTGGAGCAAGGCCAGTGAGGGAGTCCCGCACTGTGAGGAGTAATTGCAGAGAAGCCCCTCAGGCTGGAAAACCGAATGGAATTCCTGAGCAGAGTGGACCGGCAGCAGCGGTGGTAATAAATAGAAGTGCTATTAAGGACTGTGGCTGCTGACAGGACTGTGGCTGAGACCGGCAGGGGCATGGGAGGGGCGGGGGGAGGCAGGCTGAGAGGGTCTCCCCAGCAGCATGGAAGCCTGTCCCATCCAGGCCTGGTGGGGCTCGGGCCCCATCCCGGAGCCTCCTCCCTCCTGTCGTTCCGGAGCTCTCCTTCCCTCGCGGCCCATGTCCCTTCATCTTAAGACTGGCCTCAGCCAGGGAGGCCCTGCAGGGGGCTGCAGGCTTCCCGGACCCCCGAAGTCTCCTTGTGGCCTGGGATCCCCTTGAAAGCACTTACGCTACTCACATGGAAAAGGAGTCATTACTACACCAAAAGCAGAACTAAGACTTTTTTCCAAGGTCGTATTTATACAACAGCCTCCAACTTTTAAAATATCTATTTTTTGGTGTAGTTTTATAATGTACATACTAGACCAACAGGAGGGGCATATATTTCTAAACAAATTCCTCAGTAAATCACTAACTGAAGAACTACTCGCTGCAGGCGTGTGCTCCAAGAGTTTTTGCAGGGGTGGGGGGTAGGCTGAGGATTAGAGACTGCTGATTTCTGCAGGGGACGAGGGCCGGCAATGTTTGTTTCTATGTTACAGATGGGTACTTGGAAGCCTAGAGATAGCTCGTATCTTTCCCAGGGTTGGAGGGCCCGGGAAGGGCAGGGGTCTGGACAGGCCACGCGTTCCCAGAACTCACCTCGTCCTTGTCCACCACCTGGATGAAGAGGGGTAGGGCAAAGCCCACCTGTGCGAGCTCGGTGATGGCCACGCTGTATTCAGAGCTGTTGAACTCTGGGGCATTGTCATTGATGTCAATGACCAGGATGTTGAAGGTTGTGGTGACTGTGGCATTGGAGGGGGTGCGGTCATCATTCAGCTCTGTGCCCTGCGGGGAGACGACAAACACCCCAGAGATGAAGGTGGCCATGATCACAATACCATCATTGACCAAGGCTTTCTCAATGCCAGGTCCTGTGCTTTATGCGGATGATCCCATCCCCTCACCACCATCCCGGGAAGAAGATTCTATCGTTAGCGTCCCCATTTTACCTTTGGGGAAACCGAGGCTCAGAGAGGTTAAGTAACTTGCATAAGGACACACAGTCAGAGTAGGTGTCAAACTTAGGCAGTAGGGTTCCAGAACCAAGGGGACAAGGCGGCGTAGTGATGACAAGACAGATTTGGGGGCTCATCAAGGGGCAAAGGGAGACTCCTTATTCAGTTTGGCAGATGATAGAGTGAGGTCAAGAATTTTTATGCTAGCAGGTAATCAAGACTTAATTTGGCATCTGCTATGGCCCAAACGCGGTGCTAGGTGCTCTGAGGGCCTGGGTCAGACTCTGGGAAAAATGGGCTCAGATCCTTGGGTGCCCGGTCTCTGCACCACAGCGCCCTGGCCCCCGAACACCCATTCCCAGTTTCCACTCAATCTTCTGAACCCAAACCTCCGGGCAGGAGGCGCAGGACTAGCTATCTTTTACCAGTTCCCTAGCAGATTTGGATTCACAGCCAAGTTTGGGGAACTCACCCTCACATTTTATATAAAGATGGAGGAACTGAGCTCGGGGTCCCGCAGTGAGCTGGGGGTGGCGCTGGGGTCAGGGCACAGTTCTCTCTGACTGGAACTGCGCGCCTCCACAGGAAGCAAGCAGAGAGGAGGGGAGGCAGAGAGGGGCCCCGTGGCCTGGTGGCTTGATGCTGGGTGGGCAGGAGGCAGTGTTAGCCCCCCTCCCCCTGCTGGCCCACATGTGCACCCTAGGTGGCGACACAGGAGCCAGCTGGCAGGGGAGGGCTAATCAACAACCCTCCCAAGGTCAAGGAGAGCAATCAAGGGCCAGGCTGGGCTGCTCCATTCTCTTCAGGGTGGAAGGACCTCCTTCCCCAAGCTGCTCTCCTCAGGCCTTGTGCCCTCCCCAGCCTCCATTGATAGGTGGGCTGGGGAGGACCCCTGTGGACTAGACACAGTCTATACCCTAAATGGGTTTTGGGGGGAACGGCTCTGCAAATCAGAGATTTTAACTAAAACCTGCCATCAGTGGCAGGGGCTATGGGGGCCAGAGGGGTGTGGCTCCACCATACCTCGGGGGTGAGGACCCCAGCGGTTTTCACCTCTCCCCACTATGCTGCTGCTTCCTAACCAGGGAATAGCCCCCAGGAAGTGGTCAGAATTAGAAATGGGACAAACCCAGAAACGGGGTCAATATAAGAATTTGAGGCGGCTACAACAGAGAACTTGGAATCATGGGTAACAGTAAGCACCAAGGAGGAGCACCTCCCATATGCCCCCTCACTCCTCACATGGGGATAAAAGTCCTAACCCTATGTGATTGTTGAGAATGGCTGTGAGGTGCCCAGCACCAGGCCCTGACGTGGCCTACGCCTGGTAAGTGGGGTTCCTTCCTGACCGGGGCCCTGGCACGAGCCCCGGGAATCATGCAAGGTGAGAGGCCGGGGGCTTCAGCGGGGGCACTGCTGGAGGCTGGTACCACAGTGTGGGCACCCCTCCCCCCAGGACGCAGGTGCCTGCCACCTGGCCCTCACCTTCACGGTCAGGATGAAGCCATGGCTGTACAGGGGGTTCTCCCGATCCAGCAGGCCGTTCAAGGTCAGTGCTCCGCTGATGTAGTCCAGGGCGAAGATGCTGTTGGTATTCCCTGCAAGAGACAGTACCATTCCAGGTGTACCTGGGGCCCGGGGCAGGTGGCATGGGCTGCGCTCAAGGCTCCTCTCTGTGTATTAAGGACGAATCAGTAACTTAACACGGATGCTGGCCCAAGGAGTAATGGGAAGTGTTCTGGAAGACATGGCCCAGGCAGAAGACAGCACCGATTCATGGAGTGAGGACGTTCTGCTCCTCGGTCTTCTGTCTCTTGGAATGAGTAAAGGAGAAAGTCTGGGTTTGGTGCTAGTATGCCTACAGCATCTCTCTAGCACTTGCTTGTTTTCCTCTGTAACAGAGAGAGAGCAGGCTTCAGGCTTGGAAGCTTCCAGAGGGAGTGGTACTCAGCAGGGACTCAGTAACTGCTACGATCTGAACGCTTGCTTCCCCCCGGAATTCCTACGGCGACATCCAAAACCGCACAGTGGTGCTAGTAAGTGGGGCCTCTGGGAGGGGCCTAGGCCACGAAGGCGGAAACTTCATGGATAGAATTAATCTCTTGTAAAAGAGACCCCAAGGGATCCCATGCCCCTTCGGCCATGTGAGGACACAGTGAGGGATCACCATCTCTGAACCAGGAAGAGGGCCCTTACCTGACCGTGCTGACACTCTCGGTCTTGAATTTCCCAGCCTCCAGAATTGTAAGAAATAAATTTCTGTTGTTTATAAGCCACACAGCCCCTGGTGTTCTGATAGCAGCCGAATGGACTCAAGCAGAAACCTAGTTTGGTTTCCTTTGTGCTTATTTTTATGGTCATTTTCAATTCCATTCCATTCTATCCTATTCTCATTTTCTATTTAGCCATGATACAAGTTCCTTTTATAATAAATATAAGTTAAAGACCTAATTCAATCTCAAGAATAAGCATTTATTTTAAGTACCTCTTAAAACTTGAAGTACATATTTAAAGTACTGGCAAAAATCATACACAAGTGACACCAGCTCACATGGAGGCCACTGTGCCACCCGTCTCCCCCACTTCATTTCATGCTTCCCCCTACAGGCGCCCCATTTCCCATAGAGGCTTCCCCAGCTCCCCCAAATCACCAAGTTCATTCCCGCCTCCTCTTCTCTCTGTGTCCACCTTCCTCTCTTGGCCTCCCCTCTCATCTTCCCACCGAGTGCCACTGGTCCTCCTCTTCCTCTCCTCCTCCTCCTCTTCCAGGAAGGCGGCCTGACTTCTCTGGCTGACGCTCCATGCTCACAGGCAGCAGCCACTGTTCTGTTGGCTCTCCCATTGCTCCCTGTGTGTTCATGGGAACTTCCTGGCCAGCCTGAAGCTGGGGGACCTTTCATGGGTCCCTCAAGGAACCTGGCCAGTGCTGGGCACCCTGTGGCAAGCAGGTTGCTGAAGGATCACTGCTCCCGGCCCACCTGGGCCCCCCACCCTTATCCTTGTGCCCTTCCCTCCAGGCTATGGATTCACTTGGGCAAATCCCAATTCCACTCTTCTCTCTTCCTCATAACCAGTTTGTTGGTTCAGTCACATACACACGGCCACTCCTTCACAGAGTCAGCGATCTCCGGGGCAGGCATTCGCTGACCGGGCCCTGTGCTTGGTGTCGTGGGGGTGCGGATGTCAGTGTATCAGGAATCCTCACACTGAAGCCCCTACAACCTGCTGAGGGGGCTTCGACATGCGCGAGAATCATCATCTCTGAGCTCACGGCAGGGACAGACTGTTCCCACATGGGAAGGCTCAAAGAAGGAAAGCTTCACAGAGGAGGTGGCAGTCATTCCCTGCACCGCCGTGGAGCCGCTGTGTGACCTTGGGCAACTCAGGTAACCTCTCTGTGTCTTGGTCTCCCCATTTGTAATATGGGGATAAAAACGGATCTACCTCATAAGGTCATGAAAATTCAATGAGTGTGAAACACACGCACACACACGCACATGCACACACACAGGCTCGGAACAGTTCCTGGCACAGAGTAAGTACTCACTAAGTATTGCGTGAATGGGGCCCTGCGATGGGCAGGGTTGGGGAAGGGACGGAGGGACACTGGTTCCACAGGTAGGAACTAATCAATACCCAGGCCTTGACACACACAGGTGAAGCTACTGTATCTCCCCGCTCGCCCCCTGCCCTGTCACCCCTGCCCCGGCTCCAAAGGGATCTGTGCACAGTCAGGGGCTCATATCATCTCTTGGATCAACTGGGAAAAGAATAGAGCAGAGACAATGTCGTCTTCTAACTTTAGATGTTGGGACAAGGGCTGTTCTCGGCTAGTCCCCTGCTGGCCAGCCAGGGATCTGCTTCTACCTGGCTGGTAGCTAGAGGCTGTCCTCCCCTGTCCTCCTGGTCCAGTGCAGGGGTTGGCTCAGGCAGGGGAGAGACAGCTGATGCTTACAGAGCCCGTTCAGGTCTCACATCAGTCTCAGACTGTGGGCTTTGGGGACTCTGACGTGCGGCCTGGCCAGGGAGTGGACATCACTCCAGCCTCCCCCTTGCCTGGAGCTTCCTCCATGGCCATAGAGAGACCTGGACACCTTCCTGCTGAGTAGGTGTAGTTGGGGGGGACGGGCTGCAAGGAGGCATAGACACGCATGAAGGGAAGGGGCTGTCTTTTTCTTTAGCCAGGAATTCCACTGCTGGGAAAACAGGAGGATGGATGCTTTCATCGGTGTGTCCATTCAACAATTACTGAGCTCCTACGATATCCCAGAGACACATTCTAGCAGGGGATGCAGGCCTCAACCAGGTATTCACATCACAGGGTAATCAGGGTTGAGTTGGGGTGAAACATGGACATCACAGGGCCCTTTGGGGGCTGGGTTCTCTGAGCCCCTAAATGCTGAGCTGAAGGGCTGCCCTGAGGCAACACCTCCGAGCCTCTTGCCACCCATCACCCCCCATACCAGCGTGGGCCCCACTTCCTCAGCCCCCAGGGCTAGCATCCCATCATTCTGAATTTCCATAAAAATTTATTCTTCCCAATAAAGGAACCTATCAAATGTTAAACTAAATGTGATTCAATTTTTATCTTTGCAAGATTTTTCCTATAAATCATTCACAAACCAGAAGCCCCTTGTGGAATGGTGTGCTTTGGGTTTTGGCTTGAAAAATGGGGTTATCAACCCTGGTACACTCAGCTGGCCTCCCCACTCAGCACCTTTGCCCTGAAGATGGCCCTACTGCCCGGCCCCAACCCGAAGTCTGTCTCCAGCACATAAAATATCCCCTGACCCAGGCATTTTTCTCCAATTGGTACACATTCAAACTCAGGGACTCTCTCTCTTTCTCTCTCTCTCTCTCTCTCACACACACACACACACCCCACTTCTCCTTATCTCTACCTGTGTGGAGTTCACCTCTCAGCCTCTTGCCAAGTATGAATCACCAACTCCCAGGGCCAACAGCCAGAAAGGGTTACACCCAGGAGCTGACAGGACCACCTGAGAGCTGCTGGCTCTGATGGTCTGTTGCCATGGCAATACAGGACCCCTGGGATGCTGAGCCCTGAGTCCCAAGCAGGGAGGGCCAAGGGCAGGCAGGACTCTTTCAAAGACTGATGGACTGATTAGATCACTCATCCATTTGAGTTCGTATTGAGCACCTACTGTATGCAAGGTGCTAGAGAATCAGTAGAGAAAAGCAGGCCAGGTTCCTGTCTCGGTCTCGCAGTGAAGGGCGACATTAATGATATAATCATGCTATTGAACCCATAAGTAAGGACTTGCTGAGCTCAGGTCCCTGAAGGAAAGCAACATGGCGCAGAGAGGTGGTTAAGATTATGCCCTTGGGAGGGCGACTGTATGGGTTCAGAGAGCTCTGCCTATGGCTGGCCGGGTGAGCTTGGTCAAGTTACGGAACATATCTGGATGATTTCAGTTTTCTAGTCTGTAAATTGGGCTCACGGTAGTCCCCACCACAGAATGTTGTGGTGAGACGGGAAGGAGCGAATACAGCGCCTGGCACGCAGGACATTCTCCACACAGTTCGGCCACCTGTGCTTCACCGACATGATGCTGCCGTGGACCTCCTGCCCCACGCCCACCCCCATCCCACCAGCCTTGACTGAGCCAATCCTGTCCTCTTGCCAGGAGGGCCTCACAACCAAAAGCCCATGTGTAGGAGTCGGCAGCCCCAAGGCCAAGGCCGAAGCCCACAGGGCATCTCATCAGGGCTCTGGCCTAGGGGTGGGTCACCATTTCCTTGCTCCTCTCCCTTAGCTCCCCTCCCACCATCCTCCCTTCCCCAGGGGGCTGTGGGCTTGGCAGCCACACAAACAAGTTTCTCTGCTACCCTGGAAGCTGATACCACCCTGTCAGCCCTCTGGTCTCCCAGACATTCTTTATCCTAGTCCCTTGGGGACTAGGGGGCCAGGGGAGGCTTACCCGGGACGCCTTTCACCTGTTCAGCCCTCATTGCTGAGCAGAAGGGCAGCTGCTTCCCCTGGGTTGACAGGTGCTGTCCTAGGTGCGTGTGGATATACCTGGTAGGGGAGGGGTTCTGGGGTGGAGTGGAACTGCACCTCAGTGCCCTAAGGGTTCTGGGAACTGGTGACTTGAAGCTTTCACAAAAGAGAAGCAGCAGGTCCTTATCACCCTGCTGGTTCTCTTGGGGACAGCCACCTCTTCTAGGAGCTCTAGGCACCCAGACCTCTTCAGATTCCCAAAGGAAAGGCTGGGGGAATGTGGATTGAGTCTGCGAAAGCGTGAAAGACTGTCAAGGGGGCATCCCAGCCTTCTTTCCCTTATTTATTAAAAACAGTAGCTAGTACTTATCGAGAAGTTCCACGTGCCAGCACCGAGCAAAGCCATTTGTGCAGCCATGTTACTCACTCCTCACGATAACTTAGTAAGAACACAGCCTGTGTCCCATGCGAGGAAGCAGCTTCGGAGACGTCAAATAACTTGTCCAAGGTCATGTGGCTACTAAGTGGCTGGCTTACAGCTCTCTTTCTTGCTGCACGGGCACTGGCCCTGCACACGTTTGCACCCACTCTGCACTTGGCCCCGTGCTAAGGGACAAGGAGATGCGGAGACACAAGAGATCATTGTCCTACATAGAATGGAGTGGTAACAAAGTTGCTTTTTTCTCAGGAGGGAGTTCTAGGTAAAAACACGGTACATTCTGGGAAGTTCTAGATCAATTCTTCCACAGCAGCTTTAGGTAGCAGCAGAATGTCCAGGTGGCGATGTCCTCCAGGTGGTGGCAGGAGGGCCCACGATGGGGACTAGTAGGAAGGCAGGGCTGTGGGCAGGAGCTCTGAGCAAGCCAGGTGTTGATACACAGAAGGTGCTGGCAAGGCTACCTTCAGGGCAGACCTAGGGCTCCAGTGAGCATGAGCATGAGACTCTAGGGAGACTGGCAGTAGTCTGAGATGCAGGGGGACACTATATAGTGCCAGGTGCCTGGAGGCAGGAGAGGAGGAAGTTCTGAGAAAGAGTGGTCAGTAGGGTCAAGCAGCGCCGAGAGAGAGGCTCAGGAGAAGGAGGATCCGGCAGAGGCCAGTGGTTGGATCTACAGATGCCCCCAAAGGTCAGACTGTGAGACACTGCGGGCAGGTGGGGCACAGATGCAGGGACAGTGAGCAGATGCAGACCCGTGGGGAGTCACACACAAGGAGGGAGGCAGAGTGGCACTAGAGGGCGCAGCAGAGTCAAGCAAAGGGCTTCTGTGCTTTACAGAGGTGGAAGGCAGAGGGAGGAAGTGGGAGAGGGAAGGTGGATGGAGGGAGTGCGGGGGTTGGGGGAGAAGGTCAGCCTTGGGAAGCAGGAGGTGCAGCTCTTTTTGGGCCATGGGGACTAGCGCTCCCGCCGCCTTGTTCCTCAGAGGCTGAAAGCCTCTCCCCTTCCCCAGGCGCCCCTCCTCCTAGCTCCTGCCAAATCCCATCACTCCCACATCTTGTTCCTTTGTTATCTTGCTGGCAGCATCTTGACCCACAGCGAGCCAGGTCTGGGAGGAAAGCAGTTAGTGAGTGGCTGATGGTGCGTGTGGGAACACAGGCACGACTTTCAATGGCTTTGTCTGCTCCGCTGGGCTAACAGCAACCCGGCCTACTGCCCTCCGAGTTAACGGAAAACCAATGGCTTCCACCCTGGTCCTTCCTATTCTTAAGATCCACGTCCAGTGTCACAGGCCTCAGGAAGCCAGTCCTGGGGGCCATGGCATCTCACACTCCTCTGAGCCCCAGCGCTGTGCTGCACTGTGGGGATGTCCCTGGTCCTCATAGCAAGACCCAGGGTGGCCTGGAGGATAGGGCCAGGGTCTCACACTTCTGTCCCCTGAGGGCACTCCCCCAGAAGGACGCCTGAGCAGCGGTTAGGAAGGGTCACCAAGTACACACTGGGTGGGGGCATGCTCCCGGCTGGTCCTGCCCTGGGGCTGGCGAGGGGAGAAAAGAAGAAAAAGGCCGTGCTTATGAGGAGCTCATGATCTGGTTGGGCTTCTGGGCCCAAACATCCATCCGCTCCAATGCTAGTCCCTGAATGGAGAACAGGGGCTACAGGGAGGTGACCTGGGGGACGCTGAACCCTCACCTGGCCTCTGACTTGCTCACTCCGCCCTCCTCAGGCCCGGGGTCAGGGACCCTTCCCAGGGAAGAGAAAACTGGGATTTGCACCCTCTTCTCTCTGGGGGTGTCTGTCTGGAGCCTGTTACGTCAACACCCAAGCGAAGACTGCCTATTGCACATAAACTGGTGGGATGAAAAAAGACCCAGGTGCCAGCTACAGATCTGCCACGTACAGGCCGCGAGACCTCCCGCAAACTGCTAATTCCTTCGAGCCGAAGTCCTCATCTGTATCGCGTAGATAACAGCTCCCACCTCACCAGGCTGGCTGAGGACCGGGCGTGATCACGTCAATAGAGGACCTATTGCACTGCCCGGTGCTCAGTGGGTGCGCGTTCTGGTCCCTGTTCCTTCTTTCCCTGCTACGCCTCCTGAATGGAAGAATCAGACGAGGGCGTCCCCAGGCTGCGGCGCATCTCATCCAGAAAGAGCTGCGAGGGGTCTCCCTACGACAGCCGACATGACTGTGTCTGGTCCCGTGCAGGTTTTGCGTGCCTATCTTTTTCAATTTTCACATCCCACCCTTAGGAGATAGATACCGTCATCCCCATTTTACAGATAAGGAGCCTGAGGCACAGAGCAGTTAAAAACCCCTGGCCCCCAGTCATCCAGGTAGTGAGGGGTAGAATACAGAGTTAAACTCAGTGCTCACGAAACTAGAGTTCATGCCCCCCTCCCCGCCATCCATGGGCCCTGGATTTTCCTTCCTCCCGCGCCAGCGGTAGCCCGTGAGACAGCTAGCTGTATGTGTGCTGCTTCGACCCCTGGGGCCCGTGGGGCAGGCTGGCCTGTGGGCCCACCCTGGTCCTGTCTGGCCGTGTCACTGCATGATGAAAACTGGGAGTCAGTCTGGGACACGGGCTTTGGGCAAGATGTCTTATGAATTAAAAATTGTTACTTAGCCGCCTGCGGACAAAAGGGGCTGGCGTCCTGGGGGGCCCCTGAGCTGGGCTGCATTCAACAGCTCTGGGATCAACATATGGCAACCGGCGGTGTGGGTTACCTCGGCTCTCAACCAGGGGAGGGGACACAGGCTGAGAGCTTGCTGCCCCTCTGAAGGACCCTCGAGGAGGCTGGGGGTGTGTGTGGGGTGATTAGACCTACCTCCTCTCCAAAGCTTCTCCAGAAGCCCCTGGAACCCTCTCCCTGCAGATCTCTGTGGGATGCATTATCTGCTCCAGTGTCACCTCTGCAGGGAAGCCCTCCCTCATCCCCCCACCTGCCTCACGCCCCTCACTCTCCACTCTGTTAGCCTGAGCCTTCTACTTTCTGAACCTCTCTTCTCACCTGTTCGTGTGTTTGCTGCTTGTCTGTCTCCCCTCACTGCCACATAAGCCCCGGGAGAGTAAGGGTTTGTTTCCCCAAATGACCAGCGGATGCACTGTAGTGCTCGACAAACGGGGGACTGAACCGACGGACTGAGGCAGGGATGCCGGGGGGCCGTTCTGAGGCTCGTGTCAAAGGCAGGGCAGCACGTTACCGGTGTCACGTGTAACGTCGCACATCAGAGAGACCACAATGCTCCGGGGCTCTGAGGAGGGACCAGCCCATTAGCCGTGCCACCCGGGGATCGTCCGCTCCTGCTGCCCTTGTAGCAGTACGTCTGCCTGAGCTGAATGCATCTCGCCTAATGACGGTTACTACCGTCCGGTCAGGGAAAGAACCCTCGAGCCCCTCAGCTAGGTGCGAATGGCAGGCTGCTTGCCCTGCAGACGCTTTACAGAACGACGGTTTTCACCAAGCTCCCTCAAACCAACCAATGATGACCCCTCCTAATAAGACCACGCACTGGACTCTGATTAATTTGTGAATAACTGGCTCCAATGTGTGACACGGTAACCTGAGTAGCCAAGGTAGTAAAACTGATCATATTAGGGCTGCCGAGGGTCACGCAACAGCGCTGTCGCCCACAGCAGTGCCTGGCTCCCTGCACGACAGGTGGCCCCAGGCAGGTGGCCCCCAGTGCTCTGAGGATACTTTAATGGGGATCCACAAAACAGCACCAGGGGTTAGAGCTGGGAGGAGAATCTCCCCCGTTTCCTGAAAAACCTTTCCTCTCCAACCCCACGTGCCCGCAGGGGCGGCCACCAGGCTGTCCACCACGGTGCCGCTTAATAAAGAAAATCAGGAACAACCTAAGAGTCCAACAACAAGGATTAGTTAAACAAGGTATTATACGAGATTCGGTCAGCTGCTAAAAATAGTGTTGCAGAAGGGAAGTTTCTGTCCTGGAAAGATGGATGCTTAAGACGTGTTTGTTTCTTAAAAAGGAGTCACCAAATAGCATAGTTCCAGCAGATACTTCCTATTGTTAAGAATACACGCTTAGAGAGAGGCAAGAAATGCTAAAAGACGTTCACCGAGATTATCTTGAAGTGGTGACGCTAGAGCAGGGTTCCTCCCTCCCGGAAGTGGTGGCAGGACGTTGGAAATCTGTTGTTGTGGGGGCTGCTCCCAGCCCTGCGGGATATGCAGCAGGACCCCTGGTCTCCAGGGTGCCAGTAGCATCCTGTCCCTGCAGGCGTGACAACCAAAATGTCTTCAGACATTTCCAAATGTCCCCGGCAAGGCAGGGGGAGTGGGCATCTGTGTGGCAAAATCACTCCAGGCTGAGAACCACTGCTCTAGAATCATTTCAACTTTTTCCTTTTGACTTACTTGAATTACAGGTGTTAAAAAAAGAAAAAAGTAAATACAAGTTCCTTTAAAGAATAATCCCCAAACTTCTAGACAGAGATGATGGTTTTACCACTGTGAGCGGTCTTAATGCCACTGAATTGTACACTTGAAACTGCTGAATTTTAGGGGCGCCTGGGTGGCTCAGTTGGTTAAGTATCTGCTTTTGGCTCAGGTCGTGATCCCGGATCCAGCCCTGCTCAGCGGGGAGCCTGCTTCTCCCTCTCCCTCTGCCTGCCACTCCCCTACTTGTGCCCATGTGCTCTCTGTTAAATAAGTAAAATCTTAAGAAAAATGAAACGGTGAATTTGACCTTATGTATATTTAAGCACATGCAAAGACCTCCCAAGCTTAGCGTCTGTGTGCGCTAAGCTGGTGGCAGATGTGGGCTGCCTTGTAAATGGATCTGCTCTAAGGAGCGACGCTTCCTCTACCTGCTTTAGCAGCGTTCTGACTACGATTTGGGGACGTTAATCTCCCCTAGGGTAGGGGCCTCTCCTGCCTTGGCCGCTGCTGCATCCGTCACAGTAAGGAAAGGAATTTGCTCACAGAGGAGTCTGCAAGACTCCAGAGAGGTTGAGCAGCGCATGATGAAGTCTCTGCTCCCAGGTGCCACCAGTGCAGATGAGGAAATGGGACCTGGGCGCCAAAGATGCCTGGCCTTGGTGCGGGCAGCTCGTGGGAGGCTGGTGCGGGAGAGGCTCCTTCCGCTGGGCCTTGGAGGGCAGATTTGGGTAAGCATGGAGGGGAGAAGGCCTTCCTATTGGGGGTCTGGCAAGAGCAGAAGGGGGAGAGGAAGCCCTCCTTTCACAGTGTGGGGGGGGGGCGGCTGGAGGAGCAGCTTTGTTAGGAGCTTAGGGGCGGCTGACGCCAGGAGGTGGGAGCCTTGAATGCCAGGTAAGCTGTTTGGACTTCTGTCCTACGGGGAGTCCCTGGAGGCAGGAAGGCCTGCTGGTGATGTTCACGTGTCAGGCGAGGTTCTAAGCACTTCGCATGTATCTATCCATTATGCTTCATGGCAACTCCATGGGCAGGGGCTCATCACCTTCGTCATTCCCATTTTTAGTGTCATTAGTGTCCCATTTTACAGGTGAGAAAACCAAGGCACAGAGAGACCAAGTGATTTGCTTGAAGTCACACCACTGGTAAGTGTAAGTGACTCCAGAGCGTGTAAGACTTAGTGCACACACCAGGCAGCCCCCAAGAGCTATGTGTGAGCTCACTGGATTCTTAGAATGCCCTGTGAGGCCAGCACTGTTACCCTAATGATCAGATTAGGAAACTGAGGCTCAGTAAGGGAAGTGCCCCCTTTAAGGACTTGTGGTAACTTAGCGACCATGCTGGGATCAGAACCGGGGTTATTCGGGTCTTGAATGTCCCTCACGCCTGCCATGGTCTCTCCTGTGTGGGTCTGGAGACTGGCCGCCGACAAGCAAGGTGAGGAGAAGGAGAGCAGAGGGCTGCTGATCTCCCAGGAATCCACCTGCTCGCTTGCCCTGAGCCTGGTTGCCTCCAGGGCCTGTGGCAGGTGGGCCCGGAACACCCACTCCTACCCTCTACTGAGGCCCTTCCTCCGGCCAAGGGCGGGTGCCAAGGTGTGCCAGGTCGCTTGGCTGTGTTCCCCAGAGGGCCAACTGTTCTGCCCGCGGCTGGGCCCGGCCCACATAACTCACCCGAGGCTTGGCACTCAAGAGGGCGTCAGGGCTCTGGGAGATTTACGGGCTCCGATAAAGCCATCTCAGTCCTCGCATAAGGAGCCTGTGATATTTGATGATCTGAAAGGCCTTGTCCCGGAGTGGGAGTGCGAGCGGGAAGGAGGAGGGGAGACACTTAAGAAAACAAAAAGGACAGTGATCAGATGCCCAAGGAGATGGAAGTGGGAGGGGGGTGTTTGCACTGTCATCCAGCGAGCCCTCACCCCCTCCTCCAGCACCTCTGAGCTGCCCCAGCAGTGGGACGTGGGAAAGACAGGTGCAGGGAAGGGGCTGTGTAGGGAGCAGGGGCCCCAGAGACCACCTACCACACTACCGAGCCTCTAGGTGCCAAGCACAGGTCAGGGACACAGGTAATGCCCCCAGGTGCCTGCCCCCCAGTGGGGAAGACGGGTCCCCTGGAGAGGGACAAAGCTCTGTGTAAAAAGAAGCTGGCTGGGGAGTCGACATGAAGTCAGGGGACTGGATTCATGCTCGTGGGCTTGTGGGCCTTTCTGAGCCTCAGTTTCCTTACTGTGGGTGAGAATACCTGTCCTGATCACAGCTATTTGGAGGTTCAACGAGATAAGGATCTGAAAAGGCTTTACAAACTGACGTACTGAACCTATGTCAGATATGTGTCAAGGCCGATGATCCAAGCGTCTAGGGCAGGTGGAGCTAAGCAGTGCCCGGAGCTGGATGACGTTAGGCAGAAAAGACTGTGGGAAGGGGGCAGGGTGGGGTGCCAGGCCAGCTGTAGGCACACACCGGAGTTTGCGGAATGAGGCAGCGTGGCGTCCCTGAACCTTCCCTTCCAATCCTATTTCCCAGGGTCTAACCTCGTCCTCTAAATGTCACTTGTTCCGTTCCTTGTCTCGTCATTGCCATGATCATGTGGGAGGAAACTCTGGCATCAGGGAGCCCTGAGTTGGAATCCTAGCTCCATGTGACTTGGGGCAAGTGATGTCGCCCCTCTGAGCCTCAGCTTCCTCGCCTGCCAGCCAGAGACAGTAACAGAATTTGCCTCCTGGGGTTGCTGCGAGGATTGATGGAGCCCACAAGCATGAGGCTGGCTCGGAACAGGGCTCCCTGAGTCGCCGAGTCCTCCTGTCTCCCCTGCCACTTCCCCTCCGTGGCTGCTGATCCTGACAGCCCCACAGCTGCCCCCCCCTCCGGCCCCAAGTACTGCAAGTTCTGGAGTGAATGACTTTCAAATCTGGGAAGGAGAGCCCATCACACACACCTTGAGCTGGGTAATTTATGAATCAAATTGTGCTCCGTCAGGGCTCCGCGGCCCAGAAATAGATGTGGTCGGACGAGGTTCAGGGAGCCAGCCTCAGACACAGTTATCTTCATACAAACTGGCCACCCGCGGGCAGAACCAGCCTGGACGACTGACCTTGAGGGGCTCCCCGGGGGGCTGCGAAGCTCCCCCCTCAGCCTGGCTCCTGCTCCAAGTCCTGGAGAGAGGACAGAGATCTGCCTGGAGCTCAGGAGGAGAGCTGGTGACCCTGGGGCAAGTGACTTAACCTCTCTGGGCCTCTGGGTCCTCCGTTGTTTAAAAAAGACAGGCTTTCCTTTGGCAGTGGTTTTCCAAATGTCTTTTGTTTGGTAGCAAATCCTTTTGTCGGACAAAATCTTGCACAAAACCCCAGTATAGGAAACAGTCAAGAACAGAGCCAGCTGCCCTGGCTGAGGTTGACAATGGGGGGAGGTGATGGCGTCCAGCACATTCTGCACCCTGCACAGAGGGGCCCCAAGGGATGCACTGCGGGCTTGCGGCCTCAGGGAACTTGGAAGTCCCCGTGGACTCTTTCCGTTTTAAGATTCCATGGTTGTCTACGAGCACATACCCGAGGGTGCACAGGGCCTGACATTATGCCAGCCAGGTCATCCTAGGACCAAGAAACGCTGACCAGACTGGCAAAGTTCCTGAGGATCCGAGGATTAATGTCTTCTTCATCCGGATCTGATCTTTTTGAAAGGGGTAGATGTTGTACTGCCTAAGATCACTTCCCTCAAGCTGTGTGACCATGGGCAAGTTAACTACCCTCTCTGGGCTTTAGTTCCCCGGCTGTAATAGGGGAGGGATAATACTTATCTCACAGAGCTGATGTGCATGCAAAAGCCGGTAATGCATCTATTTAGTTCAGCACAGTGTCCAGCACATAGTAAGTGCTCAATAAATATTAGCTATTGCTATAAATTCTTTCAGAGAAGGAAGGGCACTTGGCACTTGGTACATTCTATGCTGCTTAATCCTCATAGGAACCCCACTGATGAGGAAACTGTTGTGAGAGGCTAATTTGTCTCAAGTCATTTGGCTGGTAAGTGGTTGAACTAAAATCCGAACCCACAGCCTTTAATGCCAAAGCCTGTGTTCTTTCTCCTACTCCTCCCTAGAAACATTGCTTCTAGAAGGCCCCACCAGGAAAGCCCCAGACTGTGCCAGGCATAGTTTCCCAATGTTGGAGGGTTTTCCAGCATCTGGTCAGTGACTCAGAGTGTAACATCAAAGCAGCTATTTCTGGTCAGGGAAAGACTGGGGTTAACAACTACCAATTTAGCTAAGTACAAAACCCACCCAACGATGTGGAAAGCAAAAAAATCTTGTGTTCTACTGAAAATGGGTCAGAAATCATTATGTTCACAAAAAAAGATGGTGAATTTGTCCTATGGGGTAGGATTCCCCCCAATTTGAAAACAAGAAGGTCAGGTTTTCCCAGAGGGTTATCTCTGGGAACTCTGATGCATGGGATATAGAAAAAGACAACTTTTAAAAAAGTTCTGTGGTCAAGAAAATTTGGAAACACTGAGCAGGTATCTTCACTGCAAGACTTGTCAGAGCCTTTAATGTGCTAATGTGCATTGTGACCTGCCAGGAGGACGATGTTGTGATACAGCATCTCTCCAACTTATTTGGCCACAGAAGCCTTTCTCCAAAACTCTCTTCAGACGTGGTGTGGGAAACCCACTGAGGAAAGTGAAGGTGTACAATGGGCTGCTTCCACAGTTTCCCTCCCGTGGGGTCTCTGAGCACACAAGTTATATGCGTTCAGAGTCAGAGATGGAAAATAGACGGGTGCTCAGAAGCCCATCAGGTTCGAACTTCTCCATCGCCCCGGGGAGCTGAGGGTCAGGGACGGGGAGGCACTTGGCCAACATCACATGGCAAGTTAGAGGCAGAGCTGGGTCCGCTGGGTCAACCTCAAGTCTGGTTCAAGTCTGGGTGCCCGACGGGGCCATGGTCAGATATGGGTCCCCCATGGTCAGATGTGGGTCCCAGGCCAGTGGTGGGTCCCCTGGCAGCTTTGGAGACCATACTTTTAAAAAGAAATGAGCTCTCACTGTGGACAATTTCAAACATACACAAAGGTAGAGATAAGAGCACAATGCAGCTCTATCTCCCCATCACCTAGCCTCGAGCATCATCAACATTTTGTCCATCATTTTTAAAACTCCCCCCTCCCAACAGTTTCTAGAGTCATTACAGCAAATTTCAGTTCATCCTTAAGGACTGTATACATATCCAACAAGGACTTCTGAAGCGCACGGAACCTGCCATTGCCGCACTGAACAAAATCAAGGATTCCTAATGTCACTTGAGACATAGTCCTTCTTCAAGCAGGGACCCCCTCCCCTTTTTGAAGCCACATTCAGATTAGAGACCTTAACCCTTTCTACTTAGTCCTTAGACAGCGGGCCTCTGGGATTATTGAAAATGAAAGAAAAGGTGTTGCCAACATGGTAAAGTTTCATTTCCCAACCAAGGACCAAAAAAAAAAAAAAAAAAAAAGCAAAAANAGGGGGGGGGGGGGGTTGTATCAGGTTCTATACTTTTCTAAATACGTAATAGTTCACATTTGCCAGTGATCCTGGCCCTGCTTCTCTGACGAAGGCCAGGGTCCTGGACAGGGTTGTGGTGGGGGAGAGGGGTGGCCATTTCACCCCGGCAGCCCAGCCTCCAGAAAGCCCTCATCCTCCCTGGTCCAGTGTCAGTCCTAGATGTCACATTGTGTCCCCAGGTCCTGGCCTGGCGCCCCACACCGAGTGTGTGTTCAGAATGCTTGATAAGGGAGCCCGGCCAGACAGGGAGGGGTGTCCTGAGATGTTCCCGTCCCCTTGGCTCACACAGGGACTTCTGCTGAGCAAGCGGGAAACGGGAGAAAGAGAGACGTCCTTGCCTTTTTGGCCAAGGAGGAGGGTCAGCAACCAAAATCTCCGCAAAGACTCTGAACACACTTTCGGAAAAGAGAGCCACAGAGTTCAGGGTCCCTCTCCCTGGGCCAGCCTTGGGATAGGGGTCGGGGGGTCCTCTCTATTACAAGGTCCGATCTGGGCTCCAGACCCCTACTCTCTTGGAAGGAGGACAGTTTCTCTGGGAAGCTCCCCAGCGCTGTCGAGGGGATGGGCACCCTATGGCACCCCCACTCCCAGCTCTGTGAATAGACCCTTCCGGAGGGGGAAGAGGAGCACCGAATCTTGTGGGAGACAGATGGTATCTTTTGGGGGTGTCTGCAAGTTTGAGACTCAGTGCCCAGGGGACAGAGGAAGTCCTTTATCTGTGGAAGGAGCTCGGACACTGCCCCGACCCCAAGCAGAGCCTCGGAGTCCAAACAGCACCTCACCAAAGCCAGAAAGGAGGGCAGTCTTGGCTCTTCAGCTCCCGACCTCCGCCCACATGTGCAGGCCACTCTCCCTCCCAGCACCAAGCCCAGAGCGCTGCCAGCTGTGAGCCCCAGCCTGTAGCTCCCCCGACGGAAGATGACTTATGGCTTTAATTATGGAGCGCCGGGTAGGAGCCTCAGGAAGGGGCCAGCCCCACCAGGCTCCGTGCCTGCTGACAAGGGGCTGCCAAGTTGGCGAGTCCCGTCCTGCGCACGGCCACGCTGTCCCCCACTGTCTGGGTTGTGAGCAGGCTCTCCCTTCACTCCGGGGGTGACTGCAGCCTGGCCCCCTGCTCTGGAGTGCAGATACGGCTGCGTGTGCAGGAGGAACAGCTCAAGGCTGGCCCAGGAGACAGCTTTGCCTTGGGTTGTGGGAGAGACTCAGGGGGGATGAACTGGGGCAGGGGAGAGCAGGCCAGGCTCTGGACAACGAGGGAGTTCTCTGAAGGGCGGGGGTGGTGCCAGAGAGCCTAGGGTGGTTAGGAAGAGTTGTGAGTGGCTGGACCGACAAGGGACAGAGCCCGGATGGTTGACAGGAGCACTCCAGATTCTCCCGCACCTGGTCACCCCAGTGGCCTTCCAGCTGTCTCCCTGCTTCTCCTCTTGCCCCCTCTCCAGCCCATGTTCCACCTTTCTCTGATCTTTTGAAGGACCGACCAAGGCCTTTAAGATCAAGTAACTCCATTGCAATTTCCCCAGGGCAAATGGAATAAAATCCCAATTACTCATCCTGGTCTGCAAGACCCTAAGTGCTCCTTCCCAGTCCAGCTCTCTGAATTTCCTGTAGCCAATCCTCTATTCCCCACCACACCCTACCCTCATCGAACCTCTCTTTCTGGGTTCCTGTTTCTTAGACACACCCAGCTCGTTCTTACCGCAGGGCCTTTGCACATGCTGTATCCTCTGCCCGGAATACTTTCCCCCCATAGCTCTAAGTCGCTGCCTCCTCCATCGTTGCTCAGGCCTCTCTCAAATGTCACCATATCGAGGAGGCCTTCCCCAACCACCCCAGCCAAGTTGCCCCAGCTCAGTCACTCTCTAATTCACCCCCAACCCACCAGTGTTTTATTTTCTTACATGTACCTGTCAACTCTCTAAAATTATCTCATGCATTCATCTGTCAGTTTACTTTCTTTTTTTCTTTTTTCTTTTTTTAAAGATTTTATCTATCTATTCGACAGAGACAGAGACAGCCAGCGAGAGAGGGAACACAGGCAAGGGGAGTGGGAGAGGAAGAAGGAGGCTCATAGCGGAGGAGCCTGATGTGGGGCTCGATCCCATAACACTGGGATCACGCCCTGAGCTGAAGGCAGATGCTTAACCGCTGTGCCACCCAGGCGCCCCGTCGGTTTACTTTCTATTTTCCTCACTAAACTGTAAGCTCCATGAGGTCGGCAGCTTTATCTGTCTTGTTCATGGATATATCAGAAGTGGCACAGGAGAGGTACCCCATAAATATGTATAAGTAATCAACTTAGCTCAAACTCGGTGTTAAAAAGGGGGACAAGCTCCCTAAACCACCCAGCAAGCTACAGGCAGGGCCAATAGACCAGAAGCAAGCAAGGGGGACCATGAGCTCCAGGACTGTGTCCCCCTTCCTTGCTCTCCCTTTCCCTCTTTGCATGGTGAGTGAACTGCTAACCTCCCTCCCCTCTCCACCGTAAAAGCCCCCTTGGGAAGCAGGCTCCAAGGACGCCCATGGGGGGCTTTGAGGAGCTTCCACCAGTGATGGACCCTGACTCCTGACCCTGACACCCGAGGTGGCTTCGCGGCAGAGCAGGGGAGTGGGGCTGGGGGAGAGGTAACTGTGGGGGAGGGCTGGGGCTGAAGAGCTGGCCTGGGAAACAGGCCCTTCCCTCACTGCTCAGGGCCTTGCTTTTCACATTTGTGACCTGGAAGGGTTGGACTGGATGCTACTGGGGTCCCTGTGGCCTGTGGCAGGTGAGCCCCCATGACACTGGGCCCCCCCGTGTTGGGAGTAGGATGGGGATGGGCAAGGGGACAGGAGGCGGTAGCCTGGTGCCTGGTCTGCTCCCCTCCCTGCCCGACCCCAGCACCGTCACGGGTCCTCAGCCTGGGTTATCAATCTCCTGCACCTGGAGAACTCCCCTAAATGAAATTCCTGTTGGCGTGGGGCCTGTGATACAACAAGTCACTTGCTTTGCCTGGGAAATGAAAGATGGTGAGGCAGAGCTCCCGGGACAGAGGCGATCTCCATAAATCTGCCGGAGTGTTCCGGGGATTACTTTGTGGGATTAATGATCTGTCCTTCACACAAAGACCTGACCTCAGCGGCCTGAATGTCGCCAACCTGCAGGGGCAGGGGCACCGGGCGGCTGGGAGGCGGGCTTGGGTCGGGCTGCACAGGCGTGCGCTACAAGCTCCCAGGTCAGCACTTCACTTGTCCTGTAAGACCCTAAACAGCTCCCTCATGCCCAACACATCAGGTCTGCCTAGCTTCCAGCACTTTCTGCAACTTGGCCCTTCTTGACCCCTTTCACAACCGGCCTCCCAGGACGACCCTACCGAGTTATGCTTCTATTGCCCGGACTCGGGGCAGTGGTTTCTGGTACAGATGAAAAAGCTACGTGTACATTGGACAGAATAAAAACCAGACCAGGAGCCAGTTCAGTATCTACCGCTTCACCAACCGTACGACCTTGAGTTTCTTGAGTCTCAGTTTACCCATCCGTGAAACGGGAACAGTGTGGGAAGGGTCTGTACATGCTGGTGTTGTCATGACAACCCAGTGGGGCTGGTGGACTTCAGACTCACATGGACCTGCCACTTTTTTTTTTTTTTTAAGATTTTATTTATTTATTTGACAGAGAGAGAGCGAGAGCACAAGCCAGGGGGAACAGCAGAGGGAAAGGGAGAAGCAGGCTCCATGCCGAGCAAGGAGCTCAACGCGGGACTCGATCCCAGAACCCTGGGATCATGACCTGAGCCGAAGGCAGACGCTTAACCATCTGAGCCACCCAGGCGCCCTGACCTGCCACTTCTTGACCTGGCTGACCCTACATGTTCCATAACCTTTCTGGCCCTGTTTCTCATCGCAAAATGGGGACAGCAGTAGTGCTCGCCGTAAGGCGAAGATACAGCCTCTCTACAGGGCCCTGCACAACATCCTTGGGGGGCGGGTGGGACTCCACTGGCATCTTAATTACAGCTACAGGACAAGCGGGCTCACAGAAGCTTTCTGTTTTCTGCCATCAGTCTGGCCAGCCCCTTCTCCCTGCTGAGCCCACATTATGTGCAAATCTTCCACTGCCCCTGAGTGGAGCCAAGCAGAAGGCACCACTCTGGGAGCCAGGAAAAATCAGCGCTAATCATAGGAGGGCTGCCCGGAGCCGCCCAAAGTCAGCCAAGCCCCAGTTAGCTGCTCTGAGTCATAAGGGCCGCAGAGGAAAGGCGGCTGCTGTGGTCTTTGGTTCCCTGGAGAAAAAGGAAGGGGGGGGGGAGTTTCACAGTAGAAACGTGGGTGTCAGATGGTCCCCTCTGAGCAGAGGTGGCTGGGGAGCGATGTGGATCCTGCATATGGGATGGGGTCCTGGATATGGGATGCGGATGGCTTGGCGCCAACCGCTGGCCACGCCGCACGTGAGCTGGGCAATCCCGAGCAGGCCACACTGGGTCGGCCTCCACGTTCTCAGAGGTAAAGTGGAAAGGCCATTCCTCCCTTGCAGTGTCATCCTGAGGATACATAACTTCGGTGAAGGCCCCCGGCAGCTGCTCAGACCCATGTGAGTCCCTCAGCAAAGATATGGCTTCTTTCTGGGTTCCCAGGGCAATGTGGTTGGGGCCCAAACAGGACTCAGGGTCAGTGACTCACATCCAGGGGGCCTGATGGACATGTGGATTCCAGAGGATTCCATGATCCCCATGATGGGGAGGGAGAGAATGAGGCAAAGGAGGCAGAGCCTTGTGAACTCCTGAGCCCAGCAGGTAGTCACAGCCCAGAGGGGACATGGTGCTGAGTATGTGGTGGGAGGTGACAGGTCAGAGAGAAAATGGAAGCGGAGCTGGGCAGAGAGCATGAACATCCAATGAGCAATGGGATGGAGCTGACCAACCTGCTTCCATCAACTGACCAGACCGCGCGAGCTGGGGAGTCAGGGGAGGCTTCTGGGGCAGTGAGTGGGAAGATGAGGTTTAAAGGAGGGGAAGGATGTAGACAGATGGATAGAGGGACAGGCAGACTTGGTAGTAAATAGCTAATGCAGGCGCCTCTCTTCTCTCTCTCTCTCTTTTTTAAGGTTTTATTTTTATTTTTTTGAAAGAGAGAGGACGCACGGGTGAGTATTGCAGGGAAGGGCAGAGGCAGAGGGAGAGAGAGAATCTTAAGCTATTTCCATGCCCAGCACAGAGCCTGATGCAGGGATTGCTCTCATGACCCTGAGATCATGACCCCAGCCGAAATCGATAGTTGGACGCTAAACTGGCTGAGCCACCCAGGCACCTCTCCTCTCCACTCCTCTTGATTGTCCTTCTTTCAAGAACATGCAACGGGAAGCAGTCACCCCCCTAGATGAGGTTAATGAACTCGGGAATGATAGCATTTTACTGAGCATTTACTGTATGCCAGATATTGTGCTAAGCATGGCTCCCTCTGACGCAGGTTTCACCTCAATTACAGAAGCGATCTGTGGAGGTCCCACAGGCTGTTGCACTGGGAGCCGGGATTTGAACTCAGACCTGTCTGATCCAAGGCTGCCACCTCAGCACACCAATGCCGGAGCCACTTCTCAGGGAACATCGGGGCAGTCATTTCGTCCTGTGCATAGCACATCCCATCACTCCCGGTTGGGTCAAGGCAGTGACAGCATCCATACCACCTAACTCTTTGGTCCTGTGCCTGTAGGATTGTCAGCATCTAAGGTGGGTGCTCAAATTCTGCAGAAGCAGGATGAGAAAGGAACAGCAGGGGTTTCCTGGGCACAGAGCAGGTTGGGATTGGGGTAAAAGGGTGGAGCCAGATCTGTTGGGTCCGCCTACATCCCTTTGAGTTCCTCCTAGCTTTCCCGACTTCAGATTTGATCTCCAAAGCTGGAGCCCAAACTGCCTCAGTCCAATCCCGGCTCCAACGCTGACAAGCTGAGTGACCTTGGGCAAGTTACTTAACCTCTCTGAGCTCTGTTTCCTCATCTGTGTTGTGGAGACAATGACAGCGCCTTCTTCGTTGGGGTGCCATGAGGAGCAAACGCGTTAATACACATAAGCTCCTTAAAGCAGTGCACAGGGCGATACCCCAAACACTGGTTTCCCTGCACACACACGTACTATTGTTAAATACCTCCTGTTGGCTTGTTTTACTTACATACATGGTATCGTGCTATTCCTTTCTACTTTCACCACTCAACGCTAGGCTTTCAAGATTTATCTCTTTTGCTGTTTGTACATCTATTAAGTTGAACCATATGAAATTGCTGACATTCCACCATTTTTGACCTGTAAGAATAGTGATTTCATGTGATTTAACCTCCGAGTTTGTGGCTTCTAACTGATACAAAGTATTCTCTAGCATAGGGGTTGGCAAACCTTTGCTTAAAAGGCCATCATAAATATTTTAGACTTTGCAGGTCAAGAGGCAAAATTGAGGACATGATATTGGTACCTTTTAACGAGAGAAAACAAATTTCCACAAGATTTTTGATGAAATTCACAACACAACAATAATTGAGCACCATTTTTGTAATACAGGCTACTGGTGAAAAGAATGGAACTTTGGGGGTAAGAGATAACATTTCACTTGAGTGGAGTTCAAAGATAGGATTTACTACCATTAAATCACCTGCAGAATGGTTCTCTAGAATCCATTCTCAGCTCTGTGATCACACAAAAGCAGGCAGTGGGGGGGGGCACCAGGCCCACATGCCCACGTCGGGGGTGTGAGGGGTTGGTCACTGTAGTTGCCACTTGCAATGCCCTGACCTCGACTCAGCCTCAGCCCTCTACACTGGGGTCCCCTAGTCAGCAGGCTTCCCCATCCTGGTGAATACACTTTGCCTATTTTTCCATTGAATTTCCCAGCTTTTCCCTACTGATTTGCAGGGATTCCTTATACAGTCGGTTTTAATTGCTGCAGAAATCTTTCCCCACATGTCATCTGCTGTTAGTTTTGTCCATATATTCCGACTGAACTGGGAATCCTTTGATGTAGACCAATCTTTCCTCTCCGGCATCTGCTCTTTGGGTGCTAAGTCCTTTCCAAGCACAAGGTCATGAAGATATACCCCCACATTTCCTTTTATGAGCTTTATATTTTACCGTTCACATCGACGTCTTTAATCCATCTGACGTCCACCTTGGTATACGGTGTATGGTGGGGATCTTGCTTTATTTTTCTCCACACAGTGAGCTGGTTTTCCCAACACCGGCTACTAAACAAGTCATCTCTTCCCCATTGATTTGTGGCACCGCCTGTACCATATATCAAGTTCCCAGGTTTATATGTGGGTCTAGTTCTAAGAGCTGCATTCTGTCCCATGGGCCTATCTGTCTGTTGTTTAAGATGTACTAGACGGATTAGGGCTCACCCTACTCGTGGCCCGTTGCCCTCTTCTGCGCTGGCTAACTTGGGTGATACCATCTCAGGCTGCCAACGGCTTGTGGACACTGCTTGTGATGATGAGCTGGCCAATCTGACCCCCTCTAGGAAATCTAGAATTGAAAACTAGAACATGAAGATGGTTGACAGTTGAGATGGAAGCCAGAAGGACCATCTAGGGGCAGCCATGATGGAGAGGGGGCGGGACGGCCATCATGGATATACTCGGTGAGATCACGAGGGAGCCAGTGGGGTAGAGAGAGATGAGTGGGGCAAATGGCCAGAGCAGGGCAAAGATGGTGTGGTAGGCTGAATAACAGCCATCAAAGGCAGCCCGCTCCTGATCCCTGGAACCTCTGAATGTTATTTCACATGGCGTACGTGATTCAGTGAAGCATCATGAGATGGGCAGAGTATCTTCCGGGCTCTACATGTCACCACAAGGGTCCTTGAAGAGGGAGGCAGAGGGAGATTAGACCACAGAGGAAGAGAAGGCAATGTGGCCCCAGGGAAAAGAGATTGGATGGTGTAGCCATGGGCCGATGAAGGAAAGCCTACAGTCACCAGCAGCTGGAGGTGGCAAGAATGGATCCTCCCTGGGCTCCCCAGAAGGAACCAGCCCTGCTCACACTTTGATTTTAGCCCCATAAGACTGACTATGGACTTCCAGCCTCCAGAGCCATAAAAGAATACGCTTCTGTTGCTATAAGCCACAGTTTGAAGTGGTCTGTTACCACAGTCATGGGAAACTCTGTAAGAAAGGAGAGTGTGTTCAAGCTTGCTGTCCCGGTTCCTCTTCCCAGAAGGCCCCACTCCCAGGAGTGTCTGCCCTGGGTTCCCGCAGGAACCAGCTTCTTAAGTGCTTTCAGATTCTTGGAACCACAGATGCCCTGGAAGGAACACACCACGCCCCTCACTTGACCCTCAAGACCCTTCAAATCACGTCTCCTCTTCTGCAGCCTGGCTGGTCTGTCCATCGCCTTGTAGACACTTCATGAATAGTCCCCTCCCTCTAAGCCTTTGCTCCGGGCAGCCCCTCCTGCCCAGGATGCCCTCCTCCCTACCTCCCCCCACCCACCCTTCCAACCCAGCGATACAGCCTCATGGGTGCTAGCGCTTCCCCCCTTCCGAGGTGGCTTCCTTACGCGACCCCCTCCAACAGAGCGCTCGTGTGTGCTGGGTGCTGGCCCCGTGCCAGGCGCTGTTCTGAGCACTTTCGTGTGTCGATGGGACTCTTGGAGCCTCCACCATCCCATCTCTCCATTTGACAGCTGGGAAAAGGGCCAGCTCAGGTCCACTGCCTGTCAGGATGCCCGATGCTCAGCCCTTTGGATGCTACCCTCCCAATTATTACCATACCTGCATGTCCCTTGTATTATTATTTACTATTTTTTTTAATCTGACTGAATTTTTTTTCTTCAATAACGCATTCTAAAAGAATCCATTTAAGAGTTTCACAAATGGAGAACCAGTTCACTGACCATAAATAGAGAGTGACTGTAAAATGGATAATACGAGCCTACGTGGCTAGATTTTTAGCCACACCAGCTTGCCATCTGAGGGCTCCGGCCCACTCTCTTCTCCTTAAATGGGAAGATAAGCCAAAGGGGAGCGAGGTGTTAAAGGTGTGAGCACCCAATTGGACTTTCTCCTGGACAGAACTGACCGAATTAGAAATTCTGAGGGAGAACTGGGAAGGGAATAACCGTTTCACTGTGTGGTTCAATGTGATTTCACATCCCGCCCGTGAGCCACTTAGAATCGTCTCTCTGGGAATCAGCATGCTGGTGAGGCTTCTGCCCTCAGGCCAGCCCTAGCCCCGCACTCTCGGCCTCCTCTGAGCTGCCCCAGGGCCTTCCGACAGCTCTTGCTGCTCAGTGAGTGCTAGGTGCATGTTTGAGCAACTGGTCATAGGCTTCCCTCCCCTCAAGTTCTCAAGCTTCTGGATGGAATGGTTTTCCATATCTAATTTCCATTCTAGAGCCTGTTTCCCCAAGACCACCAAGTAGGGAGGCTGGTTGGAGACCTTGCTAAGCATCTGAGGAGTCATGAACAGGCAACGCTCCTGTGCCTGCAGACTTCTAGAGGACCCACAGCACCCAGGACCTCAAGTCCTCCTCTGCAAAGCGCCCCCGTAAGTCTCAGCTAAATTGCTCTCTAGGACAGCAACGACTCCCACCATCATCATGAAGAAAAATGAGTCCCTGACTCCTTTAAAATAACCCTTGAGATGCCGGACGCTGCTGTGAGGTGCCCTTCAGCCTCAGCTGGCCCTGATTCAAAAGCGCCTCACTGCTGTGGCCCTTCGGAGTGGGGTGTCCTGCCCTGGTAGCAGGGGTGGCTGGGAGGGGCGGCGGGCTGGGGAGCAGAGGCAGCCTGATTCCACGTCACTTCCCCCACAAAAGCGATGCCTTCTGGGGGGCTGGGATGGAACACCACGCAGCAGAAGGAGACTGTGGAAGCAAGAAATTCATTCTGTGCCAGAATGTTTGCTCACTTCAATCAATGTCTGAAGGTATCAGCTCTGAAATCTCTGTTTCCAGGATATTGGTCAAATATTTGAATGGGGCGGCTGGTTAATTGACTCAGGCAGAGCACTTGACAGAGAGGCAGAGGGAGAGGCTGCGGGGCACTGCACCACAGTTGAGCCCAGAAGTAGGTCTGGCTGGGAACCTCAGCAGTGCCAACAGGTGCTCAGGATAGGGCAGGGGAGCGTGAGGTCAGGGGTCCTGCAGAAGCGTGCGTTCTGAAGCCATGTGACCTTGGGCAACTGGACCTCAATTTCCTCATCTATAAGAGGACGACCACAATAGTACCCACCTCATGGGGTTATTGGCAGGATTAAAAGAGTTGAAGCATCTGGATCAGCTCCTACGGTTCTCGAAGTGCTAGCGACTCTTACTAATGGTGATTGCTCCTTAGTCTGGCATTCAGAGGTCTCCAGTGGGAGTCCCATGCTGCAAGAGGGTGTTAGGGCTGGACAGGAAGTCCCCCGAATGTGTGCTCACAACCTACCTTGGCTGGTGACATTTCCCTTCCTCAGGGTCTCCAAATCAACCCCCGGAGGACTGCTTCTGAGAACAAACCCTTTCCTGACCTCCTGAGGTCTTTGTTCTGTATGCTGTGCTTTAAGCTTTCCAGATGAATTACTTGTGCATTTGGGTTCTCCCGGGGGCCTATATGGACATGTCTAGTGAACTGGTGGGTGGGCTTTCAGTGGCTGACATTCTGGCTGGAAGAAAGGTCCCTTCTCCTCCCTTCCCTTTCTTGTTTTAAATTGCTTTTAACACGGGTTCTGTTGGAGAGATGGGAGTAGGGAGGGTGGCATGGTGTCTCCAAGGCCCTGTCTGGGCCCTACAGAGAGAAGGACTGCAGGCTGGAGCTGGAGAAGCTGTATATGGGGGGGTGGAGACAGTGCACAGGGACTCAAGCAGGGGTGCCATGGGGCCCAAGCGCAGCTGCAGGAGTAGGGGAGAAGCAGCCCCTGTCTCTTCCCATGATCCATTTCGGTTCCAGGCCTGTTCTGGTGGCTGTGGAAGGTGTTGACAGCAGGGGCCCCGGGGAGTTACCCACCTCCAGGAGCTTGGTGCAGGGGATACCCTCAAGGGATTGGGGCAAAAGACCAGGTCAATCATATAGCACATGGAACTGCCTCTCTTTCCACGCCACAGGGGCCCCTGCAACACTTGGGGATTTTACAGAGAGCCGAAGTGCTAGGTTTTGCTGGAAGAGGGGCACGAGCCAGTGACTTTGATGTTTTCAGAGACTCCAATCCCCCCTCCATGCTGAGCAACCCTAGTATCTTGCCTGGTCTGCGCTTGTCATCAACCAGATGATAATTTTTTGGTTAGACCCTGTTAACACTCCCATTTTACAGAGGAGGAGACTGAGGCACAAACAAGAGAAGTCACCTGACACTTGAGCCCTCTCCCTGGGGTGCCCTGCTAATGGCTGGCACACAGCAAACACTGAAGACAGGGATCTGCGGACAGGAACATAGGGGCAGATGCCGGAGTCATGAATCAGAGCTGTGTGGGGGTGGGAGATGCTGATGGGCTGAGTTCCTGGAACTCCATCTGCTTACTTGCCCGGTCTGCAGGGAGCCCAGGGCGGCCCCCTCCTGCGCCCTCACCCCATCCGCTCCTTCTCCCTCTGCCCCTGCCGAGCTGAGCCCAGAGAGACAGGGGACTGCAGCGTGGGGTTGCTGGGTGACTTCAGGCTTAATATCTTTGTAACCATATTGCAAAAGGGCATGCCTAAGACGGCGCCTTTCGCTTAATCTTTCTCTTTTATTGCTTTTTCTCTTGTATGATTTAACCTTGCACCAGGTATCAAGCTAGATAAATAAAAACTTTTATTTCAGATTAGCCCCGGCTGGGGGCTGCCTTGAAAGCTGAGCAGTCATCCAGGGAGTCAGATGAAAAAGGGAGCTGGGAACCTGAGCTGCTTAGAGGGGCTCATCTCAGGTTCAAAGCCCCCAAAAGATATTTGAGACCTTTTCTGAAGGGAGGGGCAAAATCTCCTCCACTGCCCACAGCCTGGGTCGGGGAGGGGGCTGAGGCCAGCATAGCAATCTCCCCAGGGCAGCCCTGCCCGCCCCCTCCAGGACGCCCTCCCCAGCTACCTCTCCTCAGCCCCAGCGCTCAGAGCAGCCACCAGACACTGCCTCTGTAGACTTATTTCCCAGTGGAACGTGGGTTCCATGGGGGCAGTGATAGTGGCTTTCATGTCACCGTTGGTCCCCAGGGTCTAGCATGGAGCCTGGCCCACGGTAGGTACTCAATGAATATTAGGGGCCAAATGAAGGAAGGAAGGAATCCTGGGATTCCGTCCACACAGAGACCAGTGGGTTGACATGAATCGCTTCATTTCCCAGTCAGAACAGTAAAGGGTGGCAGAACGAATGTGAGTTTTGGAAGCAGGGAGATCTAGAATGGAATCCCACGTCCAACACTTAGGTGCTGCGTGATCCTAAGCATGTTTTAGGAGTTCTGTGAGTTTAGTTTCCTGGCCCGTGAGATGGCTCTAGCCAGCCACATCCTGGGCTTATGGTGAGGGTCAGAGAGGATGTCCAGCCCAGGCAAGCGCGCGCACGTGTTCAGAGACAGGCATACCCTGTTTGGAGCAGCAGAGTTTGTAATAGCAGAGACCAGTGCCCGTTCCCATCGGTGGGAAAACCCATTGCCTGTGGCATTGTCTCACGATGGAGGACTGTGCCGTAATAAAAAGGAACGAACGATGCCTACACCAAAAAAAAAAAAAATGAATGAACCTCAGATATATAATATTGGGTAGAAAACACTAGTCCCAAGAGACCATGTATAACATGATACTTCTTAAATAAGGTTCAAAGACAACTAAACCCAAACAAGATGTGATCCATAGATATGTGACAAAAGATTTCGTAAAAGCAAGGGAATGAAAAAAACACAAGATTCAAAGACGTGGCTACGGGGATGGGGCGGAGCACAGCCAGATGGGAGGTATGGTGACAGTCTAGCTCTTGGGTTGGTTGGGGGGTTCACGGGTGTCGGCGGTGTTATTAAAAATGAACAGTGAGGCTAAAGGGGGTCAACACAGACCGAGGTGGATCGTGACCCAAGAATTATGTCTCCATCAGTTCTGTGTGGCTGACGTGCAAGCTAATGCAGAAAGAGAACGCAAAATAGAAGATGGCTAATTTCATAATCCTCTCAAGAGCTCCAAGCCCTGGAAATCCAGGACAAAGCGGTTACCTGAGAGAGGAGGAACAAGTGGGAAAGAGCCAAATTTGTTAAAAAGACAGATGCTTGTTGACATGGGAAACCGGACTAGAACCTCCCTGCCAAACAACCTCCAGCCACAAACTAGAATAATCCCCAGCCCTGCGAGCAACCTCCAGCCGTGACTGGTCTGCCAGACCCCAGGCAGGCCTGAAGAGAAGTGGTTCCTCGAGCTGAGCTGAGGGGCACTCCCTGCCCGGCTCGGAGGAGGACCTGGCGTGTAGCAGAGGGGGTCTAGTTGGGCCTGAGGGGGAGATCCTCGGGGGGTGCTCCCACAGTACACGGGACACATAGGAGGCTCTACAGCATCCTGAGCAAGGGACAGAGACTCCTGCCCATGCAGAGGGTGTGGAAAAGAGAAGTGGGAAGGGAGGGTCTCAGACCGTGTGGCAGTGAAACCTCTCAAAAGTCCGCTGACAGATGCAGGGGGCAAGCTACTGCTGTTGACAAAGAGCGTACAGGGCATCCTTAAAGGAGGGAGAAGAACAAAGACTCCTCTGGTTTATCACAAAGGCAAGGCACAGGACAGCGTTGGGAACAGGAGCAGACTGGCTGAAGAGAGGAGGGAGAAAGATCAGGGGGAGAAGGAAGGGCAGGCTTTCCTGAGGTTCATGGGGAGAAAGTAGTGTTGGTGTGAGAGATCACTGTCATTTAGTATGGTGGGGGAGGACCATAAATAATATGCCAGTGCACCTGTTTCTTTTTTTAATATGTATGTATGTGTGTGTGTGTGTATATATATATATACACACACATATTTAAATTTTTCCCAGTATATTTGTATAATTACATAAAAAATCTACCAGAGGCACTGTCCCAAGGTATTTTCAAACAAAGAGAGCCATGGGCTGCAAGTAGAATAAACCTTGGACACATTTGTTCTTACTCTAGAGAGAATGCCTACCAACTGCCAGTGGTTTCTGGAAGGCCCGGTAAGGCTTGGCGGTCCGTCCAGACTAATGGGAAAGTGTGCTGGGATCAATTAGTGATGTCTGCCTTGGTACGGGATTGGTAAATTGGGGAATGCGTGCTGATGCAGGTCTAAGGTAGCAATCGTGGGAATAAACAGATCAACTTTCCTTATGAATATGCCCCTTTTGCCTAGGCTACCACCAAGGCCCCAAAAACCTAGACTCAGAGGTTAGAAGCTTCTTTGTCTCCTCCTTTTTTTGGTACTATTTATTTTAGTATGTCACCAGAGCCTGCAGCTTTCCTTCCTCGGACCACCCCTCCCAGTTGGGGTGACAGCGTAAGGAGACCATCCTCATCCCGGTGCTTCCTACTCCGATTCACCTAGAACTCCCATGAGATGAACCTTCAGATGACCCCCTGCTCATCTCTTCACCGCCAGCCTGGCTCAAGAACCCTCTTATTTTGCCTTCGAGGCCTTCTACCAGCTGGCCCGCTGCCTGTCTCGGATCTGCCCTTCACTTCTCCCTGGCCACCTCTTGGCTCTGGCTGGGTGGATCATTCCCCCTGTGCCCAGCAGATGCTCTGAAGTTTCTGGCGCTTCCAGGGACCTGCTGTGCTGCCCCAAGCCGGGGGCTGTGGCGTGCGATTCCGATGTCTACAGCATCTGATTTTCCCAAGTTTTTACTTCTCAGGGTGGGGGAGGAAAATGCCAAGTGGCTTAATCACAAGAGCTCTAATGCATTTCAAATGCTGGTCTCCTGTGACAGCTGCCCCCCCACCAGGCCACGGCCAGGGGCCGATTTAGTTACTGGCATATGTGTAAGCCCATGCAAGTCTGACTGTATCTGCTTCTTCTCTCTCCACACACACATGCACGCACACACACACACACACACACAGGCACACTCGCACATGCACTCACACACATGCAGTCCTCACTTCAAAGCACTCAATGCATTTTCAAAGAATTACCTCACTTGTTAATATTAAAGTAAAATCCAGGAAAGGCTGGCAAATGAGGGCTTTGTCCTTCACTAACACAGCTGGGCAGGTCCCCAATGTGGCTGGTAGGGAGGCCACTGCCTTTCAAGCTGGGGTGAGGGGTTTCGGCCCTGACACTGCTCCCGATTCTTCATTCTAGGCCAGTGTTTCTCAACCTTCCTGTCATCGTCCCCACTACTGGCCACTGAAGTCATGTTTTTGGAACGGCACCCCCCATGAAATCCCAACACCACAGATATATCTGCCGTATATATCTGTGCTTTATAAACAAAGTAAACACTTTTCACCCCTCATAACAAATGTTGGCCTCCTGGAGGTGCTATCGCCCCTGTTGACTACATAGGCTTTTCCTGACCAGCGCTTCTCAAAGTGTGGTCCCCAGACCAGCAGCATCAGCATCGCCCAGGTCCCACTCCCAGAGGTTCCCGTTCAGTAGGTTTAGGGTGGGATGCAAAATTTTGAGTTTCTAACAATTCCCATTATTGGGTGTTGATGCTGATGCCGCTGCTCCGGAGACCACATTTGGAGAACCACTGTCGTCATGAAACATGGGCGTATTCTGGAGCCTGAGAGACTTGGGTTCAAATCCCTGCTCTTCTACTCAGTAGCTGTGACCCTTGGCCAGTCTCTGTACTCGCCGAGCCTCGCTTTCCCGTGTGCAGGCTGGAGTAACAATGTCTCCCTCACAAACCGCTGTGCACATGGCAGGTGCACAATAAATGGGCTTCCCTCCGCTCCCCCTGGGGGACGCTCTGGAGCTGCAGAAGGCCCAGGCAGGCAGGGCTGCGATGGGTAAAGGGATGTGGGCTGCAAGGCATGGGTGGTGGGAGAGCTGGGGCCCCCATAGCCTGTAAGGCGGTGTGTGCGCTGAGAGAGGCCGTAGCACAGGACATGGTGGAAAGTGCTAGTACGGGCTGTTGGCCACACCCTCACTCTCCAGGTGGTAAAGGCCCTTCTGGCAAAGGAAAGAAGGCCCTTTAGTATCAGTGATGGGAAGGAGAGAGTCAAATGACAGAACTCATCAGTCTAGCATGTGTGGGAAAGGAAAATGCTTCCAGAAAGGGCTCAGAGCCCTGGAGGACTCTTTAAGACAGTTTTGTGGGCCCCCTTCCCTGGGCCCCGAGTCAGTAGTTCTGGGGTGGGGCCTGAGAACTCGCATGCCCAACAGGTGTCCAGGTGCTGCTGCTGCCCGTCTCAGACCCCCGTGCTGAGAACCGCTGTTCCACAGCCTTCTGTAGATGGGTTCCCTACCACAGGGGACGGAGAACCGATGAAAAATCTGGGTGCTTGCAGAAAGCTGATGGCAGGACAGAACCCTCAGTGCCCTTAGGGCTGACTGAGAAGTCTTCAGCCTTGGCTCCTGGCCACTGGGGGAGCCCGGCTTGCTGGCACACGAGAGTGGCCTCAGCTAGCGATGCGGGTTTCAGACTGCATGCCACATGGCTGTCTGTACTGCATCCTCATGGGAGGCAACGGAGGAGGGAAATGGCTGGCGTCTGCCGAGGGCCTACCATGCAGTGACCTGTGGGACACTTGCCAAATGCCACTCACTTTAGAGAGCAGACTCACTTATTTTTATTTTCACAACTCTGTGAGAAAGATACAACTGGTCCTGTTAAAGGGTGGAAAAACTGGTCCTTCGAGAGTTTTGGTCACCCACTCAAGGGCACTTAGGAAGACAGCATTCCTCTCTGGAACACACAGTTGTTGGGTGTTAAATTAAGCAACATCCCTGCTCAGGGGGCTCTAAAGCCATCTCAGGCCATGGGCCAATCTTATGCCACCTGTCCCAACAGCCACCTGTCACCTTAGCCTCCTCACCCTCTTTTGGCTCTGCTGTCTCTGCTCCCTCACTGGGATGTCCAGCTGGGGGACGGACACAACAGCCTCCCCTTGGGCCTGCTTATTCCTGCCTGCCCTCCTGCAGCCCAGTGGCTCCAGTCTGACCACAGTGAGCTTCCTGCAACGCACCTCAACCATGCCCCTCCCCTACTGAACTGGCTCCTGGCGACCCTCGGGAGCAAGGCCTGGCATTCTCTTAAGTAGGGCATTCCACGCTGCCTGGCTGGGCCCTGCCTCCCTCGGTGGCCTTGTCTCCCCAAGGTCTCTCTTGCACGCTGTGCTCAGCCATGCTGAATTATTGCAGTTCCACGACCGTGCACTCTCTCCTGCTCTGGGATCGTGCTCTGGTATGTGCAGTTCCCTCTGCCTGCAACACCCTGACTCCACCGTTCCCGGCCAGTTCCTGCTCATCACTCAGTGGGTGGCTCAGGTGATCTCTTCTCAGTGAGTCTCCTCATCCTAGTGACCACGGGGGGAGGCGCCCCCTCCCATGGATTCTTTCTCACGTCCTGTTACAGATGTTTTCAAACATATACAGAAGTAGCGAGAACAGTCTAATGGGCCCCCCGGGGAGCCATCACTCCATGTCCACACGGCCCATGCTTCTCAGTCTGCCTCCCCACCTACAGTACAGGTTCCTGAGGCCGAGATGGTGCCTCCAACCCCACACCCTCTCACAACATTAGCGCAGCTCTTGGCCCAGAGAAGTCCCTCCAACCACCGTGGGTGGAGGCCAAGAGTCCACATTTGCTGAGCACCTGCTATAAAATCAGGCACTCTTCTATGTGCTTGCACACCTTACTCACTGTATGCACGTAGCTTCCCTGTGAGGCTCAGGCTACCTTCCCTCCATTTCACAGATTGGAAAACTAACAGCTCAGAGGTTACACAGCTGGTCAGTGGTAGCAGACCAGCGAGGCAGTCTAACCCTGGAACAGAGCTGCCCACAGAAATAGGATGCGAGCTGCATGTGGTATTTTAAATTCTCTAGTAGTTGCATTAAAAAAAATAGATGAAATTAAGTTTAATACTATGTCGTATTTAACTCAGTGTATCTAAAATAGCACTTTAACACGTCATCAGTATAAGACATAATTAATGAGATGCTTTATAATCTGTTTTGCATACTAAGTCTTCAAAATCCTGTAGGTTATCTTACAGACTAGCCACAGGTCAAGTGTTCAGTAGCCACAGGCAACCGTACCAGCCAACAGAGCTAGTGGTCAGCACCCTGGACAGCAGCCCCAGAGCCGGCACTCTCAACCACTTCTCTGCTTGAATGGATGAAGGAGGAAACGAATGAATAGAAGTCCCCAGGACCCTTGGGCCTGATCTTTCCTTGATAATTAATAATGCTTAATACTTTATGGTCCTTTAGAGTCTCTCTGGCACCACTTTATCTGCCGTAGAAATTATTAACCCTGTACCATGGATGAGGATTATGGGGTGAAGAGGGGTCAAATGCCTTTTTTTGACACAGTGCTGCAGGTGGCAGAGCTGGGCCTTGAACCCACAACTTTGGACTCCAAGTTCAGTGCTCTGTGTGGGGTGGGGCACAGCTGCTCCTTGAAGGAGGACTGCCTCCATCTGGCAAAGGAGGGTGTCTGTTGAACCCCAGGTTGGGCTGGCCATTGGGGATGGGAGCCCCATTTTGTTCGGGCCCTGGGGGAAGTGATGCCCTTGGTGAGTGGCAGGGCAGGCACAGGCTGAGGAAGCAGATGGGGCCTGTGCCAGGTCCTCTGAGGGAAAGAACCTTGTCATTCTTCAGTCTCAGTTTGGCCACAAGAGGCTGAGAACAAATTGATGGCAATGGAGCCATAACTTACCTCTGAAGGCCTCTTTGTTCTTGGCAAAACAGAGGGGTCATTAGTAATGGCGAAAGCGCTGGTGTGCAGACATAAATCCCCCCAGCTTCAGGGCTGATAAACAGCCCAGAGGGGACGGGGGCCTTAAGGAGCCAAGCAGGTTAACCACGTGCCATGGATCACTCATGGGTTCAGACCTGTGTCTACCCACATGCAGACAGAGTCACCCCCTGCCCAGGCTCTGGAGGTGCCCAGAGACTCAGTCACCCACAGTGGCCATCAAGACTCACATCTGGCTCCAGGAGCCCCTGCAACCTGCATTTTTTCTTTCAAATGGAAATGGTTCCTTAGCATCCAGGGCAGGAGCAGGCTCCCATGGGGTACTCAGGGCCAGCTTGGGCCAGTCAGCGTGAAGGTGCCCTTGTGGGCATTCCTTCTTCCTGCTTCAAGGCAAACAGACACTGGCTGAGCCTCCCAGGAAAGGGCTGAGACTTAACGGCACTGGAAACGCATGTGTGTGAGGCCAGATCCTTGGCAGACAAAGTGCTTTGCAGCAGTGTCTACTGGTCGAGAGAAGTAGAGATGAGGCCATATCCTAGTTTTCTGTCTACCTGCTCCCCTGGGGACTTCACTCTCCTGCCTGTCTGCCTGCTTTAGGGAGACCATGCCAGCCCAGGGCCAGAGAGAAGGGCGGGCAGGAACAGGTGGGTGGGCAGCTAGGTGAGCCATGTACTCAGGATGGGGAGGGAGGGGAATCCCGGGAAGCGCTGCCCTTTCCTCAAGCTACCTAAAAAGAATTTGGGTGGGGTTTGTGGCTTGTGTGGTGACAAACACCCATGAGAGAGTTAAACAACCATCAAGGCCACCCTACAAACGAGGTCCAAGTGCTCTCTTAGCAAGGACGGCAAATACTTGCAGCAGGTGCTGTCTGCCCTCTCTATTTCTGCACCCATAGCAGACTCTACCAATTGAATATTGCACTGAGCCTGTTTGGATTCATGGTCCTCTTCAGCCAGGCATTACCAATCAATCACAGTTGGCATGTAAGAGGAAACTCATTTGTCATCCTTTCTCAAAGCCCTCAAAACACATCTGTGCTGGCAGTGGGACTCCTAAAACGCTATGTTAAGTGCTGCAAGCTTTCTGGAAGTTTCTGCCTCCTGTTCCCACCTTCACACACATCGCCTACCTGTAGTTTCACATCCTGTGTCTCCCTTCTCATCCTGCTGTTTACATTTGGGGACTGGCGCAGGGGAGTATGCCCCGGAAATCTCATAGTATGCTGCCACAGGCAATTGTCCCCAGACTCCAGGCTTCAGAGCCCAGCCCAGACACCAAAGGCTCAGCATCTCTACCCTCCTACCTCCTGCTCCCAGGGGAGAAGGTGAGGAGGGAAAGCTGGCTGGGGCCATCTTTGAGGGCTGGAGAGGGCCTGAGGGTCTGAGGCTGGTGGCCTGGCACCCGGCAGGAACTTGGAACAGACCAATGCCCTGGAGGATGGCCTCTCAGTGTCACGCAGGAATTTCCATGTGGCCACGACCACGGGCTAGCTCCTGGCTCCTTGCTCCCCACCTTCATCTAGGCTGGGGTATGTCTGGAACCAGCCCACAGGCAAGGGGATGAGGAGACAATCCCCCACCCAGCCAGGTGTCCCCTTATGCTGCCGCCTTCTCCTGGCTCCTCAACTCTATCACTCTTGGGGCTCACCGGTGTTCCCTTAGGTCTCCAGGACAAGCCCCTTGTCCCTGGGAGGCACTTGCTTTGCTTCCCAAATTGAAAAAGTCACGAAGGAAACCAGCACCAGCATGGGCCTCCCTCCTTCTCTGCTCAGCAGGAGAGGGCCCCCTAATTCTCTGGGGAGTCTGCCTTCCTGCAGAATGGCTTCCCTCCCCCGCACACCCTGGCCTAAGGAACATCTGCACCCAGGGTGCTGTGAAAAAGGACCATTCCGGGGCTCCACCCCAGTTTCACAGAATGAGAATCTCTGCGGGCGCCACAGACTCTGCATTTTGGTAGGAGCTCCAGGTGATTCTTGGGCATACTGGAATTTGAAAGGCCATGACCCTAGAGTCACATTCCTTCTCTCCTGTCTTTCTTCATTCCACAAGTACATATTGGGGTTTACCCTGCTGAGTCCTGTGCTGGGCACCAGAATGGGGAGGAAATGGGGTTGGGAGGAGAGGCCTGAACCCCTGCTGCTGCTGCTGCTGACCACAGGAGCCGGTGTGGCGTTTGCTTAGGGTCCTGGGGTACCCTGGGCTTAAAAACACACTAGTAGTCATGCCGGCAGCTGCAGGTCACAGGGAGCCCACAATATCCCTGATTTCCTGCATTCCCAAGGATGGGGGGGGGTCTTCTTCCCACCAGCTAACTCTCAGCTTCCCAAGGTTATTATTAGCTGCCAGCAATAATAATAATAACAGCAACTAACACATATGAAGGAACTTACATCCATGAATTAGGTTCTTTACATATACTAAGTCTTCTGATCCTTAACCACCCAAGATACGTACTCTTATTGCTCCCATTTCATGGATGAGAAACTGAGGTAGAGAGACCCACCCAAGGCAATATGCTCACGAGACTCCATCCTCTATGTTCTTGATCATTACACCTTGGTGTTTGTTGAGCTTTAGGGGAAAAAATGTCCCCTAAATGTCACTCCTTGCTGTGGGGGTGTGGTCGGGAGAGGCGATGGGGTAGACACCAGCCTGGTGGTCTGCCATCCTCCTGGCCATCAGTCCGGCCTACCCAGATGCATGAGGCTGACCCTTCACTGACTGATGGGCGGGGGGGGGGGAAGCCACCTGTGGGGTGGGGTGGGGTGGGAGCACAGGGACAGAGTGAGAGTCTGTGTGTGAGGGAGCAGCTCCTCATGGGCCTCTCACTGACTCCCTCTCTCCAAAGCCACCCAGTCCTGGGACAGCCAAACGGAGTTACTTGGTCTGTCTTTAGGTAGGGACATGGGATCAGGGATCCCATCGCGCAGAACCTTCTCTGCAGCCAGTCACTATTCTGTCACTATTCTGCTTAACCAAGAGATGGGGTGGGAGAGGAGGGGGCTCTGTGCTTCCCCTGCAACATTCCCGACGAGACATGAACTCATGGTCAGAAATGTGAAAAGAGCATGAAATCAGCTGAAGTTGCAGTTCTATTCATCTTAAAATGATGTACAAACTGCCACCTTTTCATCAAGTCAGAAAAGAAAAACAAAGAAACACCCACAGCACCAAAGGAGCTAGATGGGGTCCCCAGTGACCCAGGCTCAGAGCCCCAAAGTGCTCAGATGCCTCTGACCTCAGACAGTGGCACATGCACCTGTCCCCCAGTGCCACCCAAGCGGCCCCCAGTATGTTAGCCTCAGTCCCCAGCTCTTCCCCTCCTCCCCGGCTCTTCCCTCCTTTAGCCACTCAGTCCCCTTCCAGGCCCTCTGCCCAGGGTTGTCCCTGGGGGCAAGTCCCCTCATACCACTGTCCACACGCTCAGACTCTGCTCAGCCCTGCAGAGCCCGGCACTCCTGCAGTGAGGGTGGAGGGCCAGGGAACCAAGGCCTTACCTGAGACGATGGTGTAGCCAATCCCCCGGGGACGTCCTTTATCCTGGTCGATGGCTGTGATAACACGCACCGTTGTGCCCTGGGTAGGAGAGAGGACGAAACTAATTTGGCTGCCGAGTCCCTGGGTGGTCATCTTTTTTTGTAGCTGTCTTGGCACCTGCAGCTTCCCTCCCCAGGTAGTGGACTCCCTGCCACAAGGCCAGCCTAGGAAGTAGCTACTGAGGGCTCGGGTCTCAGCTTTCCCCATCAACCTGGGGACATAACACTGAGGCCTCAGTAAACACCTCAGAGTCCCTTGGAGAGGCCCAATCTCACTGATGCTCTTGTTCCCCCTTCCCCTCCCCATCTCGCCTCGTCTGGTACAACCACCCAGGAAAGAGGAAAAACAAGCTGGGGGACAAGAGATCTGGCCTCTATCTCAACCACCCATCAAATTGCTGTGTGAATTCAGGAAGGTACATTTCTGATTTCAGTTTGCCCTACCTTAATATGAATAACAGCAAAAGACCCTGGGATCTTGCTTTTACTAGGACTTGAGTAAAGGGGAACATCCTGGATCAATCACTCTTCTAATGAAAGTATTGCAAATCCTGAAAGTGAGAATCTCCAGGGATGAGCCTGGAGGCCACCATGGCCCTATGAGCTATGCCCTATCCAGCACAGCAACCAGCAGCTCCTGCCTCATATGGTTCTGTCCCTCACCTGTTCCTTCTCCCTGCAGCACTCGGGAAGAAGGGACCAGGATCTGGGAATATCAGGATGGGGATTCAGGGGTCCCTGCTCTTAGGGCGCACACAGCCTGTGGGGGAGGGGCCAAGGACAGATTCACAGACACTGCTATACACATCTAAGGGTGCTTAGACGCAGAAATGTACTCCAAAGCACCGAAGTCCTCCTGGAAGACCTAGCCAAGGGTTGTACAGACAGCAGCATTGAGGATGGGTCATGAAGAAGGAGTGGGAGTTTGCCAGGGAGAGAAAATGATACAGAAGGCAAAAGATACAGCACAGGCGGGGACTTAGAGGCGTAAGTCTCTCCAGAAAGGGATCCTGGCATGAATGGGCACATTCAAATATCAGCTGATGGACTGGTTGGTTGATTGAATAACTGGATGCACAAAAGAGGATTCTCACATCACCGCTGCCACCGCTACCACCTGCTGAGCGCCCCTTGCCCACGGAGACGTTCACCTTACTCTCCAGGCCCTAGCACGCCATCGTCCAGCCAGCCAAGCCTCTCCACCCGCCTCCCTGAGGTTCTGGCTTGGGCTGCAGTTTCCCCTGGTTAACAACCAGCAGGAAAGTCCTGTCCCCATGCCCTAGGGAAAATCAACCCTGGCATTTACATGTCTCAGGACAATCTCTTGTGGCTGTCCAGCAGCTAGAGGGTGAAGTCTGCAGGCTGCACCCTCCACCCCTACCTGAGCACCTCCTCCTGTGGAGAGAGTCCTGTGCTCTGACATCCAGGCCCTCTGATCAGGACGGTGGGGGCGAGACACACAAGGGGTGGCCCCAAGTCACCCTCCCAGAGCAGTGCTGTCCCTGTGTGGCTGTCTCTCCGTCCTCTCCTGGGCCCAGGTGTGCAGCAATCTGGAACACCTCTAGCTCGGGCCGAGGGAAGGTGAGAATGTTCCAGGAGAAACGGTTCCCGCAGAAACATGGACACAGCCCTGAGGCCAAGGCCGTGCAGAAAGCAGGTCTGGCTCCCTCCTTGGGGCTCCTTCGCTGGGGAGACAGGAGCTCTGGCTACATCCCCTGGGGGAACAGACTGTTATGAACTCAGAGAAAGACACCATTAAATGAGCCTCTCCCCAAGTGGGTTCTGAGGACCTGAACCATGCCAGAGACCAGAAGGTACCAGCTTCGAGAGCCTTGTTCTTTCCCGAGCACTGACTCTGTGCCCCGTGCTATTGCAAATGCCTTCTAGGTACGAACTCATTCCACCCTCACGCTTATCCCAGAAGCCCCGTCCTCTAGATGAGGAAACTGAGGAATTCGAGTTAAGGGGGACCTTGGCAAGGTCCCACTGCAAGGAAGGGATGGTGAAGCCAGGGTTCAAAGTCAGGTACTTTGGCTCCAAAATGCTCTTGCCTGCCAAGCGATGCCGCCTCCCTCCCAGGTTCTGTTTTAATAATGGTAACTGTCATTTGTGAACGTCCTTGCTATGTGGCAGGCACTAATCTAAGCACTTCACAAGGTTTAGCTCATGTCAAATTTGGGACAACTGACATATCCCACTATTCCCTTCGGCTTCAGTGTAGTAACGGCTCCTCAAAGTAGTAAAGTGATTTAAAACCAAACCAAACCAAACCACACCACGGCAACCCTGTTAACCTTTGTTCTCCAGGGCTTTCTGATCTGAAGACTGACTCTCCCCCTGGAACATCTGTTAACGCCCCAGCCCCAGGCATCTGTGGAGGGTCATCGCGGGGTCTGCACTAACAGTCTCCTCCAACGTCACCCCTCAAGGGGCTCTTTGTGTGTGTGGCGGGGTCTGCCCCTGCAGGGGCCACTCCTCACATAGGAGAGGCCTGGGTTTGTCCCCAGGAGGAGGTCCCAACAGTGTGGGGCTCTGGTGTGGGCTCAGGTGCCAAGACAGGCTTTCTGGCCACGGAGACCACTCCCTCTTTTAGAGTCTCATCTGGCCTGGGCCCTGAAAGTGTCCCAGTTTGAGGGTCCCCAGGCAGCCTCTGGTCTGCAGAGGGCAGGGACAAGCCTGCCAGGTTAATTGGGCCCAGAGCCACAAGAGCACCTTTCCGGAAAGTCACTAAATAGTAAACCTCTAGGGACAGCTGCATGTCCCCAGGCATACAAACCGGAGTGGCTGAGCTGAGCTGGGCCTACAGATAAGGACAAGTATACCTTAAGAGGACTGAAAGGGGGGCCAGTGCTGGCCTGTGCAAAGATGGGGACCTGGTGGCCAAAGAACCCTCAGGCCTCAGAGCCCTGAGAGCATCTCCCCATGGAAACCCCCACCGTGGGCTGCCTGGAGGCTCGTGGGCAGGCGGGGCTCATGGGGGCCGGTGGGCAATCGAAGACCAGAGGACAGGGAGGCTGGCTCTCCCCAGGAAGAGCCACACCTGAGCTTCTGGGAAGTGAGAGCCAACAGGCTCCTGACAAAGTTTGGGGTTTCATCTCTTTTTGGGTAAATAAATCCATTTTTAATAAAACCCTGAGCTTTTAATACAAGTGCAGCCACAAAGACTGGAAATGTTATAAGAAGGAATTAACGGGGAGGAATGGGGGCTCTTGGGATCCCACGGCTCTTGTTTCAGAGTCTTAGTAATTATATTTTCAATATACTGAAACTTATTTCCAAAGACGACGGGATGGAGAAGCATGGCCCCTGCCCGGACCAGAGCCAGGCCCCTTACTGGCTGGTTCCCCAGATAGGGGCGGGGGTGGGGGTACGCACAAGCACGTGGCAGGGAGAGCAGGTGGGCAGGCCCAGGAGGCTCAGAGAAGGGTCCACCCTGCCACGGGGGTCCTCCCGTCCAGGAACCCACGTTGTAAGGAAATGAGGCTCCCCCGAGAGGCTAACAGTGCTCAGGCCTCCAGGGTCCCTGCTCCTTGTGGTGGGAAGAACAGTATGGTGAGGGGGTTAGAGGGTCTGATTCTGTTGCCAGACTGTCTGGGCTCAAATCCTTTGAGTGAGTTACTGGATCGCTCACTGCCTTGTTCTTCCCGTCTATGAAATGGGTACAACAGCCCCACTCCTCAGCACCTGATACGTGTGCAATACTTGCAACCATACCCAGTACACGGCAAATGCCGTAAAGGTGACTGTCGCCGTTCACTGGGACCCCTGTGAGCACCTGATGAAAGTTCACGTGCCTCTTCCCAGACAATGCATGCTCGTGCAGTGCCCAATTTCAGCACATGCGGACTCCCCAGCACCCCAGATTCACACTCCGTACCCTGGAGCGAAGGTGTCTTCTGGGTATTATTATTATAGCGAGAGAACAGCTAACGGCCCGGGGAGAGCTCGCACTGGTTAAGCGCCTACTGTGTGCCAAGCACTATGCGGGACACCCAACATAGGTACTCTCACGTTTTCCTCACAAGCCCAAATGCGGGGAAGTATGGGAGGAAACAGGTTCAGAAAGTTCCAGAATTGGCTTCAAGTCACAAGGCGTGGTGAGTGGGGGGGAGGGCTGAGGGTGACTGGGGAATGCCGGCCTGTGTTGGGGTGGGTCTGGGGGACTCCACTGCTCTGTGGCAGACGGGACAGGCCCGGGGCTTCGAGCCCAGTGGGTGTGCTGAAGACAGGGGTGGGGGAGGGGTGCGACACAGCCCCCGGCCCCTGAGCTTTGGGTCCTGGTGGGGAAGTCCAGGCAGATTTGAGAGGAGCCGAGACTCCCCTAGAAGGAGCATGTGTCTCCCCTTCTGCCACCTGCCATTTTCAGAGCAGCCGGCCGGGACAGGAGCTGCAGCTGCAACCCATAGGGCCAGGGCTTCAGGGGTCCCAGCCCACCTCTCTCCCCTGGGTCCGCGGTCCCCATTTCCATGACAGGATTACGGCCTTGAAAGGTGGACCGCAGTTTGCTTCAGGAGTGGGAGGCGCCTTTTGGGGGGCGGGGGGGGGGGCTGGAGGGGACTTCCGACAAGAGCTGCCACAGCAGATTCTGAAGCAGAAAATCCTATTTCTCAGTCCTTAATTCCAGTCAATTCCAGTCAAAGGGCTGATAGGCATCAGCTAGCAGTAATTTGTGCAGTTTATCCGCTCTTTTCACCTTCTATCGGTCCTTCACTGACGGGCAGGCCGACATGCCGCTGCTCGAGTGAGGAAATTAAAATTTGATGCAATAATCCCAAATAAGAAGGATTTTATTAGGTAATATATACACTTTAGATGAGGCATGCTGGCCCGATACACCGATAGAGAGAGGCAGACATGCTGGGAGCCGCAGATAAAGAGGAGGAGCGAGGCAGAGTGGGCAAGGGTCCCACCGGAGGCCCCGGGCCAGCAGCGGCAAGGCTGGGAGTGGGGACGCCTGGGTCCTCAGGGCGAGGAGGCGGCACAGGCCACGGAGCTCCTTCCTTGGCCTTGGCTGGCCTGGGAAGTATGGAGTTAAGTCAGGGTTCCACACTGTAAAGCGACATGCAGGGTCTGGATCAAGGCATGGAAACCGATTAGAAGCCTGGAAAAATCAGGCTTGGAGCATAAGGGAATTGGCCTGCGGTAGAAAGAGCTGTCCTAGAGACATGGAAATGGGAGCGCTCCTTTCAAGTGTGGGCACAGGGAGGGGAGGCCAAGCTGGTGCACGCGAGACGATTCTGTGGGTGCCCGGGAGAGTCCGAAACCACCCACTTACTTCCTTGTCTGGCTCCCCCGGAGCCCAGTCATGATCTAAGTGGTGGGGCTCAGACCTGCCCCGTGGGAGCGCCTGAGGCATTGGCTTTAGCGGCCTCACAGCGCCCAAGGGACAACCAACTCATAACCACTGCCAGTGAATGTCTTGCTGGGCACTCTACACGAGGATGCGCTCTCCAATCCTTAAAACCCTCAGGGAATGGAGGCAGGGCTGCAGACATTACCAGCCCGTTTCCCAATGAGACAGTGGTCCACAGTGTGTGGGATCTGGCCAAGGTGAGTGCAGGGACCTGCTCCAAGTTTCTCTGGCCGCGTGGCCACCATAACGTCCTCACTTCAATCAACAAGTTAGCTTTGAGCACCTTCTCTGCATTCAGCCCTGGGCCCGATGTCCTGGGAGATCCCCTGGAAGCTGAGACCAGGTCCTAGAGACTCAGGCACCTTGATCCCAGGAACTCCAAATAACCCGCTCGCACACTGGTGAACGTTACAGGTGCAACTATAATTCACTAATACATTATGCAATTCAGGGAGAGGCCACGCTACCAGAGCCGGGGGAAAAGAAATGGCGGGCTATGTCTGTGGGTTGGTGAGGATGAAGCCGGGGGAAAATTCTAAGAAAGGTGGCCAGTAAGTTGGGAACCAGCAGATGGGCAGATTTTGGATTGGTGACAGGAACAGGTATGGGGGTGATGAGAATGGTAGGAGGGTGAGAGGGCTGGTCTGACCAGAGCATTGCTCTGTTGATTGTTTGCTCGTTCATTTATTCATTCATTCATTGCACACACACACCCTTAGCACCCCTGATGTGTTTTGCCCACAGCAGACCCCATCCCTGCTGAACTACACTTCCGGTCCAGCGGGAAACAGGTTGAGCAAGCTGTCCGAGAGCACTGAGTGCTAAGAAGGGCGCGTCCGGGGTCAGGGGCAGTTGGCGGGGCCCACCTCTGAAAGGTCAGGGAAGGCCTCCCTGGGCTGAGAAGATGTGGGCGTAGCAAAGAGATTTTGGAAGGAGATAGCCTTTAGTCTCAAAAGCTAGAGGTCCTGCTATCCATGGACCACTAAGAAAGAGCAGGTTGGGGTAGGGGGCATTGAGATGTCCCCCCCTACCCTAAATGCAGCTTCAGACACCTGCAGCAGAGGACCAAAGAGCATCTGGCTTGTTAGATCCTCCAGCCCACACCTGGCCCGAGAAGGAAGTGGCCCACACGCCCAGAGACGGAAGCACAGCGCTTTGAGGATGCCATGGTCAGGATGGACCACGGTCTCCAGACTGGAGGTCGGGCTTCCCTGGCCTGTGGTGGCCTACAGGTACAGTCTGCACCCTGGCCAAGGGAAGCCTGCATCTCACTTATACCCAATTCTGTGAGCCTGTGCAGATGGGCGGGTGGGGCCCCTACCATCCGCATGTTCAGGTGGGTGCCCTGCTTGGCTCTCACAGTTGTGCGTCCTTCCTCCAAGCACACGGAGTTCCCTCAAAAGGAAGGGCACGTTCTTTCCACAAGAGCGGCTCCCCAGACTGCATGTCCAGGGGTTGCAGCTGCCCAGAGGAGCCAGCTTTTCTTAATTTAGAAGCGCGGCATGTGTGCTTGATTCTACTTTGCACGGAAGCACGGATGCCTACCAGGCAAGGGACGGGTGAGCAAAGCTGCCCACCCCCAGCCCCTGCCAAGTGGGCAGTAGCATGTTTGGTTCTCGAAGACTCCCGGTCACAACTGACTGGACCAGAGGCAGACACAGGGCCCAAGGGCAGCCAATTTATAGCCTGGCTGGAGATCTGTGACCTTGTGACATGGCACAAAATCAGGAGCACAACCAATCAGATGCCTCTTTTAAAAATGTGGGACTTGAGAAATCCAAAGACGGAGCCGTTAGAGGGGCAACTGGAGCTGTGTGCCCTCAGAGAAGAGCTGAGCCTGAGAGGACTGGGGAGTGGAGGGCAAACTGCCGCCATCTTGGGCAGCGCTCGTTGGCTGAGAGAGGCAGACTGAACCATGGGGGATGTGGCTGAGCCCAGATCTGTTACGGTAAGCCTGGCTGAGTCCAAATCTGCTCTCCAGACCAGGCTGGTTCCGCAGGCATCCCTATCACCCCACATCAATCTTTCTGAACTGCTCCCCTTAGTTTACACTTGTAAGTCTTTGTGTTTTTGCCTCTTGGAGCCCTCTGGGGATGAAGTGAGAGGGTGAGGACACAGGGCGTGGTGGAGTGGTAGGAACAGGAGGTTAGGCTTTCACTGGGCTAAGACACCCAACCCTGACATGCACAGGGATTGAGGGGAGTAAGAAATGCCAAGGAAGCACCTGTCCGGCCAAACAGGGCCCCCTGTCCCTAATAGATGCTCAGAGGGGCGTCCCATGGGGGCCAGAGAGCGTCTTACCGGAGGAGAATGCTCATAGATGTTAGTGCTGTATGGCAGGTTGATGAAGACGGGGTCCATGTCCTGGACGTCTGTGATGATGATGGCCAAGTTGGCCAGGGTGGACAGAGGCCTGGTCTTGTCTTGATCCTTAGAGGACAAAGAATACACAGCCTTAGGTGGTGACATTGTTGACATGCACACACATACACACACACACACCTGAACACACATGATACCCATGTCCACAAACATGGACGCATGTGCTCCCATTGTCCTTCAGGAAGAGCATTAGTACGCAGAAGTTCGAGAACTCGAAGAACCCACAGTGATCTCTGACCTGTACAGGAAAACACAAACAGGGCCCCCCAGGCCCGGCAGAAGGTGGCTTGTCCAATGTCACAAAGCAGGGCTAGCGTACAGCCGGATCTCCTGCCCCCAGCCCAGCCGAGGCCTCATCATCCCGGACACGTCGTGGGTGTGGGATGACAGGCTTGGGGTAAAGAGAGGGTACTGTCCTTAGCAACTTCTCTTCATTCAGGCAGAGGGCCACTGGCCTCACCATGCCCACTTCCTGCCCCCTCTCATCCCAGGGCAGCACGGGAATGACCAGGATGGGCGTTCCTCAGAAGAAAGGCCCTCTGACAGCAGAGGGGGCCACTCTGAGACCTGCACCCCCCACCCCTGCACGGAAGAGTTACTGGTCAAGCAACTTTTCTGACAGAACCAGCAGGGGGAGCTCCAGGGCCTGTGACATCTGGGGGACTCCAGGAAGAAATCCTGAGAGGTCATGCGGGCCATCCCCCTGTGGCCAGGCAGGCCATGTTTAAACCCTCCTAGTCAGTTGGAAATTTAGCCTTACGCCAACAAAGGAAACCAAAACCACAGCTTGTATAGCCCTAAAATACACAGGCCACCATGATCAACTGGTCCATAGCCGTCTGCTATGGAATGACAATAACCCACCGGAGCAGACTCCGCTTAGTGCAGATTACAGATTCCGTAGTGGGCACGTGCTAGCACCTTGCTTGCTTTTGAAGCTGCCATGTACCCGTTATTCAGATGGGAGACTCACAGACGTGGAGTAAGTTGCCCAGAGTCCCACAGCTGGTAAGTGTGCAGCCAGGACCCAACTCAGATCCTTTCGTAATACGAGCCTGCCCTAACTGCTCTGATTTCGGGCCCTAACATTAGCTCAGGCCCTGACTTGCTGGGTCGCTTCAAATAAATTCTCTTCCCTCTCGGGGTCTCAATTTCCTTCTCTGTCAGATGAAGGGGCTCAACGCAAGGACCTCCAGGGACCCTTGGGCCTGTAAAGTCTCTGGTCTGGGAGCTGAGGAGTGACTGTGCTCTGATTAGGTCTCCCTGGGTCTGGGTGACCGGCGCGATGCAAAGCCTTCCCCCCATTACAACAAGCCTGGAGCCTGCTCCCGCGCTCCAAATACAGAGGTGCGGCGGAGCCTCTGGGAAGGGAGGGCAGGTTGTCCTAAGAGTCCTCAGGGGCACCGCGGAGAGGGCGAGGGACTTCGGGGACGAGGACTGGGTGCAGCAGTGAGGAGAGTTTGACGCGGGAGGGGCAGAGCAGAGGGTACACTGGGGAGACAGCCTCTTGGGCTCCAAGACAATGGAACCCACAGCCCAGGCTTCGGGGCAGCCCATGGTGTGAGAGCTCTCCGTCAGGGGCCCGAACAACCAGGCAGACAGGGCCAGGGTGGGAGGAACAGAAAGTCCCTTGACCTTTGAGCAGGGGAGGCCAGTGGTTCTCTTTTGCCACTACCAGGCTTTGCGCGTAGGTGGCTTCGTTCAGCCTGGCACCTGCTCTCCCCATCCCCCAGTCTCGGGGCCCCCAGCCCTGCTCCTGCCACAGATCCAGCCTACTTTGGACTCCGTGGCTGGGGAAAGGGGATGGCAGTGGACATCCCTGGCAGGGCAGGCACCTCGCCAGGCTCCCAGCTGGCACTCTGGGGCCCGCAGCTCTCAGCAGCCACTCCCAGGGAATTCCTCCTGTTTCCCCACCTGGTGCCCACCCAGGGGTGGCTGGGAGCCCATGCTGCTCCCTGTGAGGCCACACAGGAGAATCTCCTTGGGGAAATGTCCAGCCGCCAAGGGTGCAGTGCCAGTCCTGAGGGGACCGTGCTACAGGTGGGGGAGCCCTCCGCGTGGAAGGGCCCCTCCTGTCCCACTGCTCCAAGGCCTGATCGCGGGCAAGATTAACTGTATTCACCATCTCAGCTGGAGCCCAGGCCTCTTGATGGGTCCGGCCACCCAGGTTCTTGCCTGCGCCCGGCTCTGGTCTTTTCCCTGCCTGCCCAAAGCCATTTTCATGGAAGACAGAAATTACTCGACAGGGACAGGCTCATAGCAAGAAAGAGCGCAAGCGTCTGTGTGTCTCTGGGCCCCGGTGTGAGCAAATGCAGAGCGGCTGGAGGGGCAGCACGGCTGTGTGTGGGTGTGAGGCGGCGCACAAGGGCACAGGTGCATGCAGAGAGTGGGTTCTGGGCTTGCACGCCCCCTTGATCCCAGATGTCAGGTTTACAAAGAGCCAGACACACGACCTCCCAGGAACCCCCACTTAATCAGGGGAGAAGAAAAGAATGTGAATGGCACCCGCAGTGGCCTCCCCAGGAAAAGTGGGCATTTCCTGGTTTCTGGGGACTCTACATGTTGCCCAAGCCTGGGGGAACACCGTCTTTCAAACCGGACCTAGTCCATGTGTCTCACCCCAGGATCCGGGCTCTGTGACTTGCAAGTGGAGCCCCCAGCGTCCCTACTGCTGTGACAGGGGGCTGGGGTGGGGGTGCTGGGGGTCAGGCAAATGGGTCCTGACAGGTCAAGAGGGACTCCTATAACTTGTTTCACTCTCGGCCTGAGCTTTTTAAACAGAAACTGAAGGGACAATAGGCCTGCTGCCTGCTGAAGGTCCCAGCTGTGCCTGGAGACAGACGGAGGAGCCTGCAAGGGAGGAGTGCAGGACTAGGAGCCCACTTGGGGTGTCACTTGCCTGTCCCCCAGGCCCTCGTGAACAGCAGGCGACAGAGGCCAAGCGGCTGTGATGATCTGGAAACTCAGAAACTCCCGGCCACGGGGCACTGGACTGGTGTCAGACAAACTGGGTTTGCGTTTTTGCTCCCCGCTACTCATCGGCTTGTGAGTCTCAACGGTGTCAGCCATAAAATGAGACAATTATTCCCCTCTCACTCCTCCCTCTTCTGACTGACTAATCCCAGAATTCCCAGGACCCAGCATTATGGTTGGTGCACACGGGTGGGCCCTCTTGTGTAAGCATCACTCACTACTCAGGACCCTGTGGCATATAGGGTGGTGTCAGGACACCGCTGGGCTGCCACCTCTGTCTGAGGTTCCAGAGAGTGAGGGGACACCCACACCATGAACGTCCTGCAGGGTTCCCAGTGCAGGCTCTGGAGTGCAGCGGCTGGGTTACCAGCGGCAATGACCTGAATTGCTCCTGGGCCTCAGTTTCCTCATCTGTAAAATGGGTAACAATATTACGTATGAGACAGGGCTGCCATGGGGTTTAATGGAGACAGTCCATTTGAATGCTCGGCATAGCACCGCTCCCGTTCTTATTATGACTGTTGCCAGCATGGCTATTATAGAGCTTTGACCAGCTGGGAAGGACGCTGGTGTCCCGTGGCTCTCTCCCAGGGTGGGAGGAGGCAGACATCCGGCGCGGGACTCACTGTGGCATTGACGGTGAGCTGGTAGGCCTGCGTGGTCTCGTAGTCCAGCTCCCGGACCACGGTGACAATGCCGCGGGCGCTGTCGATGGCGAAGAACGGGGAGGGGGGCTGGAAGGAGTAGAGGACGCTGCCCCCTGCGCCCAGGTCGGGGTCCGTGGCGTTCACGATGAAGATGGGCGTCCCCACCGGCGTGTTCTGGGGGTGAAGCAAAGCAAACGAAAGGGTGAGTGGTGCTCAGATCAGCTGCCTTTGTCAGTGACTATTCCCCCAAAACCCATTAACCACGTCCCTCCAGCCAACCAGACCCGCGGCTTTGTCATTTTTATTCTAAGAGGGTTCAGAGGAACTTAAAATGCAGTATCTATTTTTTTTCCCTTTTTTTGATGGCCTCCTGGTGGCTATAACAGCACCCGTTCTAAAGATGACCTGCTCATCCTGGCGTTCTGGATGAGGGCCTTTTGGTCCCCAAGCCCCTGTTTCTTGGCGGTGTCATTTCCTCTGTTCAGAGCCCTTTGGCTGCCCAAACCCCAGGCCTGGGGCTGCTCTGGGGGGCACCCGAGAGTCTGCATGTCAGGAGGCTTCCGGGGCGGGGAGCTGAGAGGTGTGTGACACAGGCGGGTGGTGGGGGACCCCGAGGGCTTTGCCTGGCACCACAGAGGTTACCTGGATTGCCCTGGGGTAGGGCATCCACATACCATCCCTGGGCCACGGCAGCCTTCCACGAGAGACCCACAAGACCCACTCGAATGGTACCACCTCCTGGGAGCCTACCACAATTCCCTCTGCTACACACCGTGCATAGACTCCTGCCCTTTTCTGACTTGGGGTCTCTGGTTAAATGTGAGGTCCTCTTGGAGCCTTCTCCACTTCTAAGGCAGGTCAGCCCCTACCACGCCCCCACCCTCCACCACGGTTTATACTAAGGTTCCCACCTCGCCCAGGGGATTTTCACCACCCACCTATCTTCCGTAATTCCTTGGTCAGTGCCTGTCTTCCCTCACAGCACGTGTGCCCCACGGAAGCCGCAGGGCTCCAGCTGCCTTGCCTAGCACAGGGCCTGGCACATGGCAGGTGTTCAGTATCCCTTTTGAAGACACAGACGAGGGGCTTTGGGAGCACTCAGCGTGGGCTCAGGCTCGGTTTGCCTCTCTGCCCGACTGCCAGCTCTTATCACCGCAGCGCCCACCACAGTGCCCGGCACGGAAGCCGTGCCAGTGGAATATGGGGCGAGGGAATTTATTCATAGTTTAGTGGGCTCTGGGCACACCTGGAGATAGGCAATCGAATGAGGCTCTTCCTAGAGACAAAAGGGTACAAATAATCCCTGCTCCCACCGACTGACTGTCCTTTGAAAAGGAAGCTAAGGCTCAGAGAGGTTAAGTAGCTTGCCCAAGTCACACAGCCAGGCGGTGGTAGAAGAGGGCCTGGAACTCAGGGCTGGCTAAGTCTAAGCCAATGATCTCAGGCTCTGTAAGAAATACTTCCTCTTCGGTTATGACGCTGAGCTCAACTGCCCCCAGGAGTGGCCCCTCCCAGCCAGCAGGGTGGGACTAGCCCGTCAGATCCCTGATGGCACAGACAATATTCCTGGTCCCATGAAGATGACTGGGTCCCTTCTGACACCTGTAGGGCTCCTTTGCAGGAGGGCACCCACACTGCTGCCTGCTCCCTGTGCTGCTGGCCATGACTTGGGCCCTGTGTCATATTGCTTGGAGCAGCTTCTTTCACTGGGACATGCTGGCAGCTCTTCCCCAGGACCATCCGCTTGAGGCAAGGGTGTTTTGTAAGACCCCCAGTTGGGCTGGAAGGGGCCTCTGGAGGACAGGACTATGGGGCAGCCACTGTTTCTTTCTGAGTGTGCTGACCCTCCCCCATCACGAGGCAAGTGCCAAGCTGAATGGACAGGCTCCTAACCTGTCCTCCCGCCAGCACAGAGGACAGGAAGCAGACAGGGAGGCCGCTCTCCTCCACACCATCCATGACTCCCCAGTGCCCTCTGCACAGAACACAGGCCCTCATGGTCCGGCCCTGTCCCTTCCTTCATACTGTATTTCCTGGCAGGCATCCCTTCTTGGCCTTCTGGTTAAGATCACGTGTAGCGTCTGTTCTTATCGGTTTAATATTTTCTGGTAGGTAGAACTATCTGTACTTCTCAAACCCAGCAGGCTGCCTCACACCTCGGGGCTTCTGAACCTCCTATTCCTTTGCTAGACCTTCCCTCCTCAGCTCGGTTGCTTGGAAAACAGANNNNTCTTTCCCTCCAGAAGAGAATCAAGTGTACAAGGGGGCAGAGCAGACAAGAGCCAGGATTTCAGGGATCGACAGACTCTGTCGGAACCCCAGCCTTGCTGTGTGTCTTTGGGTTACTTAATCTCTCTGATCCTTAATCCCCTCTCTATCCACTGAAGTTAATAATATCCCATAGGGTTAGGGTGAAGAGAACATGAGCTCCTGAGTGTAAATTTCCTGGCGTATAACAAGTGCTCAGAAACGGGCAGTTGTGATGTTGTCGTCTTGTGTCTTCCAGAGGACTGCAGACAAGAATGGCTTCGAGGGGAGGAAAGGCAGGTGTCAAGAAGCACTATGGATATTAATGGTGATACTGTGCTGGGCATTCCCTGTCCACATGCACTGAGTACCCTGCTCTGTCTCCCCCTCCCCACCCCAGGGAGACCTCAGTGGACTGCCATCAGCCCCAGGCTCCCTTGTAGGCTGGCTTCTGCCTGGGGAGGGTGCTGGTAGGAGCTCAGAGTTTGGGAAAGAGGCAGGAGGAGAGTTTGGGTATTACTTTCCCACTCCTTCCAGCTCCAGGCCAGCGGCCCCTCCTCCCTGGCCGCAGCCTTCAGGGGGCTCCTCAAGCCCCACTATCCCCTCGCCTTCCCACTCCAGCCTGAAGGGCTGCTGCTGGTCCCAGGTGCCTCCACATCCCGTAATGCCCCCTAGCCCTGCATGCCCTCTGTCATGGTCTCTTCACTGAAATGCCTTTGTTGTAACGGAGATGAACTGTTTCCTGGGGGACTTGATGGGTGCAGGTACTCTGCAGACACACACCCTGGGCCACCAGGTGCAGAAAGAGCCCTGAAGTCTGAGCTCCCCTGGTGCTGGGCTTGGTGGAGCCGCCCCTGCCCCCGACGTGTTGCCATGATGGCACTGGTCTTGAGGAGATCTTTAAAGTCTCTGAGCTCAACTACGGTTCTCCCGCGGTCCCCCTGTCCCCTCGAGTCCTATATGCACATCGCACGTGAGCACGTGAGTCAGTCCCACACTCCAGAACAAAACATTCCAACAGGGCCTGGGGTTTCTGCCATGAGAGGGATGGACATGTCCTGATTTCTGAGCAGGCAGCCCCCTGGGAGGGAGCTCGACAGCACTTCAGACCACTCCCCACAAGGAGCCAGTGCCCAGAGGAGAGGGATGGCTCCCTCGAGAATGTCAGCTCTCTGGCCCCCTGCCTCGGGGAGGAGGGGACATTTCACCCATGCGTACCTCATGGTCCGGGGCAAAGGCTCTCTGGGCAACTGATCAGACAATTTAAAAGCAAGATCCAAGAAGACAGGGGAAAAGGGGGAAAAGAAGGAATGGTCCTGTGTCTGACCTTCTTAGATTATGTCTCATGCCCTGCAGTGAAAACCCATTTAATTTCTGCATAACTTAGAAAAGGTTTTAAATGGGCCTGGCAAAGAGCCATTCATATACTTGGAAGGGACAAGCCATTGGAGAGAAAAGACTGCTGACTTCCCGCATTTCAGGTCCTGGGCGCCATGCTCTATCAGGGATATGGGGGGGGGGGGCGCTCATCGGCACCTATCCTGGGGGCTTCTCCAGGCACCCAGCTGCCGCTTCATGCAAATGTGCAGACGCGCCTCTTTAAAGGTCTACACCTTCCACGCAAGCAGATTTCCTCTACGGTGCCAGGGGTATCTGGGCTTCCGAGTATGCTGTAGGCAGTAAAACTTGGTGGCTCACATGGCCTGAGTCAGACTCCCTAAGTTTGAGTCCGAGCCTCTCCACTTACTGGCTGGAGACCTCAAACATATGCTTCCAGCCTCAGTTTCCCTGTGTAAAGGAAAATGTAAAAATGGAGCTGTTAACAGTACCTTCCCCCAGGGTTGTGAAAAAAATTATGAGAGACAAGGTGTAGGGGGAAAAAAAAACTTCTCACCGAGCCAGGCACACAGCAATATTGAGCAATACTCAATAAATGGTCGTTGCAATTATTATTATGGCAATAAAGTACCATCACAAGCAGCGTGAGATGAGCTCTATTTAAAGGGGGGTATTAAAAACAGCCAATCAAGCTCTTTATCATGAACTTAGACAAATGGGCATTTTAAAATTCAGAAAGAGACCATCTCTGTTGATGAGTTCACGGCTGCTGCAGAGGGGTTCAGGGTGCGGGAACTTTGGGAGACCTTCCCCTGTGGGACTGGAGGGCCTGGGAGAGGAGGTCGTGGGAAGGGCTTCTGGAGGCAGCTCCTGAACACAGAGGCCGGGCCGACGGGGCACCACTCAGGGACCGCTTGAGTGGAGGAGCAGGAAGGAGCCTTGGGGATTATCCAGTCCTGTCTCCCCAGATGACTGATGATAAAAGCGAGGGACTGTGCCCAGCTCTAGGTCTCCCAGGTGGTGAATGGCAGAGCCACGACCGCAAATGTGATGCCTTGTCCTATATAGAGCGCTTTACTCACGCTGCCCAGAGACGCTAACCACTGCCTCCCTGCCCACACTTCCCAAGGAAAGATGCTCTTATTACCCACAGTTCCACTCAAGCGGAGGGTCTAGGCAGCCAAGTTTGTAGGCCACATCTGATTGGCCCAGGGGTAATCACCTGACTCAAAGAGGCCAATCAGACGGGGCCTGGCCCGTTAACTCCATCTTCTGGATCTGAAAAAGACTTGAAAAAGACTTCAAAAGGACTTCTGGACTTGAAAAAGAAGGTTCTTGCTATCTGGTTAGGGCTGGAGTGGGCAGCATGACCAGCCGAGCGCCACAGAGAAGCCAACATTTACAGGCAGAGAAGCCACGGGTGGGCCGAGGAAGCCCCGCTGAGGTGATGGTAATGGAGCACAGTTCGGGAGAAAAGCAGAGACAAGCCCCTCTGAGAGCCTGCCCTGCCCTGGTCTTCACAGGTCCTGTCTGGACTTCACTTCCTGTCGCTGGCTGGGCTGCAGAGACCCCATCTGGGCTGTCCTTCCTATGGCTACCCCCTTGGCTGACACTGTCCTCCAGAGTCTCGGCTCCTTCCTCCCCCACGGTACCCCCAGAATGCATCCAGCCCCAGGCAAGGCTTCCTTGTTCCTGCAGCTCTGCCCCGGGCTCAGCCTGACTCCTGCCTGCTGGGATTCCGTCCTTTTAATGCCCCGGCTGGGCCACAGAGAGCAAAGCTCCCTTCTACTGCTCCTAGACTGCTGGGGGCAAGGGAGGTAATAAGGGGGAGAAGAATAAAACAGCCTAGATGAACGAATGCTGGCTCCCTCTCTTTTTAAAGTGTCCCCAGACACTCCTTTTAACATGCAAATCCAGTCAGGTCACTGCAGTGATCAGCATGAATGTGGGGGTGGCAGGGGTGGGCAGGGGACAGCTCGTTCACTGCTTGACACCAGCAGTGTCAAGACAGGCTGGGGAGGGATGCCCTACAAAGCTCGGCTCTGCCCACCTGGGAGGTACCCCTCTGGTGTCTAGGCTTGGGGCTCAGGGGTCTACAGAACCGTTGCCAGGGTGGGCCTGGGCTGCAGAGGCAGGGCCAAAAGGCCCATTTCAGCTGAGGTGGGCTGCCCCATTCTAGGAACTTCTCCCTGCAAATTTATGGTGGAAACTGGCTCTGAGTCCAGCTTCTTGTTGAAAAGGAGCAGGTGGTCTTTGGAGGAAAGGTTCCAGGCCTCTTGGCCTGCTTCTCCGCCCCAATTCTGCTCCCAGCACCCCTTCTTCCATGGCCATTCCTCCCCTTGCCCAGTCCTGCCCACTCCCCCAGAGCTTCTGGGCCCTTTCAAGGGAAATCTTCCCAAACACCCGGGCCCCTGCCTCCTGGGAGGCGGGGAGCAGCATTTTGGCATCAACCCCTGCAAACCGCAGGCCTGCCAGGTGGATTCTCTCAGAGGAGGTCCCCTCCGGGCAGGTCGCAGACAGGGCAGGCCCCTGCCTCTTCCAGTTCCCGTTTAAGCTCCACATCACTTCTGATGGACCTGCTGTAAATGGGCCACCCTGTGCAATTCAGAGACAAATAAATCTTTTTGCTACTCCTGGGGTGACAAGGGAATAGACTCTGGGAAAGTTCTGCTGTGCAAGGGATCTTGTTCGTTAATAATAATGATAAATAGCTCACTTCTCACATGCAGTGTGAGTTACATTACACTCCAGGCTTCTACAGAGGTGGCTCGGGGTGCTCACTGGAACGGTGGGGGTGCAGGCAGAAGGGAGGAAGATGGCCTGACAGACAGAGAGGAGGAGAGGGAGGGTAAGGAAGGGGGTGGGGGAGGGAGAAGAAGGTGACTGGGCGTCAGGGACAAAGGAAGATAGGAGGGGACGGTGAAAGGGCAGAACTGGGGAGCAGAGGGAGATGGGGGTGAGCGGGAGAGCACTCACAAGAAGAGAGGGGGAAGGAAAGAGGGAGGAAGGAACTAGAAGGAAGAGAAAGACACTGCAGAGGGAAAGTTGTAAAGAAAGGAAAAGAAGCATAAAAGTTCATAGCGCCAAGAGAAAGGAAGATAGGAGAAAGAGGAGAAGCACCCCATCCCCGCTCATCTTCACTGTGTACCCTCCTCAATTCGATTTATTCTGTATCCTCGACCAAAACTCCGCAACAAGCCCTACCATTTCCACCGTAGGTGCCATCTCTAAAGGCGTTATTAATATTTATGGAATGCTTGCTGGATGCCGCCACAGTCTTTAATATCTTATTATAAAGCCTGTTATAAAATGCATTAGTAATAAATTCCTGACAGATGGAGTTCTGACAAGGTGCAGGCACCTCGGTGGATCTGAGCTGGGAACAGACGCTCCTGGAACGCGCGTGTGCTGCTCAGAGGCTGGGCTGCTGGGCCCCCGAGGCCAGGTTGGGGGGGGCTCAATTCTGTACCCTCAGGCCTGGGGGGGTCAACAAATCTTATCTCATCCCTTCCTTTTGGGGGGGCGGTAGTTGAAAGCTCAGAGAAATGGAGCAACCCGTCTCAAGTCACACAGCTTGTAAATAAGTGGTGGAATTAGGATTCAAGTTCAGGTCACCTCTGTGTCCCCAAACCTCAGGGACCCCAAAGAGAGGGTGGAGAGTGGGCTCAGGGCCCCTGCTCAAGCAGGGCTGATTCATTCACTTTCCTCTCTGGAAAGGCTGGGGTGACGTGGGGGCTGAAGACGGGGGGCTCCAGGTAGTCTGCATAGAGAAGGGAGTGCTGATGGGGAGTTTAAGCCCCCCCAAAAATTCAGAAGGAAGAGAGCATCTCAAAATTTGCACACTTCCACTGGGAATCAGGAAATGGGCTCCCACCGTGTCAAGAAGTCGAGTCAGAAGTAAAGGCCTCTCTGACAAGGGGGCTCCTGGGGCAAAGGGAGGGGCACCTGTGTTTTAGTTTCTGTGGAATGCCAAAGCAGGTGTCACTTCTCTGGTGACTCTGGAGGCAGGGGCCTGCTACTGGGTTCTTGGGGAGGGTGTCATTCCAAATGTAAAGTTTTAGAGGTTTTGTGGCATTCCAGCTTAGGGAGGGGGAGAAATGGGGACTGTGGGAGATGTGGGCTGTATTTCTTTCTCAAAGAGGCAAGAAAGAGCATGTGGGCTCCAGCTGAGAGCAGGTCCAAAGAGAGCAACGGCGCTCTGAGGGGAATGTGGAGAGGCAAGTACCCACCGGGCCTCGATGGCTGTCTCAGGTGGCCCCAGTCAGTCAGGGAGAGGGTGGGCACGCCAGCTCGTGCACACGCCTGCATGCATACAGCACACTCTCCAGCACCTCCCTCTGCAGAGTCAGGGAGAGATCATCTCGCAACATCTCTTCTCTCCATTAGCGTCTGCTCTCTCTTGGATGATGTGCGTGAGACTCCAAAATGTGCTGGGTCTGCTCGAGAGCCGGGCAGGCTGCCAGGTGGAGGCACCGGCTCTGTGGGCAGAAGGAGCCCCAAAAGCCTGAGCTCTGAGTCCCACACACCCTGACATGAGTCGAGTATTTTCCCAGCTATTCCACTCCTTGGAGCCGGCTCAGTGCTCTCCCACCGCTGAGTCTCTCCCTCCTTCTCGGCCCCCCGCTGTGTACTGCCCCTTCTGAATCCCAGGAAGACACGCATCAAAGTGCTGACTTACGGCCCCTCCTGACTTCTCCGTGTCTGCAAGGGTCTTCGCCTACCAGAGTGATCTTGGACTTGCCCCTCTCTCTTTTTTTTTTTTTTTAAAGATTTTATTTATTTATTCGACAGAGATAGAGACAGCCAGCGAGAAAGGGAACACAAGCAGGGGGAGTGGGAGAAGAAGAAGCAGACTCCCAGCGGAAGAGCCTGATGTGGGGCTCGATCCCGTAACGCCGGGATCACGCCCTGAGCCGAAGGCAGACGCTTAACCGCTGTGCCACCCAGGCGCCCCTTGCCCCTCTCTCTTGCCCCCCGTTCTTCATCAGGCACCTGTACCTATCAATTCTTCCTTCCATATGCCCCCAATCCTTCCTTTTCTCTTTGTTATTTACCTTGGCCACCCCTGCGGTGACACCTAGTGCTGTCACTAGCACACAGAAGGCATTCAATAAATGTTTTAACAGAATCGGGATTTCCCATTCAACAGAGCAGATTGAACACATTCATTTATTTCTGTTTTTGTCCAAACCCCTCACCAAAATGACAATACAAAAATTAAAAATGCATAGATCCACAAGGACAAAAAGAACAGGAGAGGAGGCAACAGCAGATGAGAGATGCTGACAAAATCCTGGAAACTGGAAACAGATGGAACTGAGACTGCCTCAGGAAAGAGGGGGCAGACCAAGGCTCAGGCTGGGGACTCACAACCCTGGAAAATCTCAGGAGCTGGAGACGCCAGGTGAGGCCAAAACCAGGAAGACCAACTGCAAATCTTTAAAGAGGAGTCAGACTCCCAAATGCCTTCCCCGATTTGTGAAGACAGGAGGTTTACTTTCTTGAGGCACTGAGTTAGTTGGGCTCTGGACGAGGCACTGAAAACAGGGAGGTTAAATGAAAATCTGCTTCTCCCCTCTACTCCCATCCCTGATCAGGCCTCTTTAGCCAGTCAGCCTCTTGAAGACTGACAGCCAGGCAGGAGATAGGGAAACTGGTCCAACAGAAAGATAAACACAAATGTTAACATGGTAGAATTCTTGAAAAGAAACAGCGAGGTCCTCACCTAATCACCCATGGTGAAGTCCACTGGTCAACAACAGCACTCCACCTTGCCCTGCCCTAACACACACAGCAGGCTTCTAGCTGGCTAAATGTCAACTCAAGCTTAAATATAAACAAGCAACTACGGGTCATGAAACATCTGAGAGGAGCCTCTAATGTGAAAGACAGAGATGGGGGTGGGGGGGCAGTGGGAAGGAATAACAAAAATAAGTATCTTTGACATCCTTAGAGAGACAAGACATAGCATCTCTGAAATAAGAATATTCCAAGAGGAAGAGATAGTAGAAATGAAAAACTTAACAGAAGAGTTGGAAGATAAATTTCTCCAAAAGTAGGACAAAACTTAAAGAGATAGAGAAGAGGGGAGAAAAATAAGAAAATCAGAGAAGCAGTTCAGAAGATCCAACACCCAACTAATAGGGGGTCCAGAGAGACGAAACAGGGTAAGGGAAGGAAAGGGAATTATCTGGGAGGAGAGGTAAGAAAATCTCCCAGATCTGGAGGACATGTTTCCAGATGGAAAAAGGCCACTATGTGTTTGGAAGAGAGACCCACACTGAGGCTTAGAACTACGAAGTTTCCAAACACAGAGTCTTTAAAAAAAAATCTCAGACACTTTCAGAGAGAAAACAAAAGACTACACTCAAAGGGTCAGGAACCAAAATGACACAGAAGTTCTTAACAGCAACATTATAGGCAAAGGAGAAATGATGTCACATTACGAGGAAAACTATTTCATTCTAGAATTCTATACCCAGCCAAACTATCAACAAATATGCATATAGAATAAACACATTTTTTCAAACAGAGTAAAAAAAAAAAGTTCCCATGAATCTCTTTTTAGGAAATTACTGAAGGGTGTTCTCCCACTAACCTGAGGGTGTAACCCCAAAAGGAAAATATGGGAACCATGTAGAAAGAGACAAAGAAATTCACTGGGTGATTCCCCTATCCCCCCCTCCCCCATGCCTATTCCACACAGGCCTCTTCACCACTCAGCCTCCAGAAGAGCAGCCAAACTGGACTAGAGCAGGCAGATGGACGCTCCAAGGTGAATGTTGCCAAGAGAAATACAAACCGATAAAAAATCAGTATACTTTTAATAGACCAAGAGGAGGTACTTAATTATGTCCGACTATTTAGAATAAGTGATAGCTTCACAGAACTCTAAGCAAACAAACAAAAAGGTGATAATTATTAATCCTACAGAAAACAGAAAAGGAAATATAATTAAGGAACGTGCTGTATCAGCTTGAGTAATATTTGCACCAGCACGATGCTGTATTCACTAAATGCTGTGCGAGCTACGGTTAAGCTGGGGGGATAGGTGGAGCACGTGACGGGGGGTGTGTGCATGTGCAGCAAAGACGAGGTCAAGGGTGGGGTAAAAGTGCCTCTCACCCTTCAGAGCTAGAAGTCAATGTCTAAAGCGACAATGTCTAAAACTGAAAAATGTATATGCATGCGATTTGGAAATAAGAAGGTAACTATCAGCAGTTGAAAGAGGTTGTCTCAGGGAATCAGGAATGGGAAAGGGTGTTTTTATCATAAACCTAGCTGTACTCCTTGACTTTTCCACTCGTGCAACCATGACCTTGATAAAAATTAATAGAAAGGTGGAAAAAATGTATCTCCCCATGGCTGGCCCACTGCAGCCCCTCCTCTCTTTCGGCCATGACCCTGTAATTGATCCCAGAAAGTCACTGCCTTAAAGCACGGCTCTCCCATCTTGTTCTCTTTCTCAGACACCATCACTGGCTCCTTTTCCCTCCAAGGCAAGGTTTCCTGGACGTCGAACATCACTGCAGTTTGACCAAAGCTTCCTTCTCTACACTCATCTTTCATTTTTGCCCCACTGAGAGCCTCTGCTTCAGTTGGACTGTTCTACTTGGCAGCCCCCAGAGTGTGGGCCCACCTCTAGCCTTTGCTCACGGCGCTGTCTTTCCCACCAAATTCCTTCGGATAGTTTCCCTGGAGAGCAGGCATCACCGTCCGGCACACAGAGATGGACACTCCCTTCCCAGAAATGTCTGTTGGCTCCCTGGGCTTCTAGGCACATGCGCCCAGGCTGGGGTTGAGACATTCTCTCCCTGCCCCACACACATGGGCCATGGCCTTCACAAGACACTGTGTGTGCAGGACTGGGAGAAGAAGCCTCATCCAAGAGACACTTGGGGCCTCCTTCCCTTCTTCTCAGAAGCTTGCTTTTTAGAGCTAGGTATGATCCTCAACTGTGAAATGGCCCCAGCTCCTCCTAATTCAGAGATTTAAGGAGACCCCAAGCAATTTTTCTCACCCTTCACTGCAGCAAGCCCAGCCCAGCCCTTTGACCTTCCTGTATAATGAGTGGTCACAGAGTTCCAAGACAGTCCCCTCTGCCACCAAGTGCCACCTCCCATTAGCACCACGTTCCAGGGCTGTCCATGACCCGCCTTCTCCCAGACACCACCCTCGACACCCTCTCACTCACTGACCCGCAGGAGCTGAGGAAGGGAGAACGTGGCAGCACAGGGCAGGACGCCTCCTGGACAGTGCACTGCTGGCTGACCAGCCCAGCGGCCGGCTGAAGGCCACATGCAGAGAGAAGGGGACAGAAGGGCCACCATGGTGGGGGAGCCCCAGTCCCTGCAACATGCTGCTTTCAACACCAGGCAGCGCCACCCCCTCCCTCAGGGAACCGGCTTCAACTTCTCTCTCTGTGGCGTGGGAGGAGTGAGAGCGGAGGTGCGGGGTTCCAGACCTCAGTGTTCAGCCTTACTCTCCCACCCTTCCCCAACCTGAGAGTTAGGCTGATTGGCTCCTGGGAGCCTCCCCACCTCCCTCCCCCAGCAGGGACTTAGAAACCAGCTTCTGGAGACCAGGAACCTTCCATTAGGTGATGATTACTCCCCATGCCTGTTGGCCTGACTGGAAAAAAAAAAGAAAAAAGTCCAGAAACAATCCTCAAGTGCTGGGTCACGTTCTGTCTTGCCCATAACAATCCACAGGACTTCCTTCTCTGTTGTCACAGAGCATTAATGCAAACACTGATTGATGCCTCAGTTTTCCCACCTGGTAAATGGGTATAGCAATTCCTGTACTGCCTCCCACATAGAGCTGCAGGGGAGATCAAACAAGCTAACAGTGCAGAAAGTACTCTGAAAACTCAAAGGTCAAAATAAAAATCACCATCTTCTGCGGAAGTAGACAAGTTAAAAAAACAACTAGGGAAAGGTATGATGTGACCTATAGAAGAGTCCTCTCTAAAAAGCTCCCCTGGAGTCCAGAAGCTGGGTTGTCTGGGTGCTAGGACACTGTCCCTGAGCCCAGGACTGCAGGCGGCTGAGTTCCAGACACAAATAGGGTTCAGCTGAGGCATGAGGTGGTTTTGAGACTTGGTAGATTCTGGAAGATGGCAATCAGTAGATGCAAGGAGTCTCCTGGGATTTTTTTTTTTTTTTTAGATAAGAAAAAGACTTCCATTGGTCTAAGGTAATAACGCACATCTACTGAAGACAGCCTATATGTCAGACCCTGTTTTAAACACTTTCCACACATTATATTGTACAATCCTCGTGGAAACCTTGAAGCAGACACTTTTACCACCCCTTTTCCAGATGTCTAAGGCCATGTGGTAATAAGCAGGAATCCGGGGATTTGCACCCAGACAGGCTGCTCCAGGGCCCAAGCTCCTACCCACCATGCTATATTATTCTCAGTGACAAGCGAGCAAAGTGTACCAGGGTCTAGGACGCAGGCAGATGGCCAAGATGACCTTGAGAAACTGGGACCCTGGCATTCTGGCTAAGTGCCAGGGCCTCCCGATGACGTTTAAGGACGCTGCCACGGAATGACTTAGGTCATCCGAGGTTCCAGGTTCCGAAGTTGACAGGTGTCAGAGGTCACCAGGAAGGGGCTGGAAGTGGGAGAGTGAGTTATCAGGAGCAGTCAGCTTCTTCCATCCTTTGATCCCAAACACATTTATCGGATAACATAGCGCACACTCATACTCTTCATCGCTCCGGCGGAACTATGGTCATGAGCAATTACATGTGGCCATTTATGCGGAGGAAGACAAACATAATAAAGGGAGGCTTTGAAGGAGCAAAACCAACAGGGAAACTGTGGTTTGAGTCCCAGCTCCAGCCCTTATTTGCTGTGTGACTTCAGGGAAGTTAGGCAACCTCTCTGAACCCCAGTTTCCTTCAGTGAGATGGGCATACTAAGAAAACCTGTCTCACTGATTATCGTGAGGCTTACAGAAGATAATGCATGAGGAGTACTTAGTGCAAAACAGGTGCTCAATAAATCTTAGGCTCTGTCATATTGTTGTTACCTCTTGGCGTGGGTGTAAGAGTCTATAAACTGTAAAGTGCTTTGCAAACATTACTTCTGGTGGAGAGGTCTGGAAGGGAAGGGGATGCTTCTGAAGGCTGAGGTCCTTGCTCTGGTCTCTGCAGAGACAAAAGGTCTGGATAAAAGGCCAGGGGGAATCTTCCTAGTGGCATGCACCCCATCTGTGTCCCAGTGGAGCCCACCGGGTGTGTCGTGCCTCCACTGGTACCCTGAGCTCTCTGTGCACAGCTCCATGGCTCACAAATGGGGCTCCATCTCCCAGCCCCCAAATTCATTCCCCTGCATGATGATGAATCATGTTAAACAAAATGAATATGCAAATCTCCTTAGGGCAGGCCTTACATCTATGGGAAGCTGAGGCTAATAAATGGATTCTGAATAAGGAGACAGCTCAAGCAATACAACTTCGGCTCATCTCTCCTCCCCCCCTTTCAGGCTCCACCCACCAGTGTGCCCCTTTGTCCCCAGCTGGGGCGTGCTTTCTGAAGGGGTGGATGAAGGAGGCAGCAGAGGCCTGGGCAGGCATGAGGAGTAGGTTAGGCCTGGCGCGGGTTTTCCCTCTTAGATCCCTGATCCCGATCCCAGTGGCTACTGTTGCTGGGCGGTATGACGCGATAAGTGGAACCTGTCACCTGGAGCCTAGGGGCTTAAGGGCGGACAGGCAGTGGGGACGGGGAGGGGGGTGTGCACACATGGCTGTAGGGGAGCTGAGGGCTGATGAGGGCTGGAGAGAGAGAGGGTGGCTGTGGGAACTCACTGGCCCTGGGGTTGGGGGGAGGTGTTAGTGGTGGGGAATGGCTTCAGAGCCAAGAGGTAGAAAGAGACTGGAATTGTTGGGGTTTCCAAGGACTTGAGGACTCACCCAGGCCAGGGCCTCACTCCCTGGGCTGCACAGCAAGATAACTGGGGAGCTTTGAAACAAAATCAGTGCCAGCCCACCCCAGCCTCTGGGTTTTTCGATTCCCAGAGGACTTGTCAGGTCCCTCTGGGGTGGAGCACTGCCGCCCCAGCCACTACTCTACAGATGAGAAAGCTGAGACCCAGAGAGGGGAGGGGACGTGACGGAGGTCACACAGATGACATTCTCCTGCTTGGGTAAAGATGGCCCAGGGAGGCCCAGACACCCAAGGAACACCTCTGCGGAAGGAAGATACCCCGCTCCATTGTCCTTGGGAACTTTCCCATGGTAGGGGACCACGAGGGCTGTAAAGGCTGGGGTGGGATGGAGCATGTGTTTCCACAGATCTGGGGAGATGGGTGCCCTCTGAGGGACGTGTGGGAGGAACACGGCAAGCGGGTCCCGTTCTGTAGTCTTCTGTGCCTGGTAGACCAAGGCACACGGGCTCCACCACTGGCTTGAGGGACAGTCAGAAGTCCCGGCACACAAAGCCCAAGAGAAAGTCCACTCTAGACAGACCCCGAGAAAAGATGGAGACCCCGAGTCCCCGAAGCACTCTGCTCGGCCTCGGGAAAGGCAGTCTTAGGGTAGCCACGGCCTCATCTGTGAAGATGGGACTTGACCAAGGCACAAACCAGCTTCCCCTTCCCTGACAGAACCCACAGAAAGTGGCTCCACACACTGCCTGGGTACTTCAAGCGGATGACCAACCTGGTTAGGACATTCCCAAGGTCTTCCCAAGCCCCTCCGGGAATTACGAATGTGGAGACCGATTTCTACGGAGAAACAGAGAGCTCCCCAGCTCCGCTCCTGCTGGCCCCAGGGTGCCCACTGAAGGGCTTGCCGGCTCCTAGGGCACACCGCAGGAAGTAAGAGAAGTAAGAGTGATGACGGAGGGTAGGAATTGCAAATGACTTTCATTAGGCAGGGGTGCTAATACCATGAATTACAAATGAAACCCAGATGAAGAGGACCCTGGCAGCCTTACCTCCTTTGATATTAATTGGGCGACACTTTGTTTTAATGGTACATTAATTAATGCGGAATTTCGACGGAAGTCCGCGTGACACTCACATTAATACAAATGAATTCATTACCGTTGGTGTTATTACAAGAAATGACAAATAAATCTGTAACAGTGGGACCCTTCAAATAATAATCACGAATCATTAGGTTTACCGCTCGTTTGTACTGTAGCTTGCAAATATGTGTGTATGTTTTCTGCTGCCTTTTGGCTGGGGGAGGCGGCCGCGCGGGGCTGGCTCTGCGGTACTGAAAGGGGAAAGCCTCTTCCAGACTTCTCTGCATCTGCTTTTCCTCTCTTTCCTCCTCCCACCTCAACCCCCAGACAACCCCACTCCCCCGAGCCCTGCCCCAGGCTTAGTGACTATGTCAGGGGTGTGATGGGGGTTGGTCCCCCAAATCCAGCACGCCCAGTGTACAATCTCTGTCCCTGAGGAGGGGGGTTGGGGGAAAGAATAAGAGCAGCAGGCCGGGGGTGGAGCCTGGCTTGAGGAATGGGTGCAGGCCTAGAGCTATCTGTTGCCAAAGGTTCCCCACGTCAGATTGGTCTTCAAGCCTTGGAGGGTCCTGGGGACAGAATCCAGGTGCCCAATGACCGGCATTGTGCTGGAAGTTTTATCCATTTACCCCATGGTCAAGGGCACTAAATAGGGTTTGAGAGCTCAGACTTGAGCGAGGAAGGGCCAAGCCTGGGACTCAGCTCCGCCTGGCCCCCGAGCTCCCAATACGCAGGCTCTTTCCAGGGAGAATTGCTGTATGCCTGGTGGGTCAGCGTCCTGGGGGAGACAGGTATAGCCGGCATGACCCTGGCGAGCCAATCCCTACTCACTCTCTATTCCCCTGCTCAGGGCTTCGGGCTGTAATCGCACAGGGGCCAGCAGGAGACCAACGAGCTGGGTCTACAGCTACCATCCTGGCGTTCCTCAGCCCCTCTCCGTTCCCTGCAGCTGAAGCCAAGATTTCTGGCAATAAGGGAGGCCCCAGGAAACCACAGTGGGGGAAAGCATCAGATGGGCCTGGGGGACTCGGGTGGGTTTGAGTTCTCCAAATCCTTGGCACACAGGCTGCCTTGCCTCCATTTTGCACGCAGGGCAGACTGTGTGGAGAGATCACAGCGCTGTTCTGCAGCTTCGGGATTCCCAGCCCAGGGCTCTAAGCAGCTTCTAGCCATCGACTGGTGTTGACACGTGATTTGAGAGCTGTTTGCTATCCCTGTTTTAGAACATCTCTCCCTGGAGGACTTTAAAATAGGATCCATTCTCTGACGAGGATGCCGACCAACAGTTCAGCTCGGTAGCCAAGAGGTTTGTTCAATGACCTCGTGGGGGGTCCCTCTAACCCAGGGAGTCTGGGCCTCCATGAATCAGTTGCTCCCTCCCCGCCTACGAGAATCAATCGGCTGGTCTGACTTCAGTGTACAACAGCGTTCTGACCTTTGGCTAACAGGTTAGACAACATGGAAGCCAAATCCAGCTTCTCCACCCGTGAGACATTGCTAACATGGCCAAGCCCTGTTGGCCCCTGCCCTATGCCCTGCCCTCCACCCCAGCCCTAGGCATCCTGGCTGTCGGAGGTTAATGTCACTTGGCTATATACTGTGGACTAGCAGTGGGCCACGCAGCCCACAATTAGATGTTTGGGGGACTCCAGCTCCCTCTCTGGCTCACGTTTGCCCCCATTCACACTGGTACTGAATGAGCCAATTAATCACCTAAGATTGTTAACTGCACTAATTACGCTCACTCTTGAAACTTGTGGAACAATTATATACTGTCTCTGCCTCATGAGCTATCAATTACAGTGATTGCAGGCAGGCTGTCACTTCTCCCAAGCCAAGACAGGGGCGGTCTCACCAGGCTCAGAGCTGGTTTCTCAAAAACTCCCAGAAGGCTTTGTCTGAGCGGAGCCTACACTCAACAGAAGTGGCGAAGGCAGAGACCTCTCCATGGGACTAGGCTTTGCCAGTGACTAAGAGCCGCTCCACACTGATCTTACGTGAGGTCTTCATTCCACAAAACTGTCCCCTTGTTTGCTTAGAAGAAATGGCAACCACAAAGTATTTCCCTGGGAGCTGTACTGCTTCCTTCGTCCTTGTGTCCTTGGCCAGACTTGGCATGGTACCCCAGAGATCTCCGCGGGGGCTGCACGTGCACACTGGGTTTTCCTCTGGTTCCCCAGGGGCTCTATATTGCCTCTTCCCAGCCCAGCTCAATGCCCATCCCACATGCTGCTGCCCCCGCTTCTCAATCCCTTGCCTGGTGGAGAGTTGGTGCCTCTAGCCAAGATCTTTGCTAACCGCAGGAAGACAAAGAAGGGGGAGAAACTGTCAGTCTCTCTTCATTTTACCTGGCCCTTGAGATATTCCTGTCCTCCAAGACCACTGGACTTTGGAGCACATACTCACAGGCCATTACCACCCCCACACGGACACACTCTCCCCTCTCTGCCCCCAAACACCCCCCAACTGGCACCAGGATGACAGTTTGTGATGTGGCTGTCGGGGAAACATGTATTTCTTCAGGCAAGCAGCAGGCCCCAGCAGGCTGTGGCTCCCATCCCCTGGTCTCCCTCCCCCATCCCAGCCCTCCCGCTGCCCAGAGCGCTCATTTCCACACGTCAGGGCAAAAAGCACTTAGAGCCAACTGCTAAGCTCACATCTATTCTGGTGCGGAGAGATGCACCCCGTCACCACGCAGCTGACAGGCTCCGGGCAGGCTGGACTGTGGTGGCCAGGCTCTGACTGACCCCAGCCTGCTGGGCCTCCCTTCTGGCTTCTCTTACTGGCAGGGGTCAGACGGGCTGGCCCACTCCTTAACCCCAGCTGCAGCAGCCAAGGGACCCCCAGCCTCCCTGGAGGTCCCTAGGGGTTCTGAACAAGCCACTGCCCACTCCACGTGAATGTCACAAAGATGCTTTTAGACTCAACTGGTCCAAGAACAAACTCTAAATCTCCCCTGGAAACCGTGTCCCTGGCTCTGTGACTGGTAATACATTCCCTCTGCATTTAGTTGCCAAGCCAGAAACCAGAGTCCTCCGTGCAATTTCATCTCCCACACATCAGTCCCCTGCTCTCTGTCCCCGCTCACCACCAGCTCCCACGTGGACTGCTGCAGTGGCCTCCTGACTGGGTCCTGCAGTGGGGACCCCCTACACTCCCCACCTGCAACTGGTATGAACTCTTTGAAACAGTCATCTGACTGCATTGCCCCTGCTCCGACAACTGTCCAGTGGCTCCCTGCTGGCCTTAAGATCAATGTCAGAGAATCCCTTCCATGACCCTGCTTGGCCCGGCCCCACCCAGGTCTCCAGCCCCTCCCTTCACCGACCCTCCTGTCCCTGCTCCAGCCCTCTTTCACCTCCTCAAATAAACTGGGTGCTTCTCTGCCTCTGAGCCACCTGTGTGTCTATCCACCAGAATTCTTTCCTCATCCTCACCCCCATTAATGCCTACTCAGCCTTCACATCTCAACTGAATCCCATTTCCTCCAGAACTTTCTCTGACCCCCAGTCTGGCTCAGGTTTTGGCTACGCTTGCCCCCTGGGACTTTCCTGGGGGCTCTAATCACATCTTATAATTATGTGACACTTCAATTCCCACATGTTCCCCCACCAAGCCCTTTGAGGCTGGGGGCCCTGTCTGGTTCTGCTCTCTGATGTGTCCCCAGGGCCCAGCACGTGGCTGGTACCGAACAACATTTGTTGAACGAGAGACACCCCCGGCATCCTTCTCCTGACGCTCTCCTCATTCTCCTATCTGGTGAGACGGTTGGGAGACACCAGCTCCAAAGTCTCTCCCATGCATTCATTCAACAAACATTGACTGAATACCCCCAATATTCTAGACTCTGCTGGGTGATCAAGGTACACTGATCCGTACTGTCGGGAAGGAAATCTGAGGGTGTCGGTGACAGGCAGATGTTGAACCTGAGTTCTGGCTTCCAGCTCCATCACTGCCTGGATCTGGCCCCTGCTGGTCTGCCCTCATGCAATTTTCCTGCCTGGAACATTCTTCCTCATTCACCCATTCATCCAACAAATAATTAATTACTGTGTACCCAGTAGGTATCAAGCAGTGTTCTAGGTGCAGGGGAAACACTGGTACACTCCTATGCATTTTCAGTCTCAACTTCGTTATTACCTCCTCCAGGAAGCCTTCCCTAATTCCTGAACCTGGGTTGGATGTCCATCCTATGAGCCGCCAGAGCCCCTCCCCGGACTGCCCCTTGCCTAGCCCATAGCAGCCATGCGATATCTGTTCTCTGCACCAACGGATGCCCCCCTTTGTTACACTAGTGTCCCCATGAGCTTTAAAGGCAGAGGGGAGACACTGGACAGAGTTGTGGCTGGCTGAGGTAAACACGGAGAAGGGGCGCCTGCAAGAAGGCCATGGTCACTGCTGAAGAGGTGGAGGACATGGCTCTGCGGGAAGGCACGAGGGAGGATATGAGCTGGAAGGCTGGGATCTTCCTGCCTTGAGTCCGAGAGCCCCACAGCCCTCAGGTCAGGGGGACATGAGCCTGCAGGGCCAGAAGTCGTCAGACAGGCAGGCCTGGACACCCCGGCTATCCGAGACCCCAAACCCCTCCACGTTTGGGCCCTGATGCTTCCCTTGGTGTCCAGTCCTTTCCAGAAGCCCTCCTGGTGTGGCCCTGATGCTGTGAGGTGCCGGGCGGCCCCTGTCTGGAGTCATCACCCCTGAGACAGTGTGTGCTTCAGTCTCTCAACGCCTCTGCTTGGATGTCCTCGGAGACTTCCCTGGCCACAGATCTTGCCAGAGCCCCGTGCCTGCTTTATTTTTCTCCATGGCCCTCATCACCAGCAGACACGGATTTCTGTGTGCGTTTGTTTGTCTCCTCCACGAGTGGACACTGCCAGCAGGCAGGGACCCTGTCAGCTTTGTTCAGCCAAGTCCGCAGCTCTGAGGACCCATACAGTAGGCCCTCAAGAACGGGCTGACTGAGCGCAGGGAGAAGGAAGGCGGCACGTGGCATCTAACTGTTACTGAGGCAAAAGGCACAGAGCCCTAGAGAATAAGGTTCCCCAGTGGGGCAAACAGAAGTCACCCGTCTGCAGCCCCCACCCCGGGGACCAGCCGGTGCTGGCCAAGGAGCTGACGGCCTCAGATGTGCACGCGCCAAGGCACTCCGGTGGAAACACAAGGGTGGATTTGACCGGCCTCCTGGGGTTCTCCCCAGGCCGCTGACCTCTCTGTTGAGGACAACGCTTTATCATCCCCTCCCTGTCCCCCCTCCTTTCCCTGCTGGCGGAGGTCTTCCTGGAGTATGAAAATACGGCCTCGGGCACCCATGCCTCCATCCTACCTCTCCTCTCTGCGGCCAGCTGCCTTTCTTCCTTCTGGGAGGAACTGAGGTGATGAAGGCATCTGTAGCCCAGAAGGCCTCGGGAGGGGAGGGGAGGGGAAGGGAGGTGGCTTTCCGGCTGTCATATCTGGTGCTTCTGGCTACGGGCTGTGTGCGGAGGCTGCCAGTCCCTCCCTGTGGCGAGGGGGGTAGCCCTGACCCTGGCCCCAGGCTGACACAGGCCAGTGTGCCAGTCATGAGTGCATACCAGACCCTAGCCACTGGCTACCCCCTACTTGCTCTAGATTTAGCGAATCTAGCCATAAAATGACTCCCAAACTATGAAGAAATTAGAACAGCATTCGCCAGCCTGGCTGAGAAGTCAACTCAGAATGACGGGACTCCCTTTGAAGATGGAGAGAGTTGGAAGAAGAAGGTAATGAAGCACTATCTTTTCCCTCCAGAGAGCTGTGGTCAATGGTCTTTCCCTTGGGGCCTTGTCTGCGGCACTGGTGACCCCAACTCAGGCTGGAATATGGGCGAGGTGTTCGGGGTTGGGGGCAATATGCCTGTGCCCCTGGGCCTCTCCTTCATCTGGTCACTCACTGGTTAACCTCTCTGCCGGCACTCCCACCCTGATAGCCAGAACCCAGAGGAGAGGGTGGGGGCCGGGACCCGGGCAGGCTCCGACCCGGGCAGGCTCCGCTCCCAGGGCTCTGATTGCCCGCTGTCCAGCCCCCGCTGCCCCCAGCTCTGAGCCTCTCCATGTGGCCCTCCCCTTGGTGGAGCTGGGGGTGATTGGCACCCCTCCTGCTAGGGCTGATTAGGCCTGATTTCACCAGCCTGCTCCCACCTCTGGAAGCTTCCCCTGTTATTAAAGTTGTTTTCCGTCCACTCTCTCGGTCGGCTGGGTGAGGCAAGTTTATTCGACTTGATTTCTTCCCCCCGCCTCCCTTTTTTCCACTACTCTTATCCACCCGCCTGTGTCTATGGCAGCCCCGGAGACCAGAGTCCGGTAAAAATCAGGAACATTAACTTCTCACCTTAGAGTAAAAATAGCTATAATAAAGGCAGGTGGAAAAGAAAAGCTCCAACTAGTGTAACTTTGATGAGTGCTGAGGCTGTCTCCTCATCGTACTGCCACCCCCACAAGCACGAGGCTGGCCCTTTAAGCCGGGAGACGGTTGTAGGGATGGAATATGCAGCCAGCCCTCGCCTCCGGTTTGCTTTTTCTCACCCTTTTTTCTTCTTCTCTGCTCTCCAAGAGGCCCAAGGATCCCATCTGCTAGTCTTCACTCTGCCCTCCAGCACTTACTAACTTGGGAAGAACCAGGTCACTCAGAACCAAAAGCTGCCGGCAGCTCTGGGACCCTCCCCTCTCCGCTTCATGGGGTGGGGGTGGCTGAGGACAGGATGCTGGGAGGTTCAGTTCCCCCTGGCCCCTAAACTCCTCTAAGGCCTGGGGGTGATCAGAGTAGACCTCTGGGCCTCTATCTGCCCATCTGTCAAATGGAAAGAGAGAACCTTTTCCCTTGCCTGAGTGGTCAGAAGTGCGAAGATTCATGAGAAAATTCAGGTTACTGGGAGAAAGATGGTGGTCTTTCCCTGAGTTTGCTCACACTGTTATAACCAGAACCATCTATGAGGAATTGGTTTTTACAGGAAATCACCCAGCACGGGCAGCATCCTTGTATATGGACCCTAATAAGCATGCAGTTGGCCAGCTTCCCCAGGGGGCTAGACCCTGGAGAGGTCATTGCCAACATCTGTCCTACCCTACTGGCAGGGGGAGAAGAGAAGAGAGTTGCCCCGGGCCCTACCCTCAGGCCTATCATTTCTTTCCAGGGATTTTTGGATGACAGAGTTACACAGGGCGGAAGACCAGGAAGGTGACAAGTTCTGGATCACCTGAGCTACAGAGGTGAGAGCTCTGCCCCAGGAATCAAGGACCTGGTCCCCCACCTGACTCCCTGTGCACGTGGGGCCACACGCTTAGCTCTCTGGGCCTTGGCACCCTCCCCTGTGGACTGGGGCCTCCGGAGGAGCATTCCAGGGTCTGTGCATCCAGGCTGTCCTGAGAAGTTCGGGGGGGGCATAATTTCACAAGGGCAAAGTCTACCTACTCGCCAATCCCCTTCCCTAGTGACTCCCTCTTCCATCCAAACCCAAGGGGCAGCTATGCCCCCTAAAGCCCCCAGGCCCATGAAAGCCCCCTCCAAGCCACCCTGGAAAGGGACACCCTGCCCAGAGCCGCTGGCAACCTCAGAGAAGCCAGACATAAAAAAACCTGTTCTTCCTGCACTTTTGCTTGGAGGAGGGGCGAGGGGAACCGAAGTGTGGCAGCTTGGAGCCCAGCCCAACGGCCAGGCTGGGGGCGGTCGCCTTTCATTCACCATTCCACTCTCCTCTCACTCAGGGCACCGGGCTGTGGAAGCAGGAGTCTGGTGCTTTTCAATTTCACGCCAGGTGTCAGTGGCCAGGCCCTGGCTGGCCTTATCTCCTCGGCCTCCTGCCCAGCCGGGCGCCCTCTGAGCTCAGCTTCCCTGAAAAGCCCAGAGAAAGGCTGCTCCAGAGGCAAAACTTATAGGCAGGGGGACCCTGGCGAGCTGACTTCCGCTGGACAGACAGGGAGGCCGGACCCTGAGTCCCGCTGCAGGAGGTGGGGCCTTAGGACCACGAATCACAGAGCACACTAAGACAAAGGAACGGGGTCCTGAAAAGTCAGTCCTAAATGAATCATTGTTCGTAGAGCTGGAAGATCCTTCGGGACTATTTCATCCTCTATCCCACTTTCTCCCATTTTCCATACAAGGGAAACTGAGGCTCTGGAGATTTCAAATAACTGGCCCAAGTTTCCACATAGCTGAGCTCCCACCCCAGGCTGTGCTGCCCAGATTCCCCACTGCCAATCACTGAGCGGTGCCCCCTCTCCATCCACAAGTGAATATGGGGGAGCTCCCGAGAGGGTCTGAGTAGGCCAACAGATCCCTCATGACCATGAGCCCCCCACCTTCAGGTGGCCAAGAGCTCAGCTTCCCTCATCTGGAACACAGGGAGAGGAGTGTTGAGTCAAAAATCCCTACAGACCATTCTCCATCTAAATCGAGGGTTAGCAACCTATGACCCATGGGCCAAATCTGGCCCACTGCCTGATGGTTAGCTAGCCCACCAGCTAAGAGTGTTTTTTCACATTTTTCACTGTTTAAAAAAGAGTCAAAAGAAAAACCGTATTTCGTGACATGTGAAAAATTACATAAAATTCAGATTTCAGCATCCATAAAGTTGTATCGGAATCACCCACACTCATTTGTAGTCCGAAAAACAAACGGCTGCTTCTGGTCCACGACAATGCTGAGTGGTTGCGACTGAGACAGCAAAGCCTGAGATGTTTACCGTCGGGCTCTTTACAGAACATGTTTGCAGAGCCCTCATGTAAAAGGCTGAGTCAGGTCCGAGCTCCAGACCCTCCGGAGGAGCCGGGGTGGAAAAGCTCCGAGACAAAGCTGAGTGGGGCCACTCCTGGCGTCTACTCACAGGGGCATGCGCCAGTCACACCAAGTGCTGGGTCACACCACGTGTACACTGCCAGGGCCCCCTCCACGTCTGGGGTGCTGGGAAGCTGCTTCCCACCTGCCCTCCAGCCCAGAGCCAGGCCCCAGGCCTGCCTTCCCAAAGCTTCTGCTCCCACCAGCATCCCGCGGCTCCCGGGTGTGAAGGGCTCCCTGCCCGGCCGGCCGGGTCGAGTATGTTGTCAGTAAGCGGGTGGCTGTGTGGCTGGCGCTGAGGCCCGGAGGAGAGGAATCAGAGCGGGTAATTGCTGCATGAAAATGACAGCGCAGTGATTTACCCACCCCAAACTGGGCCTCGGCATACCAAGAGGCTGCCGGCGGGCAGGAATCAATACCACCCCAGAGGAGGGATTATTAGGGAGAAAAGGGGGTTTGAAAGATCCATAAGAGCCTGATGACTGTCTGTTTCCAAGGGGACCATCAGCTGCATGAGAATTGTACACGGGAGGCGCACAGCTCTGGCTGCCTGTGCGAGGGAAGGCCGTGCCCGGTGGCAGAGCTGGGGCCCTATCCTTGTCCTCCTCCTAACCACCTGGGACATGGGGTTGGGTGGGACCTCCCTGCCAGGAATCTGAGGCCCCAAGAGCCAGGCATTGGGGTGGAAACAGTGGGGTCCACGAGAGAGACCATCCATCCCAAGTATGCACCTGGCCCAGGGACAGCACGGAGACCACCCTGTCCCAGGCCCAGCTGCAGCCTGATCTGCCGTGTCATCTTGGGCAAACCCGGGAAGGCCCAAGGGCATGAGAAATCCCTGGGGAACTCGAGATCAGCACAGAACTGGGAGGCTGGGAATTCCTGGGCTGGGATCTAGTCGATACAACTTGGCAAAGGTAGGAGGAGACGCTCGTTCCCGAAAGGGTCTTCTCTGGCCCATCCCAGGGCCTTCCTCTCCTCTCTGTGCAACGGGGGAAGGGAAGGGGTAAAGTGGGGGTCATGCCGCCCCTCGTCTCTTGGGGCAGTGACACCGTGTCAAGTCATCACCCACAGCACGTTTATGGTCTGCACAGGCTGATCGGAGCAGGCCCCACTCCTCTGCCAATCTCAGGGGGTTATGAGCCCTCTGAGCTATGAGCCTGAGCGGCCGGGGTGCGCAGGGTGCTCGACCACCACGCTCGAGTACAGAGGCCCACGTAAGCACCGCCTGGAGGATCCCCGGCTGCTTGGCACCACGCACGGAATAACCCCGGTGGGCTGAACTTGCACAGTGAGCTGTGGGGAAGGTGGGGGGTGAGGAACTGCTTTCTGCTCCAGCGTCCGGGCTGATGCAGGGGTAGGTTCCCAGGGCAAGCCTGGGAGGGTCGTGGACTCTGGTCTGGGAGGGACCTCGGCCCCCTCTGGGCCCCATCCCACCACCCTGGGTTTTGGGAGTGGGGAGACAGGAGAAAAATCACACCACCCCATCACTTAACATCTGAGATGGTTTGGGGGAGGGGGTGTTCCACATCCCTAAGGAGCAGAAAGTCCCCTCCCCAGAACTCCAGGGGTTCCTGTTAAAAGAGAGGCCCCTGACTCCCCAGTCAGGATCCAGGCAGCAAGGAAGGTTATGAAGCCAACCTGCTTCCGGCCAGCCATGCCACCAGCCACGCCGCCACCCACTCTGCCGCGAGCACACCTGCTCTTCTACCAGTTAACAGGCTCATGGAAAGAAGGCAAAGGCATGCAGCTTGTCCCCAAGGAGAGAAAAGGGAAAATGGGGGGTGGCAGCGAGCAAGAGAGGGAGAAGGAAGGAAAGGAACAGAGACACCAAACGAGTCAGAGAAATGGATAAATGTTTGGAGGGCGGGGAGGGAAGGGGGAGAGCACGGGGATCAGGATATGCAGAGTTCCTGAAGTAGGGGAGAGGCTGGGTTTGTAGTGCAGCCCTCAGGAGACAGCAGGAACAAATTGGGTTTTGAAATGAGAGATAAAAGGAGCTGTTACATCTCCAGCTTTGCATCATTTAGTTCTTCAGGCTTGACATGTGTCTAACAAACAAAGCCACAAGGCGGCAAAGAAAGACATCGGAGACAGAGAAGGGCTAAGGAACGGGGAGGGCAGGGAGCCTGGCCCTCCCCTGGCTCTGAGCACAGCTGAGGCTCCAGATTTTTATTCTGAGTTGATGCCCTGCTCGAAGGAGCAGGAGTCGTGAAGAGCAATGCTGCGGGCGGGCAGGACAGGCATGAGAGGAGTCAGTCCTGGCCTGGGGGACACCATAAACCGAGGTGCTCACTCTGAGTTCCTGGCTGGGGTGCCCAGGGCAGGGGACCAAGGAAGGGACATGGGGAGGACAAGTGAAGGCCTCTGCCCTCAGGAGGGCACTGTCACCTGCTTGGCCTGCCAGCCGGGGGAACAGAAATAGGGAGAGGTTGAGTGGACAAGGGACACGGGATGGGGGTTGATGTCTGGACCTGAGGTACAGGCGGGCACTGGAAACTCTCTAGGTTCCCAGGAGACAGGCGGAAACAGCCCTCCGTAACAACGGCACTCACAGAGCCTTGCTCTCTGACTCCCACGTCATCTCCTGATTTCCGATCCTTTCCCTTTCCCTTGTGAACCCAGCCTCAGTTTCCCCCCCTGTCCTGCAGGGATTAAAAACTCCTGTCCTGTCAACCTCACAAGGCTTGGGCGAGGATTTAATAGAAGAGGGCACACAAAAACACCTGGTACACTTTCAGAACCCAAATGCGCCCATTTAAAGAAAAGGAAATACAAAGAGATATGACTGATAGCTAGCGCCTGGGAGTTTATCAGATGCTGGATCCACCAGCAGGACAGTCCTTGTAGCTGCCTGTCACTTGCCAGAACATACATGTCTCAGCATCAGAGAGTTTTGATGCACTTGGTTTTGATTCTGTTTTCACTAAAATCAGATTAATCTGAAGAACAGAAAAAAAATATGTTGGACATAACGGGGGAGCAGGACGAGGAATGGTTTTGGGGGCGCCAATGGCTCTGTGAATCATGTACCTTAGACCCTGTCGCTTCGGTTTTCTGGGCCTCAGTTTCCCCAAATGTCAAGTGAGGAATGGGCCAGACAGGCCAGTCGAGGCCCTGGAATTCTGGGACGTTGGCAGCGGTCAAACTACAAACCAGGCAAATGGCTAAGCACCAGACCAACTTACTCCCTCCTTGTCCCAGCTCCTTGGGGACCTGGTAGCAAGTTATTAGCACGTGTGGAGGGTGTGAGAAGCTCACAGTTTTGGGGGTAACCCTTAGTGTATTTGAAAATTAACTCACTTATCACTTTCCCAGCTGCTCCTCCCTAAGCAACATGACCAACGGAGACTCGTGGGGGTGGGTGCCGGCAGCAGGAAGACAGACTGTTTATCTCTTCCCCTGCCTGCTGCAGAATGTTGGCCCTGACTCTGGGCCTCAGTTACTCCTATCTGTAAAAAGGACAATGCTGGCGGCTGGATCACACTCAGGACGGCGGTGGGAGAAGACACTTATTGGGCGCCTACCACGTAGGGAAGGAGGTGGGAAAACCATGGGCTTGACTCCCAGCTCCGCTCTACGCCAGCCAAGTGAATTCCAGGAGTGGATTTTTACGTTTTTAAGTTTTCTCATTTGCGAAATAAGATCATAACACTGACATCTTCAAAGAGTCAGGAGCAGGAAACAAGCGGGTGTTTGAGATCCATCACCACAGCGCTGGCCCACGCTACGGGCTCCTTCCACAGCTGCTGACGCGGCCAGCTCGGGGCCCCAGGAAGAAACTGCACCAGTGACTAAGACGGCAGGCAGCTGGATCTTTTTGGGGGTGGGCTGGGGAGACAGAGAGCCAGACTGAGGCCCCGGCCCAGGAGAGATACACACAGAGTTCATTCATTACTGGGCTCCTCTGGGGCATGCAAAGTGGGGGAGGGAGGGGACGCAGAAATTGCCTTGATAACACTCAGTTTTTAAGGAAATAAAAGAGCCACTTGGAAGAAGCGAAGCTATCGCGGGCTGCATTGTCCTTGGCATCACGACACCAGAAAAAAAAAATCCTTTGGATTAATGTGCTTTTGTGAATCTTGACTTCTGGGGGGAGAGAGGAGGGTGTTGGTGACATTCTGCCAGCTAACGAAAATGCAAATGGAATGACTCCCCCTCCCCACTGTGTCCTCTGTCAGGCCCCTGACGGATCCTCTCTGCTGTGTTTATTACTACTAATGACTTTCTCGTTATGATTTGGCTCTGAAACATAACCTATGGTTCTGGAGAAATCCCATTATTTCCACACACCATTCAATTAGAAAGCCGAGCTGCCCTTTTGCTTGGGGAGTAGGGGCTGTGGCCCTGAAGGGTGACCACTTGCTTCTGGCTCCTACCTCTTGGCCCTTAGCTGCGGACCAGTGGGAGCTGGGAAGATGGGGATGGAGTAGGAAGCCGTTGAGTGGTCAACACTGCTCCTGCCGTGGTCCCGTCAAATGTACAGTGTCAAAGGAACACAGAACCTTCCAGAACTGTCTTGCAAACAGGGGCGCCTGGGTGTCACAGCGGTTAAGCGTCTGCCTTCGGCTCAGGACGTGATCCCGGCGTGATGGGATCGAGCCCCACATTAGGCTCCTCCGCTATGAGCCTGCTTCTTCCTCTCCCATTCCCCCTGCTTGTGTTCCCTCTCTCACTGGCTGTCTCTATCCTGTCGAATAAATAAATAAAATCTTAAAAAAAAAAAAAAAAGAACTGTCTTGCAAACAAATATGCAAATAGCTTGAATTCTTGTCCCAATTTTATAGGCCAGGTTACCCCCTTTCCAGGGCAATGGAGCCTCCTGTGGCACGAGGGGCGTGGCTGAGATGCTCACATTTAGTGACTAATGGGCTCTGCTGAGTCCTTTCACCACCTCAGACACATGGGCTCCCAGCCTCTTTGCCTGCTGTGACCGTGGCTCATGAAGACCTTTCCCTTGTCACATCACATGCCCTGCTCACCCCTTTTGGGTCTGGATGGAACAGAAGGCCTGGATGGACGATCAGTGGTGGATTTCCATGACCCACTGTCTTGAACTCCGCCTCACCCCAGAGTGGGTCCTGAGCTTCACTCCAGACGGAAGCTGCAGTCCACAGCCCTGCGGCCTTTCCCACTTGCTCTGTTTCATGGCGGTCCTCCTCTCCATCCACTCCCAGGGGGCATGCCATCACCCCAAAGCCTTTAGGGGCTCACAATTTCCACTTCATGGAAAGCAAATGCTCTGCATGCCCTTCAAAGCCCTCCAGAGTGCTCTTTCCACTGGTTCCAACACCCCCTTCCCTGGATGCCTTCCCCCATTCGGTCACGCCAGCCCCTCCTCACTAGCCCCAACCACACCACGTGTGCCCCACCTCTGCTCCTCTGCCCACTTCCCACAGTGTGCCCCCATCACCTCAGCTTCTGTCCAGACCTCACCCCATGTTCAAGGGAGCCTCCAGTCCTCCTTTCACAGAGGCCCTCCTGCCCCCACAGACCCTCAAAGGTCGGCCCAGCAGCACCCACAGCCTGCACCCCACAGATTAATCCTTCCCCTCTGTCTCCCTGTCCCTGTGCAGTCCTTCTATTTTAGGCTCTCTTTCCTATGATGGGAACGTGGGCTACTTGAGGGCAGGGGCCATGCCAAGGCTGAGGGGACCTGCTCTTCGGCTTGCCCTCTCCACCCAGCAGCCCAGGGCAGCCAGTCCTTTGACAGGCAGATGAAGGATTTCAGCTGAGAGCATGTGTCTTTCCTCAGTGACTTCCCGGACTGTCTGTTTGGGGTTAACAGTGTCTGTTTCAGTTACAGGTACTTTCCTCGGTGTCCAAACTCAATGCCACATGCACAGAGCTGCGTGGTCAGCACTTCTGGGTGACGAAGTGGAGATGTGATGCCCCTTGCCTGGCATAAATCACCACGTTCCAGGCCATCTGGGCCCCAGCTATGCCCTGGCCTGAGTAACCAAGTCTCATTACCCTGCCCTGGAGAGGTGACATCAGGGGTCAGTCGCCTCCGGCTAGCCAGCTCCAAGGCTAATGCCACTGGGCATGGAGAACACTCAAACCCTTCTACAGGCAGAACGCAGGGCAAAGCCTACCCCATGAGGCTCCACACAGTAAAAGCCGGTTATGATGGGTGTCTGCCCATCAACCGAGCTTTCTTCCTGTTTCTCGCGACCCACTGAATGGTCTCAACATGAGGCAGTTTTCTGGGGCTCCCAGGATGTGGAGCAAAGCCTTCTGTGGTGCCATGAACCCCAATATATTTGTGAGTCAGGCTCAACTTGAAAAATGAGCAGACTCTTGGTCCCTGTGGCTTTGAAGACTCCTCGTCATCTAGAACAAGACCCAGGAAGGCAGGAGGGTCCTGAGAGCTCACCCCCTCCCAGCAGAAAATGATGATCTGATCAGGAATGCAAAATGGGGCTGAAGGAAGACACGGGCCATAATTTACACCATGTCTTTGGGCTTAACCAGAGGTTATAAGCACCATCCACCCCGCCCCCAACCAGTCTGCCCTTCCTTCAGTTCTACTGCTGTCTTTCTCCTGCTCCATAAACCACCAGCTCCAAGCCATAAAAAGTGCAATGAGCAGTCTGGATGGAAGAGATTGGGCATGGAGCAGGCAGTCAGCCATGCTTCCCTGAAGAGCCTCAGAGGACAGAGGCCGGCAGCAGAGTGAACCCAGCCCCCAGGGGCCCTCTCCTGGCCGCCCTGGCAGGGAGGGGAAGACGGGGGCTCTACAGGCATTAGGCCAGGGACTATGGGCTTTCTGGTCTGAAAGGGACCTTTTGCCTCTGCCTGTCCAAGCTGGGGGAGGGGATGCCCCGGGATCCTAGAGTTTAGGTCCCCAAGCCAAGGAGCCTAGGACAGCGTCTATCCCTGCCCTACCTTCGGCGTCCAGCAGACTCGGTGATCACCACCCTCAGAACAGAGCTAATGGGGGTGGAAATCAGAGCAAGGGAAAGACCCCCAAAGTGCCACTGGGGTCTAACACTTCAGGTGACCCGGTCTGACCACCCCAGGAGTTTATCGGTTCTGATGTGGCTGGTGGTGACAGCAGCATTTTGGGGGGAACGGACACGCGTGTGCTTATCCAGGTGGCAAGATTCTTCTGAACAGTAGAAATGAGACGCAATTCAAGAAAGTACTCAGCTCAGAGGGGTTTAAATAAACCTTATTTCATTTCTCCATCAGCAACAAGGGACTGAATTGGGGTCAGGCAGCAGCCAAGCCGGGGTGGGGGGATTCCCCGGCGCTGCACCGTTTGCTGGGCAGAGTGGGGGCACTTTAGGGATTGCCAGGGACAGCCAGTCCTTCCAGACGTGGAAGTGGCAGGAAAAACATGAAAATCAGGACAGATGTCCCTTGGCTGAGTTGAGGGGGCCTGTTCTGTGGGTCAGTTTATGAGCCGGGGTGACCCAGATTCAGCCTGAGATGATGGACACTTGCCCCCAAATTTTATGGATCTGGGGTGGGCTGGAGCTCTGCTGGCCACTCGGAAGGAACCAGTGGGGTCTGGGGACAATCACATATCCGAGCGGGGACGAAATTGGGCATCTCAGAGCAAAGGAACGCCTCAGCGCCTTGAGGGACAGCCTGACACACTTAGGGAAGGCGTCGGAAAACATGGGCTGTTTATCATAAAATCGGTAAAGAAAATAGAATGGTTAAAATTCAGAGCCTGGCCAGGAATGAGGAGGGAAGGGTGGGAGCCTCAAAGGAGATGTTTTCTGAAACCTCAGGAAAAAATAATGCAGGGAAACGGGAAGTGGGACAGTGCCTTTTCTAAAACAGGGGGTAAATAGATTTAGACAGTTTGTGATGAGGGTGGGTGAGAGCAGAGACTATCTGCCCACCTGGCTCCGCGACCTCCATCCAGGCTTTCTGCAGCCACCAGAGACCCTGCCCCGAGGCTCAGCCCTGACAGCATCCTTCCCTAGCACAGAAACACTCCACCCCCGTCCACTGCCTCAGAGGAGAAAGTCCAAACCACAGACTGGGAGATTTGGGGTCCTTTATACTGTGGCTCCAGTCAATCTGTTTTTCACTGATGTCCACTGGGTCTATTCCAGAATCTTCTCCTTACTGTTCCCCAAGCATACCTGGCCCTTTTTAGCCTCCAGGCCTTTCCTTGTGCTGACCACCCCCCACCCCCCATCCCCTGCCTGGGCTGCCCGTCCCCTCCAGCTCAGCCCACTTAGCAGGGTGCAAAGCCTGCCACCCCCCACTAAATGCCTTTCAGCCTCCGCAGCCCCCAGCGGGTGTTTGCACGTGTCCCGTGCAGCCGGCCTGGGCTCCCAATTGTGTGGGTTTCTACGTGTCTCCCTCGTGACGCTGGAAGGTCCCAGACGGCGAGGCTATGTTGCGCACGCGTGTCTTCCCTATCCTAGGAGCCAGTCTTTGTTGAATTTACTACCCATAAAATCGAAGGCCAAATACAGCACAGCGGGGCCTAACCCTGCGAGGTGGGCAAGGCGGTAATAACATCCTCGCTGTGCAGAGTCCAGTAGTAAGTGACACTTAAAGTCACCTGGCTGGTGGCAGAGCCAGGACTAGAACCGGGGGGGTTGGTCTTATGATCCGGGAGCACGGCGTGCTGCTCCTCGGCACATTTGCTCAATCGCACACTCACGGAGTGTCATCGAGGACTCGGGCTGCACCAGAGATCCGCACTCTCCCAAGAGCTGGAGCCCCTAGGAGACGGGGAGCATCAAGATGCGCCATGCCCGGTGCTGCTGGGGACAGCGCTGGGCACACGCAGACAATTAAAAATACTCGCCAGCAATCAGAGGTGACACTCCTCATCTGAAAGCTCCGGGGCTTTGCATGAGGACAGCTCGGGGTTACACATGCAACAGGCCAGGCTATCTGAGTCTCAGGCCAGCCCCTCGGGGTTCCAGGTGACCTCAGGGGGGCAGGGCTGCGCCCACGGGGTGCGCCTGGCTGTGGCCCCAGCCTCCAGGTTGGGATGGCCAAGGGTTAACCACCTCAAGCTACCCCCTCCCCCACCCCTGTCCTGACACTCAGTTCCCCTAAAGAAGGACCTGCCATTACCCTGATTGGACTCTCCAAGATAATCACAGGGCCTCAGATCCCAGCTGCTCTTGTCGCGTGTGCTCTCCCCCTCAGACCAGCCGGGAGGCTGGCAGGAGAGCAGCCTTAGTGAGAGGCAGATGGGGCTGTAATGAACTGAAGACGTGTGACAGCTACGGAGGAACAAGTTCATCAATTAGAGCCTTCCTGCCTGAGGACTTCTGGGAAGGGCTGGAGTGGGGGACGGAAGGGGCTGACTGGCTTCCCTCCAAAAGGTCCTGATGCCTCTAACTGCTCAGCTCCCCAAGTCTCAGGACCCCGGAGGGGTCTCCGCCCCGGCTCCCAAGCAGCTCCTTCTGCCGTTGACTGTGGATAGCAGGGGTCAGTGTCTTCCTGGGAGGGGCTGGCTAGCAGTTTCCCTGAGGACTAAGGGTCTTCTGAACAAGAGTGAGAAATAGATAGTCCAGTCCCAAACTCTTCAAGTCCTTAGAAACCGAACTTGTGAGCAGAGTACAAAACTTAACCACCGCTGCTCCCCTCTTTGGCTCTGACTTGCACACCCAGGGGTCAGAGGATGAGGAAAATCTTGCTCCAAAGGGCCTGGTATTGGGGTACCACACTATTGCGGAAGCAGGCCAAGATTAAGAGTCTAAAATGTCGGCACTTCCTGCCTGTACAGGAAGTGCCAAATGTGGGTGTCGTCTACGGCTAAGAGAAATCAGAGCAGTGATGGCCTTTGGAGGCTCCCTGGTCCTCAACCCCTCCCTCAGCTCCCACCCCTACTCAGCCTGCCTTTGCTGAGCCTGGGAGGGGTGTGTCATGCCCATGTTTCCAGGGCAGGAGCCTTAAGTCATTTCCTGGGGAGCAGAGAGCAAAGGGGCAACACAGCAGTCACACACTCAGGCGAGGTGACTGTGGTCATTATTTATGTAGGCGGCTAACTCAGATGAATATTCCAATTCCACATATTTTGGAAGGAGGGGCAAATGAGTATCTTAGAATGGAAAAAGTGCAATATTTTTGGAGATGTGTTAGTACCCATGGTGTCTGGGGACCCCTGACAAAAGGGGTTTAAAATCCTGAACAGGGGACACTGGGCTTATGACCTCCAGGGGGCAGTGGTACTATTTCCCCTGTCAAAATGCTAGAGGAGATGAGGCCCAGGGATCTACGACTGGGAGAGTTCTGTAGAAGAAGAGATTACTCGGAGGCCCCCTTGCACCTATCAAGCACGTCACAAGCTGGCCAGAGGCTCACATGTGGTGCTAATGGGACCCACGAGGTGGGTTCAACCCATGGCAGTCTCCCACAGTGGCAAGTTCATACACAGACCCTAATCCCAGCCAGCAAACCTGGATCAATGGGGTGCAAGTGGCAGGCAAGCATATTTCAGCTTGACATAGGAAGAATTTTCCTACAATTTTGAGATGGCTGAACTTGTCCTGCATGACCCCGGGAAGCTGAGAGTTCCGTGTCACAAGAGAGCAGCCACACAGACACACTGTATTTGTCGTGCATGTTGTGGGGTGTGCTAGCCCTGGGCAGTCACTTAACATCTCTGGGCCTCTGCTTCCTCACTGGCATAAGGAGCAGAGTGAACACACCTTTCTCCAAGGTGGTCTAAGAATGAAGTAATGCCTAGAAAGTACTAAGCCCTGTCCCTGGCACAGGGGACGTGCTTTGATAAGCATTAACTCACTGTGCACATTATTCACCGGTGGGACAGAGAGGTGAAAAAAATGAACATTTGGACTCCTCCCTCTTCTGATGGTCAGAGGGGCAATGAACGCCAACCCAAATCAGCTGGATGTGAGATGAGAGGCCATCAGGCAAGGCAGGTGCTTGGGAAAGATGATGCTCTGCCCACCTGCGAGACCACCAGAGACCCAGCCTCATATAGCTGCCCACCGAAGACACGCCACCAGGCAAGAAGAATGACACCATCCTTGCGACCCTTGGCATAACAGGACGAGGGAAGTCGAGTCTAAGGCGGAAAGGGGGCCCTTCAGGCTGTGTTGGGAATGGTGGGAAATGGGCGTGGCAGCTGCAGAGGTCTGCCGTGTGATTGTGGCTCTGCGGCCACGGAGAGGCCCCCTCACTTGGTCTGCAGGCACCACCAGCAAGAGGCAGGCCTGTGCTCAGCTGGGAGTGGGCAGGGCGGAGCTGGGAAGGGGTGGGCCTCTCTCCCTTTGCTGGGCCTGGCACTCAGGCCCAGAAGCCCCCAAGGAGGGCTAGATATATGCCAGTGGAGTCCTGTGCAGGGAAAACCTGGCTGGGAGAGATAAGCTGTGGCATCCCACCAAAGGCCCCAGCTCCTTGAAGCTGCTAGAACACATATTGATGGGGCCCATTCAGCTCAGCCTTCATGGCAATTAATAATGGGCCAAGCGGAGAGACTGAGTATGGTATGCATGCGTGCGTGCGTGTGTGTGTGTGTGTGCGCGCACATGCTGGGGGGAGGGCATAGCCTGGGTTGGGCTGAGCCAGAGAATCTTTCAAGGACATCCCCTCCCTACAGCAGACTTGGTTCCCACCCCAGGCTGGGACAGAGGGGCCTGTCCTAGCCTGACCTCTCCAGCTGACCTCTCCTGGCACGGAGGGGGCAGGAGGCTGGAAAGGATCTATTTCTTAGGTGTCCGAGGCTCAGAAAGGCCTGAGAAGGGACTGGATGGACTGGAGGGAGAAGCGGAGTCTGGGAGTGTGAGTGTCTCCCCTTTCCTTGGACTTCTGGTTCCTCCGGGAGAAGCTGTGAGATCACAGCGGTGTGATGTGGGGTGTGATGGAGGAGGATGGGGGTGTGCAGAAGCAGGCAGATAGTGAACGGCTTTAAGTCTGCGGGCAAGGCCTATATGGTGCCTTTGTACAAAACTAGAAAAAGCTGCCCCTTCAGCGTGGACCTTGCCCCGTGAATACATAGCTTGGTGAGCGAACCACTCTCTGTGCCAAGAGAACTACTCCTTTCTTCAGGCAATGCCACCCAGCTCCAGGGTACCCAGTTTCAAGAGCAATGCTTGGGGGTGCCTGGGTGGCTCAGTCAGTTAAGTGCCTGACTCTTGATTTCAGCTCAGGTCATGAACTCAGGGTTGTGAGATCAAGCCCCAAGTCAGGCTCCATGCTTAGTGCTGAGTCTGCTTGTCCCTCTCCCTCTGCTCCTCCCTTCCCTTCCCCCTCTATCTCAAATAAATAAACAAAAAAATCTTTAAAAAAAAAAAAAAAGAGCAACGCTTGGGCTGGGGTTCACCAACCCTCTCCCTCCTTGCTCAGTGCTCTACCTGCACCACCACAGAGGGCAGCCCTGAACAGGAACTCGTTGTTTTCTCCCTGGGTATGTCCTCACAGCTGGGCCCCTCACTGAGAATCTGGAGCATTCTTGCTGGACCCATGCCCTGATCTCTTCCTAGAACCTTACTCCTCAAAGCCAGGTGGGAGGACCAGCAACGGCATCACAGGGGAGCACAGTAGAAATAGAGTCTCAGGCCCATGCCAGACCTACTGAAGCAGGATCCGCATCTTAATTAGATCCTCAGGTGACTCCTATGTGCATGAAAGCAGCTTGGAAGACCCTGGGGTTGTCCAAACCCTGGAGGAGGTAGGGTAGCACGTGGAGGGAGGGAGAGATGCAGAAGGTACAGAAATCCCTCTGCAGAGCAGGGGCCGGAGAGGAGCCCTGTCAGAACGAGACAAAGCAGTGAGGGGGGGAGAGGCTACAGGCAATGGGCTCTTGTGCTGGTTTCAGTCTGATGCCCAGCCCTCTCCTCATGCACCTGTCACCGGAGACCCTCTGCCTGTGCCCAGCACCCCGAGGCCTCGGCCGTCTCCTCCAGGCACCGAGCTGCCGGGGAGCGCATTGCAGGACAGGCCTCGGCCTCTGGGGAGAGGAACAAGGATTCGGGGGACCTGGCCGCACTCCATCTATCCTCCCCAACTCTGCACAGACCTTTCATCAGGATTCCCAGGCTGGTGCGCAGGCCTGGGCGCCTCAATCACTCCTATCCTGCCGGTCACAGGAAGAGAATAGCTTTCAGCTCAATTACCCTTCACATTCCAATATCATAACGCTCCAATGAGGCTTTTTAACCAAAAACAAAAAAGCCGTGTCTGCTGCAGGCCGGCTGCAAGGCCAGCCGTGCAGAAGGGACAGGCCTGCCTGGCTACAGGCTCTCCAGGTGAGGCTCTGGGAAGGGACCTGTCCCAAGGCATGGCTGCCCAGTGCTTGGGGTCCCAGGCCTCAGTTTTACAAATGCCCCCACCTCTGCTCATCAACGGCTGGGTGGCCCTTGACCTTGGAGAAGGAACACTGAGCCCCAAGTCCAGAGAGGCACCACGGAGTGACCTGTTCTATGATGGTCCTCTGTGTCACAACACTGGCTCTGCCGTCAACTCCCGGGGCAGGAATGCCACACAGAACCCCCCTCTCATGCAATGGCCCAATGGCAGCCTTCAGCAAGGCCATGACCTGGCGAGATGGGGCCATGGTTTGCATGCCATCCCATCCCTGGCCTGTCTGTTCCTACAACAGCCCGGACTAGCTGAGGAGCTAGCCGGAGCTAAGGTGATTAACCCCACTGTAGAGGTGGGTAAACTGAGACCCCGGGAGATGAAAGGGGAGGACCAAGGACGTATGGAAGAATCCCAGTGCAGTGTTTCTTTAAGATACACTGCTTCCCCCAGGAGGGTGGCAGGGGGATGGTCTGCTCTAGTCCAAAGCTTCTAGGAAGAAACCAGCTTCTCTCTTCTCTCCACTTTACACGTGCAGTGACTGTTCCCATCTGCAAATTGGTCTCATGGGAAGGCATAAGCAAGCGTCCCTGCCATGAATCCTGCACGTTCAGTGATTCCCAGGGAGCACACATGTCCACGTATGTGCCCTGTCCCACGTCACATCTCAGAGGGCTACAGAACAGGGCCCAGAGGAGGCTGGTCTGCTCGGCCCCAATCAGCTGTGCTTTCGTTTGCCTGGCCAGCTCGATGCTAATGGCTTTGATGGCAGTGTCCCCTCCTTCTGTCCTCCTGGCCTCCCACTGGCTGTGGCCGATTTGCCCATGATTTAGCACTCTGGGGCGCTGACCCGTGAGGGAGACACACGGGACAGGAGGAGGCAGGGCAGACGTCACGCCTGAGGTGTGTGCACGCGTGCGTGCCCTGGCGCAGGGTGAGAAGGCTGTCATTCCAGGAACACGGTCCAGCCCGACTCTATAGGACTGGGAGTGGGGTCTGCACTGCCCCCCTCTCCGGCCCATGCCGGCCATGGCACTGGGCACTGTCCTGGGGAGAGAAGGATGTAGGGAGACCTCGGGAGGGCTGCAAGGAGCCACAGCCCGGAGGTCTCACACTGGTCTGCTGGCTGCCAGAAGCCCTGAGTGTCCGGGCACTTCACTCGATGTACAAGACGGGACCCCCTAGACTCACTGTCAACAGAGGGGCAACAGCATATGGGGGCGCTGGGGGGGGGCACACCTGGACTCATATCCCAGCTCTGAGCCTCGGGTTCCCTGTCTTCTAACTGGGAGTAATCCTAGTACGTACGCCTCAGATAGGCTACAAAAAGCACACATGGGAGTGCACGCACGGTCTCCTTTACTGTCAGCTGTTCCGGGTGCTTTCCCTGTGCCCAGTACCCCCTGGAGCTTATGGGTTCAAGGACTTGTAAGGTACAGACCCTAACTTTAATCAGATCATAAACCCTGGAACTTGGGACCAGGAGGACCCGTGTATCAGGCCAAGTGGTATAAAGGAGGCTGGAGTAGGACGTCAGAGGAAAGTGCGGTCACTAGCCCGTGCTAGGCCTTCTAGGAGGCCTGTGCCCTGCCCCTTCTTCCAGAATGTCCCTGAACCTTCCAGAAGGGCCTGTTCTATCTTGTGGGGTTTCCACCCACCCCAGATATAAGGAAGCAGATGGGGCCCCAGAGATGGAGTGGGGGTCTCTCTGCTTGTCTCAGACCCAAGGCAGTCCCTGCTTCCTCCCTCCCCAGGCCACATTGAGAGCAACTTTCGGGGAAACCCTGTGCTGCTGCAGGGCAGGGTGGCGAAGGCGTGGGACAGAGCAGAGAGAACCAATTTGCCAAGCTCATTTAGAGCTCATTTGTCCAATTCTGTTGCCTGGAGAGAGCTGCACTGGTGTTTACATGTATGCCGCACGCCGCAAGGGGCTCGGGAGCCAGGACGGGGCAGGTGGGAGGCATGACCCAGGTTTGCTGTAGCTCCGAAGATGGGATGGGTGGATGGCCCTGCTCCACCCCCTCGGCCACCTAGACAGAGCCAGCCTTCGGGTGGTGGCTCCCTGGGTCCTCAAGCACTGGCTTCCCATTCTGTTTTACAGAGTGCCACTGTGGGTGAGCAGGGCCCAGCCAGGATCTCCTGGGGAGGCGGGCACCATGGCTCGTTCTCCTGTGTCCCAAGCCCCAGCATTGTTCGATGAATGAATGCAGGTGGGGTCAGGCACGTGGACACAACACGCCTACATTCATTACTATTTTGGTAGCAAGCCAAGCTGAGACTCCTCTCTCTCCCTGGTCTCTGGGCTGGTTGGCACCCAGAGGCCAAGTTTTCCAGGGCGTTCTCCAGCACTCTGGTGCCTGCTAAGTCCACTTTGGTGCAATGGGAGGGTTCCCTGGGGCCCACCAGCACGGTGGCCAGTTCTGGGGTGCAGCCCTTCCAGGACCACGCTCTCCCACTCATCTAAAAGCTCTTCTTCTCGGGGCGCCCGGGTGGCTCAGTCGGCGAAGCATCTGACTCTTGATTCTGGCTCAGGTCATGATCTCAGGGTGTGAGATGGAGCCCCGTGTCAAGCTCCGCACTCAGTGGGGAGTCAGCTTCAGGATTCTCTCTCCCTCTGCCGCTCCCCCCTGCTCATGCACTCTCTCTCTCTCTTTCAGATGAATACATAAATCTTAAAAAAATAAAAAAATAAAAGCTCTCCCACTCCACACCCACGACATGGGCTCTCAGGCTCGGCCACCTCACCCCTCCCGGTTCCTGCAGGGCCCCTTCCCAGCCAGTTGCGCTCCCCAGCTCCTGGTGCCCCTGCCCCGTGGCTGGCCCTCATGACCATGCCCAGCGACCACCGGCCTCACACCGACGTCTAGACAGCCCACCTCCAGGGACGTCCGTCCTCCTGCCTGAAGCGCCCCGAAGGAACCAGTGAATTAGTGTTTGGGGGTGCTAGGGGTGCGCTGGAGAATGCATGCTCCTACTGTCCTGCCTCCAAAGCACACGCCGTGTCAGCTTCCTCCAGCCGCTCTAACGAATCCCCGCAAGCTTATCATCTTACAGTTCTGGGGGCCAGAGTCCAAAATGGGTCTTACAGGAACAAAATTCAGGGGGTTAGTGGCCTGCACCCCTTCTGGAGGCTCCAGGGGAGAGTCTGTTTCTGTGCCTTTCCCAGCTTCTCGAAGCCACTCATGTTCCTTGGCTCATGGCCCCTTCTTTCCATGGTCAGACCAGCAGCATGATGCCTTCCAACCTCTCTCTCTGACCTCTGCTTCTGCTGCCACTTCTTCCTCTGACTCTCCCACCTCCCTCTTACAAGGACCCTTGTGATGATGTCGGGCCCCCAGCAAAACCAAGATATCTCCTCACAAAGGTCCTTCATCACACCTGCAGAGTCCCCTTTGCCATGTGAGGAAGAGTCACGGGCTCCCAGGATTAGGATGCGGGGCTTTCCTTTCTTGGGGGCTGTTCCTCTGCCTACCATACCCCAGCCCCTTCAGCGACACCCCTTCCTCCAACACCCCTGCGTGTGGTGCCTTCACCACTTCCCACCGGCTGCCTGGGAAGTCTGGTGAGACCCAAGGCCTTGGTGGGGAACTCGCCCTCACTTCCGAGCTGCCTTCCGCAGTGGGCCTTGGGAACAGAGCACACCAAGGACGGGTCCGTGGCAATTCTCACTGAAAGGATAGGCACTGCAGAGGAGAGGAGGAAGAGAAGCTCCCAGAAGACAAGTGGTATCAACTGCATCGTGCAACAAATCTCTACTAGGTCCTGAAGGTCCAATGATGGGGAAATGGTCACATGGACATGCCCCTGCTCTCAAGGAGCCCACCGTCTCACCTGGGAGACTAACAGAGATCAAACAGTCCTATAAATAAGGAGTCATTATGTCCCAAGGTCATAGCTATGGTGCTCTGAAGACCCAGAACATGAGCATCTGTTTTGTACTGGGAAAAGGGATCATCAGGGATTGAAGATCTCAGGGGATATAGAGAGCTCATGAAGAAAGGGAGGGTACCGCTGTGCAAAGGTCCTGTGGCACGGTGCTCTCAGGGACTGGAAAGAAGGCAGAAGTGCAGGAAATCAGAGAGTCAAGAGGAGGCTGGCATGAGGGGGCTGGGATTAGACCCCGCCAGCCTGGGGGACTCTGGCCACTGACAACAGAAAGGTTCTAGCAACATTCCTGGCACCTTCCAGGGACTCACTACAGTGGAATGAATGGATGGATGGAGGAATGAACGAATGAGCCTGGCTATCTTCCTTCCGCTCTCCCCAATAACCTGCTGCATCCCTTCCTTCCGCACAGCAACAGTTAACGCGCTCTCCGACGCTGGCTCACTTATTTATTTATTTATTTCCCCACCACTGCTGGCACCGACCCATGCAGCCTGAGCGTGGCTCCGTGGAAATGTCTGTAATCGCCAGCACACTTTAGACATTACTTCCACACCATTTAGGGCTTTCCGCCCCGATAGCTGCGGCTGCATTTCCCTCCATCCCCATCTTTTGGGTTGTGCTGGGGGGATTTTTTTTTTTAAAGATTTGGTGGCCCCCTGTATTTGGGGGATCTGATGGTTTGGGGACATGGGGAGAAAGACAGTGCTTTAGGAGAATTCATTATTCTTCTCCCATTGCCCTGGCCCTGCCCCAACCATGACCAGGTAAGGGAAAGAAAAAACAATCACAAGCTGCTAAGAAGCCTTTAAAGATTTTTGTGGGTTTTTTTTGTGCAGACTTCAGATTGGGTTGCTGATACAAGCCGCAGCTTTGTGGGAGGCCCACGGTACTGGAACACAATAAAGGTCACTAAAGAAGAATCCCCCTCCGAGCCGAACAACCCCCTCCTTCTGCCTTCTCCAGACTCAAGGCTGGCTCCTCTGAACGCAGCGGACACTGACACTAAACCCCAAACCCTGAGCGGATGTGCTGGCGGTAAAAGGCGTTTGGGCTTGCTTTGGGGGCAGTGTAATGAGGACAAAATCCAGGACCAGCTGTGTGACCTTGGGCAAGTCATTTAACCCGTCTGGGCCCATTTCTCTGGCTCCAACATGAGGATAACCAGACCTTTCTTACCAACCTGAAGGACTCCTGTGGGGCCCAGCAGAGGCACTGTGGGGAAAGGGACCCTCCTGCTGTGTTTCTGACTCTTTCCTCTCAGTCCAACTTTTGCTCGCTGCATTTAGGTTCCTGTAACTCCCTTCCCTGCCCCCCCCCCATCCTCCTGACCCAGCTGCTGGACAGCTGCATATCCACCTGCAGAGACGAGCCTTCCTCCCCACCCC